>NC_085930.1:91870909-92173939 GCF_028885625.2 Pongo pygmaeus
GTTTATTCCTCTTAAAAACAGAAAAAGCCCTTTGCTTTCTACTGCCAGCAAATGCATTTGCTAGGATTCTGCTAGGCTTTTGAGCGTCCTAGTCTAAAGGGTGTGATTTCCCTCGAATATGGAGAAATAAATGTTCTTTTGACTCTGACAGTCTAAGTGTAAGCCACTCTGCTGCGCTATTGGTGGCTTTATGGAAAGCATTTCTTGTCGAAGGTGAGCACAGACAGCAAGGAATGGAGGGAGAGATTGAGACAAGCTGACCTGTCCTTTGTCATCCTCTCGTTCACAGCAAAGGCTGTTCTACCAAATGATTACAAGTGCACACACACACACACACACAAATTAATTCCAGGAACCAGAGAATTCAGAACGAGTAATAGGATCCCATTCCCCCGAAGCTGATATCATCAAATTCTCACATGATTCACAACCTGGCAATCTATCTCTTTCCATTGATTATCCTGCTATTATGGGATATAACTGCTCTCTGCCCATTCCAAGAACTCTAAAGTGTTGCACTGAGAATACACTAATGCACCTTTAATGTAGAGAAGACGGGAAAAAAAAAACAGAGGAACAAAATAGGCTAGAGAATGCATAAAGCTGAAGATCCTTTCAAAAGCAGTGGAGAAGTTAACAGCTTCTCAGGGAGTCAATCAGGCAATTCGTGCCCAGCAGCTACCTGGGCTCACAGTGTTGACATTTCTAACTGGAAACAGGCCACATAAAGTACTGCCGAGAACTACCTACAATTGAACTGGAGGCACGTGTGTATCTCACTTTAGGCAAAGGCCATCCAAGAGAACAGTTTCTCAACTGGATGGAATTGCAGTCACGACAAAGGTTACAGAAAGATGCTTCACATTCCAAGATGCTCACCAGACAACCTCTTTAAATGAGAGCCTTCTCAACTGCACAGATTGCAACAGGGCTTATCAAAACCCTTACGGTGGCCAGGCGTGGTAGCTCACACCTGTAATCTCAGCACTTTGGGATTAGGCCAAGGCAGGTGGATCACCTGAGGTCAGGAGTTCAAGACCAGCCTGACCAACAAGGTGAAACCCCGTCTCTACCAAAAATACAAAAATTAGCCAGGCATGGTGGCAGGCGCCTGTTGTCCCAGCTACTCAGGAGGCTGAGACAGGAGAATTCCTTGAACCCGGGAGGCGGAGGTTGCAGTGAGCCGAGATAGTGCCACTGCACTCCAGCCTGGGCAATGGAGCAGGACTCCGTCTCGAAAATAAAACAAAAAACCCTTACAGCAGGGGTTAACAAACTCTGACCTGCTGCTTCCTTTTGAATAGTCCTCATGTAAAGAAGGATTTTTATATTTTTAAATAGTTTTTTAAAAGTCAAAAGGATATTTCCTGACACATGAAAAGGATATGAAATTCAACTTCAGAGTCTATAAATAAAGTTTTATTGGAACACTACCATACCCATTCACTGATGTACTGTCTGTGGCTACTTCTGCACTACAAAGCAGTGAGTATGTCCAACTGAGGCATATGGCCTGCAAAGTTGAGAATGTCTATTGGGGTCTTTACAGAAAATGTTCGCCAACCCCTGCCTTAATTGACCCACAAATTTGGGGAAAACAGCTCCAAATAAACTGAAGGCCCACTAGAAAAATGTACTTACTAATGCAAGAAAAATCGCTCTTTTCCTTCTAAACAGGCTCCCTTCTCAAAAAAGTCTACTAGAAAAATCAGTAAACGGCACAACATACATAAAGTCCCCAAAAAAGCATTCAAGTTTTTTTTACTTACCAGTCAAGATGGTAGTTAACACTGAGTGGGAAAAAAATGAAAATTAAAATGATGAGAAAGGCACCGTGCTTGTCACGTTGTGTACATCTTTCCATTTGATCTGCACAGCAAGGTTCTGAGGGATGGTTATTCACCTTATTCCAGGTAAGGAGACTGAACCCACAAGAAGCTGAATAACATTGTGATAAAGTCACAGCGGTATATGATACCTTCATAGCTCAAGCCCACATTTTACTGGCTCTAAGTCTCATATTTTTAACTATTACAGGATGATTAGGATCTCTGTTCGAAAACTTGCTTTTGCCATTCAGAAAAAGAAAGAATACACTGGACTCGGTGGCTCATGCCTGTAATCCCAGCACTTTGGGAGGCCAAGACAGGAGGATCACTTGCATTCAGGACCAGCCTGGCCAACATGGTGAAGCTCCATCTCTACTAAAAATAGTTTTAAAATGAGCTGGGTATGGTGGCGCACACCTGTAATGCTAGCTACTTGGGAGGCTGAGGCAGGAGAATCACTTGAACCCAGAAGGTAGACAGTGCAGTGAGCCAATACAGTGCAATTGCACTCCAGCCTGGGCAACAGGAGAAGAAAGAAAGACAGAGAGAAAGAGAGAGGGAGAGAGGGAGGGAGGGAGGGAGGGAGACAGGGAGGGAGGGAGGGAGGGAGGGAGACAGGGAGGCAGGTAGGCAGGCAGGCAGGTAGGCAGGCAGGCAGGCAATGAGAGAATAAATAATATTCAAGTGAGTGAAATGAAAATAACTACCTACCTGTGAAAGGAATGGTCATTTAACAGAGAAATATTTGTCTTATTAAATGCTGCATATGCGTTAGTGTTGGGCTCTTAAGTAACATTCAGTTCCTGTTCTTACTATCACCCTGGGTACAGCCAAATCCATGTAGGCAAACATACGATATAATCTCTTTATCCATCTGCTACGAAGACTGCTGGCTATAGTCCAGCATCTTTGCCCCATGGAGGCTCCTTTTCCTAAGCTTACCACCCTGGGCAATTTTTTTTATATTCAGCAGTAAATCACTTGTAATCTAAGAGACAGTGACAATACATCTACCAAATGATTCGGGTCTTGCAAAATCTCTTAGCAAAGACTGATGATAGAGCCAGTAGTAGTACTGCAGATTTTATTACTGCTATTTTTGACTATGCATAGAAGTGAACATACAGCACTTAGAGTGCGCCAGGCACTATTCCAAGCACATTAAATGTATTCAATGCATTAAATTGTTAATCCTCACATCCCTACAAAGGTGTACTATAATTGCTCTCAGTTTACAGATTAGGAAACTGAGGCACAACAAGATTAAGTGATTTACCACTAGGTAGCCATGCTGGGATTCAAACCCAGGCAGTGTGGTATCGGAGTTCATACTCCTTACATCACATGCCTCACTGCCTCTCCATACTAGATACAAATAAAAGCATTTTAAAGTGTGAAAATAATTTGTGTATAATCAAAAGTTATCTGCATTATTAATAGAAGGGCTGTCTGTTAACTTGTTGGAAAAAAGTTGGAAAGAATAATCTGTGTAAATTGGTAGAAATAAGAAAACAAAATGCAATGCTATTTTATTTATTCTGAGATAGGATCTCACTCTGTTGCTCAGGCTAGAGTGCAGTCACCGCAACCTAGGCTTCCTAGACTCAAGTGATCCTCCCACCTTCGCCTCCCGAGTAGCTAGGACTACAGGTGCACACCACCACACCCAGCTAATTTTTTTGGTATTTTGTGTAGAGGGGGTTTTGCCGTATTGCCCAGGCTAGTCTCAAACTCTTGGGCTCAAGCAATCCACCCAACTCAGCCTCACAAAGTGCAAGGATTACAGGCATGAGCCACCACACCCAGTCTTATTTCTTATTTTAAAAAAAGAAAGAAACATCTGGAATGCTAAGAGATGTAGGGTGCTTGTAGTTGTTGGTGAATAACCTTTTCTGTTTGTACTACTCTAAGAACCTGAAACTGTGGATGATACCACATACAACTCAGCTTTTCCTTGAAAGGCGAAGCTCCCTTCTCAGAAAACTCCACCAGAAAAATCAGGAAACAGCACAACATATATAAAGTTCCCCAAAAAGCTTTCAAGGTTTCTGACTTGGTAGCCAAGATGGTGGGTAGAAATGGAACGGAAAAAGATGAAAATTAAAATGATGAGAAAGGCACTGTGCTCATCACTTTACATACATAACTTCGTTCGACCCACACAGCAAGGTACAGAGAGATGGTTAGACCCATTTTACAGATAAGGAGACACAGCCCAAGGGAAGTCCAATAACTTCCTATACCTTGATGAAGGTATATCGTCCTGAAGAGTAATTTTCATAAATGGAAAAGGTCATAGTTTAGTATCAATCCATATCTAACCCTCTCTAGAGACCAAAAGCTTCTGTATCATGTTCAGGCTGACCCAACCTCACACCATCAAGGCAAACACTGGTACTCCTGCCACTCCTAATGCTGAGCCCCCATGGCAGATGTAAGTGATCATGCTCTTCCCCACTGAGCCCAGACCTCAGATGGAGTATTATCTTGGATAATCCCCTAAAGGGCCAATAGCAAGGGCTCAGCATAAAGACGATGAAATCCTTCCATCATCTAGCCCTGAATTAGTGGCAGCTTAGCCTGGCATCAGGGAAGGCATCTTTTATCACCAATAGTTCATGAAGTCTAGAAATGGACTGAGGTCTCTCTCCTAGTCTGCTTCCCAGGCCGACTCATGCTGCCTTAAACAATAAAACATTTATTGTTTCACACAAATGGGAGTCCAAAGGAAAGGCAGGCTTCCAGAGCCAGCTGATTCAGCAGCTCAAAGAAGTCAAACAAGAATCCAGGTGCTTCCCTTCCCTTCCAGGTCAGCTCTCCTCAACCTTGTACCCTCAGGCTGCCACATGCAGTTGTGGGTGGCACATCCTGGCAGCACCCACAGCAAACAGAACACAGATTCCCAGGCTTCAAGGAAAGATGCAGCTCTCCATGGAAGGGCCCAGCAGACACATCCTCCCAATTCCATTACACACGTGGTGAAATCACATAGTTGCTCCTGACCAATCATTAATGATGGCTGTGAACCAAATATAGCCAACCTGGAGCTAGGATCTGGCTTCTACCCAGCTGCTGGGCTTCTCCCTAGTGGCTCAGCTTCTCCTTTGCTGCTCAGCTTCTCCCTAGCTGCTCGGCTTCATGGAGGAGGACAGATACCTACACAAAACTGCGGCTCTGTGCGGAAGAAGGAAGATAGAAATGGATGCTGACAAGGCATCAAACAGCATCCCCAATAAGCCTTCTGCCCTGGCAAGTTGCGGACCAGAGATCAAAACTGGCCGCCCACAGGACAAGTCTAGCCAAAAGACAATTATTTCAGCCCTCATGCAGTAATAAAAACTGAATTCATTAACAAAATATAAAAATTAGAAGTAATTAGGTAAAGTTTAAGATGCCTAGTTTCTCTGGAAATATTAGAATGATCTAACAATGCTGGCTCAAATTCCAACAGGGTAATCCTCACCCCAAGCCCAACCCCGCCAGGCCTGGAGAAGAGGCAAGTCGCGTCCAGTTCTCCACAGTCCAGCCCTTCGCTGTGGCTCTGCACCTCACTCTTTCACTTTAGCTTCCTGAGCCCACATGCCATTTATTTGTTTGCAACCCATTTCAGCCATCACAGAGACCCACTGAAGAAAGTGGGCCCTCAAACCGATAAAACCCGAATACTAGAACTTCCCCCTGCTGGCCTCTCCACAGAGAATGTCACTTCTAAAGAGAAGCAGGAGGAAGAGTCACATTAATAATCAAATTTGTAACCACTCTGTTATCTTTACTCAGACCTTCCCTCTACCACTACCAAAACCAAAGTAAAGTAAGGTTTAAAAGAGTTTGTCAAGCTGCCTTTCTGTGGGAAAGAAAACTCCTACGAAATGAGAGCGGTAGTGATGTGGCTGAGCGCAGTCTCAGACTGATGGCACTGTTTGATGCATCTGGTTAAGTGTTTTGGCCCCAGGCATTTCAGTTTTAATGGATCCCAAAGAACACAGTTTGATCCGATTTCTGAATTCATATGGCATTTTCTCGGGACAATATTCTAAGTAAGTATTTAAAGGATACCCATGTCAAGGAGACAGAGGATTCACACCAAAATGAAAACCTAACAGGGACTCCTCTGTACCCACAGCTTTATCTCACAGGTAGCTGTCCATACCACTACAGTGCCAAGGAAGGAGGTACACAGAATACCAATTCTAGACCCCTAGAATGATAACCAAGCTGATCCGTATAGGATGTGCTGGTCACTCTAAGTTCCAAAGTGGCCATGTGTTATCCTTACCTGCCCAAAGCTCCTTCTCTCACCTCTTGGCAGAGAGTCCTCTTTCCTAAGAGAATGCTATTCCCTGAAGCTGAAGTGGGGGCTTTCATCCTCACTTCTATCATGTAGGTGGGGACATCATCTGAGCCTGTTCAGTTATTGGTCCAGCTGAATGTGACCCAAATCTTGATCATTAAGAGTAAGGCATGATATCTGGTGCTATGGTTAGAGTGCCTGGCCTCCAAAATCCAGGTGTTGCCAATGTGATAGTAATAATAGTTAGGGCCCTTAAGAGGTGATGAGGCCCTGAGGGCTCCTCCCTGGTGAATAAAATTAAGTTCCTTATAAAAGAGGACCCACAGCGCCTCCAGGAAAGCTGCCTTTCTTCCTTCCACCATGTTGAGGACAGTGTTCCTCCCCTCTGGAGGACGTAGCCCTTGCCAGAGAAGGAACGCCTCCAGTGCCTTGATCCTGGGCTTCCCAGTCTCCAGAAGTGTAAGAAAATTAATTTCTCTTCTTTGTAAGTTACCTGGTTGCAGACATTTTGTTATAACAACATACATGGACTAAGACATTGGAACACCAGACAAACTTCTCTCCTTAGAAATAAGGAGCTCTGTATATAGCTCCGCAGGAGCTAGGGATATTGCAGATGTATATCAATGGCCCTGATCAGCTGACTTTAATTTAATGAATAGAGAATTTATCCTAAGTGGGACTGACCTAATCAGGTGAGTCTTTTAAAAGAGACTACAAATAGCAGAGACATCCTGACACCCCGCACCCCCACCACCTTGTTGGCCTTGGAGAAGCAAACGTCCACATTGTGGAGACAGCCACGTGGCAGGCAAAGGCAGGCATCCTTCAGCAGCTGAGGCCTCAGTCCTACAAACATGAAGCGCTACGTTCTGCCAACAACCAGCAAGCCTGGGAGAGAATGAGCCTCCGATGAGATCACAGCCCTGGCTGACACCCTAATTTCAGCCTGAGCAGAGGACCCAGCTAATTCCCACACTCATGACCCATGGAACCTGAAGATAATAAATGTGTGTTGAGTTTATGGTAATTTGTTATACAGCAATAGAAAATGGATACACCACATGGGGTGAGGGGTGTCACCAACCAGGAAAATGGAAAAGACAGAGGTGGGACCTCATGCCCTTTTAAGGAAGCATGGCAGTGGGAGATGCCAAAGCCTTCTAGTTCTGGCAGCCAAGCAGTTCATACTTATTTACAAGTCAGGCTGGGTGTGGTGACTCACATCTGTAGTCCCAGTGCTTTGAGAGGTGAGGCAGGATTGCTTGAGGCCAGGAGTTCAAGACCAGCCTGGGCAACGTAGCAAGACACCATCTCTACAAATATAAAACTAGAAAACTTAGCCAAGCACGGTGGTGCATGCCCGTAGTCCCAGCTACTTGGGAGGCTGAGGTGAAAGGATCACTTGAGGCCAGGAGTTCAAGGCAGCAGTAGGCTACGATCACAGCACTGCACTTCAGTCTAGGTGACGGAGCAAGACTCTTTCTCAAAAAAAAAAAAATGGCTTGGTGTGGTGGCTCACACCTGTAATCCCAGCACTTTGGGAGGCCGAAGTGGGCAGATCACCTGAGGTCAGGAGTTCAAGACCAGCCCAGTCAACATGGCAAAACCCCGTCTCTATTAAAAACACAAAAATTAGCTGGGTGTGGTGGTGGGCACCTGTAATCCCAGCTACTCAGGAGGCTGAGGCAGGAGAATCACTTGAACCTGGGAGGCAGAGGTTGCAGTGAGTCGAGATCATGCCACTGCACTCCAGCCTGGGTGACAGAGCAAGACTCCGTATCAAAAGAATAAAAAAGAAAAAAATTAATTAAAATAAATGTTTATTTACAAGTCACAACCCACCCCTAACACAGTCCTCAGCACATCATTAGGGTTCTCTCAGTACTTACTAACTGAATGAGAAAATAAACAGACACGTGACTAAATCCTCCAGCAAACAGAAGGATAGCGAATGGGAGATGCCAGCTTATCAGATGTGGGATGTGCTGAAGGACAGAGTGTGGCATGATCCAACAAGAAAGACCTTTGGGTCCGAAGAGACCTGGGCTACCTCGTCAGTTGTCCCCTTTACTAGCTCTGTGAACAAAGTTCATTTTATTCCCCTCCAGCTCCATTTTCTCATCTAGCAGACCGAGTGACTTGTAAAGTTGTCATGAAGATCAAATCAGGTAATATATATCAGGGCACCCTGCCTGGACCCTGAATCTACAAGGAGTTTTATTGAAAAACAGATCCTCCTTCTCTCCTACTTTGCCACATTAAACCCTCCATGTGGCCGTGGCACAGCTAATGGGGTTCTAGGGGAAAAAAAACTCATGGCAAGCAAGCTGATGAATGGCAGTGTTACAATACAAAAGGTCACAGACCTGCGTTCAACTACCAAATATGCCACTTGTTAGCCAGGACAATTATTCCATCTTACTCAGTTTACCAAATTCCTTATTTGGTAAATGGAAAAAATGGTACTTACATTACAGGCTGGTTGAGAGGGTTAAAGGAGAACTGATATGACAAAGAATAATACCTGATGCATAGTAAGCCACTAAAGTTCTTAGACATATGGGATTTTATGTTTATTTGTATGATCTGAGCTGGGCTCCTACAGGCCAGATGTCACAATAGGCAACTTAAAACCACTGGCAGAAGTTAAAAGCTGAATTATTACAACCTCCCGCCACCATCAAAGAACAAGATATGTTAAAGTTCTATTTTTTATTTTATTTTTTTGAGACGGAGTCTCACTCTGTCACCTAGGTTGGAGTGCAGGGTGCAGTCTCTGCTCACTGCAACCTCTGCCTCCCAGGTCCAAGCGATTCTCCTGCCTCAGCCTCCCGAGTACCTGGGAATACAGGTGCCCACCACTATGCCCAGCTAATTTTTGTATTTTTAGTAGAGACAAGGTTTTGCCATGTTGGCCAGACAGGTCTTGTACTCCTGGCCTCAAGCGATCTGCCACCTCGGCCTCCCAAAGTGCTGGGATTACACGCATATACTGACAAATATATGTCAATAAAACCGTGCCCAGCCATGTTAAAGTTCTAATGGCCAGTACCTCAGAATGTGACATGATTTGGAAATAGGGTCACTGTGGATATAACTGGTTAAGGTGAAGTCATATTGGAACAGAATGGGCCCTCAATCCAATATGACTGGTGTCCTTACAGTAAGGGGAGAGAGACACTGATGGAAAATGACCGTGTGAAAACACAGACACAGGCTAGAGTGCCATGCGAAGATGGAGGCGGAGATTGGAGCCACATCTGCAAGCCAAGGAATGCCAAGGATTGCCAGCAAGGACCAGAAGCTACAAAGTGGCAAGGGACAGATTCTCCCTCAGAGCCTCCAAAATGAAAGCAACCTTGCCAACACCTTGATTTTGGACCATCTGAACTCCAGAACTGTGAGGCAATAAATTTCCTTTTTTTTAACTCACCGGTTTGTAGCATTTTGTAACTGTAGCTATATTAGGCCATTATTGCATTGCGATAAAGAAATACCTGAGACTGGGTAATTTATAAAGAAAAGAGCTCACAGTTTTTCAGGCTATACAGGAAGCACGGTGCTGGCATCTACTTGGCTTCCGGTGAAGTCTCAAGGAGCTTTCAATCATGGCAGAAGGCAAAGCAGAAGCAAGTGGGGGTAGGTGGGGGATGCCACACAATTTTAAATGACCAGATCTCACAGGAACTCACTATGGCATAGAGAGCACCAAACCACAAGGGCTCCGCTCCTATTATCCAAACTCCTCCCACCAGGCCCCACCTCCAGCATGCTGAATTACAATTCAACATGAGTTTTGGGTAGGGACAAACATCCAAACTTTATCAGTAGCCCTAGGAAACTCAGAGGATGCCTCAAGTCAGTGGTGGTTTGGTAAACACTTACCATCCAGTTCCAGCAGGGTGGCTGATTTATAGTGTTTGCTGATTTCCATGGTATAAATATTCCCATGATGACCCATTTCAAAGCACCAAAATGAAGTAACATCACTAAATGTGAAGGAGGAAAGATGTGCAGTAGCAAACCATTATACAGTAATACCACCACACACACCACAGATACAACCTCCAGAGCACAGATCATAGTAAAATGCAGGGAAATCATTAGGAAGTGTTGAGCTTGAGGTATTTGTCACTTCTTGAATGTAATTTAACTGTAAGTTTACATAAGTCTATGTTTTAAAAGACTATGTTTAATAATTGGCTCTCAAAATTCCTGAAAATGTAACAATCAGTTCTCATGAGCCGGCACAAGCAGTGACCCAGGGAGGGAAGTAGACAACAGATGAGAAGCCCAAACCCTCCACCCTTATAGGTCTAAACTAAGCCTGGCCCTGCGAGCATGGGCTGCAAAACCAAGCCCCTGTGCCAAAGAGGGGGTCCTGCTGACTGTCAGATGGTAATAGACAGTGTCTGGTTAATTAAGCAGGTTTTACTGCAGCTAAAACCCTGGGCCTATCTTCTCCCTGATCCCATAAAGCATTCATGGCAGTTCAGTTTTTAACCAATACAGGCGTAATTTGAAATCAATCTCCTCTCTCCTTGATGAACAATGGACTATTTAGTGTGACCCACAGAGAAAATTAGAAGCCCATGTGTGTGAGGTAGCTGGACGCTTGACTGGTCCCACCGTGAGGATGCTGATTTCATTTCCCTCTGGATTGTGTACACTGGGTTGGATGTTTGAACTTCTCTTTTAATTACAAGGGGGCAGGTGGCATATTTTATCCTTCTTGTTTAATCAACACATGTAAGCTATGAATGACACACTCTGGAAACCCAAGTGAGCAAGACAGGTACAGTCTCAACCCTACTGACTAAGACAGCCAGCCAAAAGGCCAGAAGGTACTCACAGAAATTAAAAATTTAAAAAAAAAAAAAAAAAAGGCTAGGAAGGCCTGAAACAGAAGCCCAAGAAGGCTTCCATTAACACAGTCACATAGATACATTTGTCCAATTCACCAGCTGCATCTTGCATAAAGCCACCCACAGGCTGGGAATTCCACCACTGTTTCCTAACCACTTCATCCTGGACAACTTCAGTGTTGGCTGAAGGTTGACAGCAATGCTCTCACAGCGTTGTTGTAAGGTTCAAATGAGACCATGCATGAGAGTGAGTAGTATGTTCCCTCTGCTCCTTAACTTATAACTTTACCTCCTTCACATTTCTGCTCAAATATCAACTTCTTCCAATGAGGTCTATTTAAGATAGGTGGCAATCCACCCAACTCCCACCCAATTCCTGATTTCCATGATTCTTCTTTCCTTTTTACTGACACTTGTCACCGTCTATCACGTTAGTCTGTTTCCCCCCACTAAAATACAAGCTCCACAAAGGCTGATATTATTTGTTGGTTTTGTCACTTTTCCAAATACCTAAAATAAGGCATGGCACATAGGAGGTGCTCAATAAATATGAGATGGATGGATAAAGAGAAACCAAGAACTCTTATGGAAGAGACTCACCGATCCTTTGACCTCCAACATCGTTTTTGTTTTTGTTGAATAAGTGAACAAAAGAATACACCATCAACACTGATTTGAGCCCATAAATACTGGAGATTACCCAAAGGATATAATGTTGCAGTTTTCCTCTAGATAATAAAACTCACATCAAATAGCAGAGGCCAACATGCCCGCATTCTACAGTGTTTCAGTGTCTTCCCAAAGTGTGTTCCGGATGAGTTAACTCAACTCAGAAAGGTGGGAGGGCAGCATCGAACAGAAGCCGATACCCTCATTCAGAAAAGCTCTTTTTGTTTTTGTTTTGTTTTGCTTTTTGAGACAGAGTCCCCCTCTGTCACCCAGGCTCGAGTGCCGTGGTGCAATCTCAGCTCACTGTAACCTCCGCCTCCAGGGTTCAAGTGATTCTCCCACCTCAGCCTCCCAAGGAGGTGGGACTACAGGCGTGTGCCATCACGTCTGGCTAATTTTTCTATTTTTTGGTAGAGACAGGGTTATGCCATGTAGGCCAGGCTGGTCGCGAACTCCCGACCTCAAGCGATCTGCCCGCCTCGACCTCCCAGAGTGCTGGGGTCACAGGCGTGAGCCACCACATCTGGCCCAAAAAAGCTCTTTTTAAAAATCTGTTTTATACATTGAGATCTGAAGTAAGATTTTATTTGCAACACAGGTTCCACTGCTAAAGGCAGGATTGAAAATACTCAACTTTAAGACATTTTAAAAAACAAAAACAGGCCTGGTGCAGTGGCTCAAGCCTGTAATCCCAGCACTTTGGGACACCGAGGTAGGAGGACTGCTTGAGCTTAGGAGTTTGAGACCAGCCTCGGCAACACTGGGAAAACCCCATCTCCACAAAAAAATTAAAAATGAGCCAGGCATGGTAGTGCACACCCACGGTCCCAGCTACTTGGGAGGCTGAAGTGGGAAGATCGCTTGCACCTGAGAGATTAAGGCTGCAGTGGGCTGTCATTGTGCCGCTGCACTCCAGCCTGGGTGACAGAACAAGACCTTGTCTCAAAAAAACAAAAACAAAAACAAAAAACAAAAGAACCAAAACCACATCATCATCAAACTTTAGTAAGAACTTCAAAAGCCAAAGTAAAAGGTTTCATCCAGAGTCAAAATTACCCTTGACAAATCCCGTGAATCACTCAAAAAGTACAGTTCATGTCTTACGTAATGATACAGTACATGTTTTGTGTAATGTCAACACTGGCCGCCCACTGAGCTTGACTGAAATCAAAGTCTTCATGCAGGTGCCTGGGAATTAGAATTACTATGCTTTTCAGTACCCAGAAACGAACAAAAGATGAGTAGAAGATTCTGAAGTGTGCCTGCCTGTCTATAAAGTTCATTCTATTTTACACACACATACACACACACACACACATATATATAAATTTTTTTTTTTTTTTTTTTGAGACAATGTCTCACTCTGTCACCCAGGCTGGAGTATACTGGCTTGCTCTCAGCTCACTGCAACCTCTGCCTCCTGGGCTCAAGTGATTCTTCTGTCTCAGCCTCTTGAGTAGCTGGGACTACAGGTGTACACCACCACACCTGGCTAATTTTTGTATTTTTTGGTACAGATGGGGTTTTGCCAAGTTGGCCAGGCTGGTCTCAAACCCCTGGTCTCAAGTGATCAGCCTGCCTCAGCTTCCCAAAGTGCTGAGATAACAGGTGTGGGCCACCTGCCCAGCCATTCTATTCTATTCTATTATAAAGCCTTTACAACTTTCAGAAACATGAATGCATTTGTTTGCTGTCGTGAAGAATGCAGGATCAGCCAGGTGCAGTCGTTCATGCCTATTATCCTAGCACTTTGGGAGGCCAAGGCGTGCAGATCGCTTCAGTCCAGGAGTTCAAGACCAGCCTGGGTGACACAGCAAAAGCCCATCTCTACAAAAAAAAAAAAAAAAAAAAAAATTAGGGAGGCATGGTGGTGTGCACCTGTAGTCCCTGCTACTTGGGAGCCTAAGTTAGGAGGACCACTTGAGCCCAGGAACCAGAGATTGCAATGAATCGAGATCATGCCTCTGCACTTCAGCCTAGACGACAGAGCTAGACCTTGTCTCAAAAAAACAAAACAAAAAAAAGAATGCAGGATATGTGAAAGCACCTACAAAAAAGTTTCAATGGCCAAGCACAATGGGTCATGCCTATAATCTCAACACTCTGGGAAGCCAAGGCAGGCACATCACTTGATGTCAGGAGTTCGAGACCAGCCTGTCCAACATTGTGAAATCCCGTCTCTACTAAACATACAAAAATTAGCCAGGCGTGGTGGTGTGCCTGTAATCCCAGCTACTTGGGAGGCTGAGGCAGGAGAATCGCTTGAACCTGGGAGGCGGAGGTTGCAGTGAGCTAAGATCGAGTCATTGCACTGCACTCCAGCCTGGGCAACACGGCAAGACTATCATTAGTTAATTAATTAATTAATGGTTTAATGCACAGTAGGTGCTCACTAATTCCAAATCTGTAGGTTGCTTGACTGAGGTTATTTGACTGAAGCCACTCTTAACTAAGATTTTAGAGACACAAAATTAGCTATCTTCCTATCCATCTGTATGTGTTGAATTGAAACTGGGTCACTGCAGATATCATTAATTAAGATGAGGTCATTAGGGTGGGCCTTATTCCAATACAACTGGTATCCTTACAGCAAGGAGAAACTTGGACACAGACACACACATCCAGGGAGAACGCCATGTGAACATGAAGGAATTACGTCGGTATGGTGCTTCTGCGGGCCAAAGAATGTCAAAAGACCACCAGAAGCTAGGGGAGGGCACGGAACAGATTCTCCCTCACGGCCCTGGGAAGGAACCAACTCTGCCTACACTCTCAGATCTCTGCCCTCCAAAACTACGAAACAATACATTGCCATTGTTAAAGCCACCCAGACTGTTGTATTGCTGTTTTACTTTGTTACAGGGGCCCTAGCAACAAATATACCATCCAAGCTCACATCTTCTCTTGTGGCCCCACTCAATGGCATCACATCTCTTGGGCACTGGTCCCTGACTCTAAGTGGAGTCACACCTTAACTGATGGCCGAGTTTAATGAGCGTGTCTTATAGCTCTTCACTCTATCATCAAGTAATAAAGCCCCAAAATAAGAGACAGGGTGGGGACAGCACAGGACGCTCAACCTCACATCCTAGTTCAGAGATAAGAAAAGGCATCTCCAGGGTAAAAGGACAGACACTAGCTGCGCTGCCTCACTGAAGCAAGAAAAGCCGTTCTTCTCAATTTTTCTACTTTGTTGGCCCACTCGTTTTCTTCCCGTGGTGAATAAAAACACCCAAGGGGAAATGCAGACCCATTCATCAACATTCCTAGCCAGACAGTGAGCTGCTTAATGGCCTTATCGATTCCTTGTTTTGCTCTACATTATGTGTTACATTGGCTCAAGCAGTCCATACAAGAATCAAGATGGTGTTGGCAAAAAGGCATTATTTCATTTTAAGCTTGTTACCACTGAGACCAGTCAACCCTGAACAGAAGTAGCCAAGTTCCAAAACAAGCATGTTCAAAATTTCTATTCATTCAGTGCCAACGGCTCCTTCCCATAGCCAGTGCCCCTCAGTTTCAAAGCCGTATCTTGGTTGGTAAAGAAAAACAAACCGTGGCAACTACTGTACCCTTTAAGTGGATTTTTCATGCTAGAATAATGTTTCGCTTTGTTTTATACTCCATGACAATGGCTCCAAAATGCTTTAAGAGGATAAATTTCTTATTAGTAAAATGTCCCTAACGACAACTAACACAAATCACTCTCTCCATTTTCACATAAATATCAATATTTAGCAAAAATAAAGTGATTCGATGGCTCACAGAAATCTGTCAAAGAAATACAGGGTCTTCAACATCCTTGCAGATTTATCCATTTTAATAGATTAAATTAAAGATGACGTAAGCCCACAACACACAGGAAATTCAAACCAATTTATTAAGTTCAGGACAATGACCTAACACCAAATCCTACATGGTAAAAAAAGATTAAATCAGACCTTTTAACAAATGGACTTAGATGCCCTAGACAATGTGGGCAGCTGGTGGTATTCTAAACTAACAGACCAGGGAAAGTAAAATTCAACATTAAATGTTCTATACCATTTATTTCAATCAAATATGCAGTCAGGCCTCCATAACAGCAGGTTCCACATCCTTGAATTCAATCAGCAGATCAAAATCCAAGGATCTAGAGGGCTGACGATAAGGGACTTGAGCATCTGCAAATTTTGGTATCCACAGGGAGTCCTAGAATCAATACTCAGCAGATACGGAGGGCGAATAATACAGTATGGTCTGATCTGTCGCCCGAAGGTCATGTGCTGGAAACCTGCTCCCCAATTCAGCAGTGTTGGGTGGAGCATAATGGGAGGTGTTTGGGTCATGGCAGCAGTGCCCTCATGAATGGATTAATGTCATTAAGGAGGGAGTAGGTTTGTTACTGGGAGAGTAAGTTCCTTATAAAAGGACTAGTTTGCCTCTTCCCTACCTCGCCTTCTCTTTGCCTTTCCACAATGGGATGACACAGCGAGAAGACCCTCATCACATGCTGGCCCCTTAATCTTGGACTTCCCAGCCTCCAAAAGCCTGCACTAATAAATTTCTCTTCACTATAAATTACCTAGTCTTAGGTATTCTGTTGTAACAACACAAAATGGACTAAGACATATGTTACTAAAATGTAGGTTAAGCTGCATAAAAACCTTGAGACAATTATTCACTTCTAAAAAGTAATTGTGTCTCACTAGGAAATAAGAGTAAACATAATAATAATAATAATAATAATAAACTAATTGAGACTCTAAACTCATATTCATGCAATTGTCATTTTTGTTCATTGTCTTTTCTACTTGTCAAAAAGGAAACGATTACAAACTAGCAAAGAGGAGACTTGGGTTTAAACTCACTTCGCCACCAACTCACAGTGACTCTGAATGGGCCTCAGACTTTCTGAATGTTTCCTCATCAGGAATGAGAGAAGTGCTACAGTAGATAAAAAACAAATAGCTCGCTTTAAAGCCTCAGATAGCAAGTGTCTTGCCCTACACTACCCCAGTTATTTGTCAAATAAAGAGGTCATGCTATGTGTTTCATATACTGTGCTTCAACAACAACAACAACAACAAATCCATCCGAATGGAAACAGAGTCTGTGTTTTGAAAACCACTAGTGAAATCTGTTTTTCTCTTGCAAAAATTCCTGTTGTTTGTATAAATGAATATGCATGTTGTCTCACACTCACAAAGTAAAAGTAATGTGAAAACTATGGTACAATTCCACTTAATTTAAGCTAAATGTACATATCCACTGTCTTCTTACAATGGAAAGCAAGGGTTCAGGAATGAGGGGGTGACAACAAAAAATTTCTACGTTAACCTAAGCATTTCAAAGATAAGCAACTTTTCAAGAATACTCTTTGTCCTAAAATATCCTTTGGCCAAAAGTTACTGAAAACTGACTAAGAAGAATACATTTTCCATTTCTAAAACCAAATACAAATTGAGATTGTGCAAATTTGTTTTCAAATTGAATTGTCCTTCTGCCTAAATGGATTTTTGCCTTGAACATAGGCTATGTATAAATTACATGAGGTGGTGGAGGTTTCTTTTCAAAAATACCTTCAATTTTTCCAAGTCTTGCTAAAAAAACACAATGGTACTAACACTTCAGGCTATAGCTGCTTATTCTTTAAACACTTTGCTTACTGAGAGAAACAGAAGTATAAAAAGAAATACAACATATAAATTATCTAATCTTTTCCCTTGGAGTGAACACTAGATAGATTTCTTGGCTGCTATATGAATCAGTTACCTAAACCTATAAAACCAATAAAGACTCTAAGACCCCAACCCAGTTTTACATGTAAATATCAGACAGTCCCACTGAGCTTGACAGATGCTGTGTCAAGTATATAAATGATATTCCAGCCTACTAGCCTATGAATATAATGTCTTTCCAATTAGGAGAAGGGTCAAGGCCTAGGGCCAAACTACTAAAGTTGCCAAATGAAATTCTCTACCACCTTCTCTCAAGCAGTCACAGGAAATGCCTCCTTTGCCCGAGTTCTGACATCTAGTCCCTTTCTTGGAATTGCAACACTGCTGACCCGTCTTGGAGAATATACAAACTTTGAGGACACATTCCCAGCTGTAAGAAGAGACATCTTGGAGTTCCCACCGTCTTACTTCACTCAATTTCAATTAACTTTGAGCAGCTAAGTAACACTCTATAATCAGATTTTTTTCCCCTTCTGCAAAAGAAGTACAACGTTAATATGTACTAGCACCTAGCATAGAAACAAATAGTTCACCAGCAAACACAGACAATGAAGTTCCCACATTCAGAGTACAAAGGAAAAAAAAAAAAAACACATCTTGTTCGGTTTCGTCCAGGGGAAGTGGGAGATTATTGCTGCTCTCATTATACAGACACATGTAGCATGTCCAGACAGAAACCAAAAAACGTAGACTGTCATCTGTGTGTTTTGACAAAATGACAAACATCTGTAAATAAACACATCAGTTTTCTCGCTTTTCATCCGGAGAGGAAAAACTTTCATTTTCCCACAACAGACAAGGAATGGTTAAAAGAAAAAAAAATTAGTGCACTAATTGTAACAACTCCCTGTCGATTTCAGACTTTAGCTATGCTTAGATCAGGCCAATTTTATTGTAACATCATGTTTCTTCCTGTAAACTATTTCCCCAAACACACTGTGCACATTTCTCAGTCATGCTTTATTGATAAGAGTCAGGCTTGAAAGCAGGGCTGCCAGATTATTAGTGTAGTATATAAATTACCAACATGCAAAGTAGTGATGGATGTCGGCGCCACTGGCACAACCAACCCAAGGCAGGTTTGAGGCTCAAACCAAGGACCTGGCACAAAGTAGACACCTAATAAATATCTGCCAAATGAGTAACACTCTACCTAACAACACACAAAACATCATCAGTCCTGGGTGTGCTTCCGCAGAAATAACTGATTGGATGGAGGAGGTAGTATGCAGAGGGGGTGCTCCTCCAACTCTCTGAAGTTGCTCTTGTCCTCTAAATAGGCAGCATTTGTAATCACTGTCTTCTCTTCTGCTTGTACTCCCAACATCTAACAGCCACAATTAAGGCCTGACCTACTTTCCTCGAGCCTATCTGCACCTCAGGCACCAAGTCAATTCACACTTGGTCCACTCAGAATGGAAGAAATGCCCATGTAACTAACAGCCCACAGCTGCACCCTACACAGGCAGCGATGCAGGGCTCTGCATTGTAATCTACCCGGCGCCCTCCTCCCGGAGGAGTATTTTCATCCTCTCTTTGTGTTTAAATCCATTTCGGCCCACAGCATTCTGATTAGTCCGTGCTGGGCAGAGGACAGGCTTCCAAATACTTATTCACTCAATCCAAACATTCAGGAACAGGTAGGCTATTAAGAACCATGCCTAGTATATAGTTTAGATTCTGCTTTCAAAATTGTATTTTTTTTCAAAAAGTAATTCTAAAAATCAATACACATTCATTACGAGCCACAGTGAACATCCTGAGATGCGTTTTATTTTTTAAAACACAGCTGTCCGTCTGCTGCCTACATTGCTTTACCAAGCTCTAAGTGATTAAGGAAAAAAGAGAATTCGTTTGCTGTGATAATACACAGATCTGTGTATCTTTCCAATTGCCTTCAAGGTTGAAAGAAATGAGGTCTTGATGAGTACCAGCTAGCTATTAATTAGATTTAGTAGCAACAAAATATTACTTTTCAAGCACTTTAAAGAACTGAGAACAGCTACAGAGCTCAGCAGAAGAATTTTTCTGGCTTTTTTTTTTTCCAGTTTTCCTGACCCCCTTTTCTAACTTCTCTCCTCATTAAAAATGCCTCAATCTGAAAGAAAATGAAGAGAACAGGAACAAGAGCTGATGAGTAAATGCAAGTGCTTATTATAAGAACCTCATTCATCTCCAATTTTTGAAACCCAGTTCATTTTGTTTAGCTAAGAAAAGGAGAACTGTATACACAGCTTGTTTTTAAGGAATAGATTTAAGCCTTTAAGCAGCAATTCCCAACCATGTAACCACAGTTATTTTAACTGTGAGGAAAATCTGGACCATCGTTTGTGGTTGGTTTTTTTTTTTTTTCAATTCATTATTTTTACCCAGCTAACAAAGGAAATGCTGATTCCTGGTCTTAAAGGAAACTATAGGAACATCTAAAAGCAATTCATCATGGTGGGGCCTCTCTTGATACACACTGCTTTAGGGTTTCAAAGGTGTGAGCCCTGGTGGGGGATGGAGGTGCCCAGCGTGTATACAGGGATATGCCATGAAGAAGAGATGGATATGGGCCAGAGTTCCCTGACTTGCTGCAGCACTGCACACATCTCAAATTCCCATGTGCATAGGAATTGCTTCGAGAATCTTGTTAAGAACAGATTCTGATCCATGAGATCCCACAGTGGGGCCTAAGAGCCTAAGAGTCTGCATTTCCAACAAGCTTCCAGGTAATGGTGATGCTGCTGACCAGAGCATGATACCCTGAGTAGTAAGACATAGAATATCCTAGAATACCCTAGACCCAGTCAGGACCTATATTGTTTTTGCCTGCCTAGTATTTATTCTCTCTAAGGAACCACCTTCAGCACAGCCCCATGGGCCATACTTAGGTCAAGGATGGGGCCATGCCCCAAGTGGAGTCCAGTAAGGGTCAGCCCCACGGCTTTTGCAGGAACTTGCGGGGGAAAATGGATGTCTTCCTAACAGGGCTATTCAACCTGTGGAACACAAACTTGTGGGACTGCCTTCACCAGAATTCAAGGAGGTGGGAGGGTGATTTTCAGAGACAGGGTGAATATTGAGAGAGTCCACAAGCTAGACAGATCACCCCGTTTCTTAAAAAAAAAAAAAAAGAAAAAGAAAAAGAGAGAGAAAAGAAAAAATTGGTGTTTCCTACAATGACTACTAAGAAAATATGCCACTATTTTGATTAGGCTAAACTTTATATAAAAACAAAAATTGCATGTTGCAACATCCATTTACCCTGGCATAGTTTAAGCTTCAGAGAAAGGGAAAATTCAGTCGTTTTTTCCCCCAGTGCCTCTTACTGAGAGAAACTCCAAGCAGTTTGGGCTCATCCAACATTGTATTCATGCTGATTGACTTACACAGCAGTTTCTAAGCCATACTTGCTCTGAAGGCGGGAACACGTCTTAGTTATCCTTTCCAGTCTCCGCACAAAACTCAGGAACTGACATACAGCAGAGAATTAACAATTAGCACTCCACTGCGGGGCACGGTGGCTCACACCTGTAATCCCAGCACTGTGGGAGGCTGAGGCAGGCGGATCATCTGAGGTTGGGAGTTCGAGACCACCCTGACCAACATGGAGAAACCCTGTTTCTACTAAAAATACAAAATTAGCTGGATGTGGTGGCCTGTAATCCCAGCTGCTTGGAAGGCTGAGGCAGGAGAATTGTTTGAACCCAGGAGGCGGAGGCTGCAGTGAGCCGGAGATCACGCCATTGCACTCCAGCCTAGGCAACAAGAGTGAAACTCCATCTCAAAAAAAAAAAAAAACACTTAGCACTGCACTGTGTGGAGGAGCACTTCTTATCTGTTATCTCCTGGAACATCCCCTTCTACCCCTTTGAGGAACAATTCTTAAGGATCCTTGGGGAAATCAAGTTCAGAATAGGTTGACTAACTTAGCTGGTTATGCCTAGAAACAGGAATCGAACCATATCTATCTACCAGTTCCAAAGCCCTTGTCACCATCTACCCAGTTCCAAAGCCCATGTCCCCAACCCCAACCACTATACATGGTGCTTCAGTGAATAATTTTAAGCCAGAGCATATCATGTTTCCACCACCGAGTTCAAAACCTGAGGTCCACAGAATTCTCTCTAGTTCCTCTACACACCTCACTGCCCTCTCCTCTTCCTACTCCTTCTCCATCTCCTTTCCATGCCACTGGCCTAGAGAAGGAGAAGCCACTGGTCCCTTTTCCCTCCTGCTGAAAGGCAATTCAGCATTAAGGCAATTACATCTTATCTGTCCCTTAACAACAGAGGGAAGAAAACCCATTGCAGGCCCAGTGACACAGCAGATAGGAGGTCCTGTTTTTGGCCTGCAATTATCACAGCAAGCTCATCCCTGTGCCCTCTCAATCTCCAAAAAAAGAAAGAAAAACAAATAGTATCCGTAAGAAGAAAAGCTAAAAGGACCAGCTAATGGAGACTGAATCTTGCCCTCGGGTATCCAGTACCACAAGAAGGGGAGGGCTAGCCAAGACCCTCCTTTCTAATATCCTATGATCCAACAGTTCCAAATCTCTGTATTGACCCTAAACAAATACTGGCAAATGTGCACAAGGAGGTACATATAAAGACTGTTTTCTGTGAAGTGGCCTTAATGGCCATCAGCAGGAGAATGCCTAATTACATTTGCAGCATTTCTTTTTTTGGGACAGGGTCTTGCTCTGTTGCCCAGTAGAGGTTTCACTCCACTTCTCACAGGCTCAAGCGATTCTCTCACCTCAGCCTCTCAAGTAGCTGGGATTACAGGCATGCACCATCATACCTGGCTAATTTTTGTATTTTTAGTAGACATGGTGTTTCATCATGTTGGCCGGGCTGGTCTTGAACTCCTGACCTCGAGTGATCTGGCCTCCCAAAGTGCTGGGATTACAGGCATGAGCCACTGCATATGGCACCTCTGCAACATATTTTTAACAATAGAACACTATACTGTAACTAAAAAGACTATGCTAAATGTATTAGGGATCAACAATCAAGTATTTTTTAAACTATTACCAAATGAAAAAAGCAGGCAATACAATGATAAATACAGCATATTATTCATGTAAAAATAATCTATGTATTTCTATAAATATACTTTTGTAAACCTATTCAAATCTCTTCATACTCTAGGGCAGCAGGATGAGAGGAAGTAGTCAACAGATGTAAGCCTTAGTTGAAAGGTACTAAGAAAAAAACGTATTTATGTATTATACTTTTTTTTTTTTTTTTTTGAGATGGAGTCTTGCTCTGTTGCCCAGGCTGGAGTGCAGTGGCGCAATCTTGGCTCACCACAATCTCCGCCTCCCAGGTTCAAGCGATTCTTCTGCCTCAGCCTCCCAAGTAGCTGTGATTACAGGTGCGCACCACTGCACCAGCTAATTTTTATATTTTTTTTAATAGAGACGGGGTTTGGCCATGTTGGCCAGGCTCGTCTTGAACTCCTGACCTCAAGTGATCCGCCCACCTCAGCCTCCCAAAGTGCCGGGATT
This sequence comes from Pongo pygmaeus, assembly GCF_028885625.2. Classification (NCBI taxonomy): domain Eukaryota; kingdom Metazoa; phylum Chordata; class Mammalia; order Primates; family Hominidae; genus Pongo; species Pongo pygmaeus. The sequence continues at coordinate 91,893,784 of NC_085930.1, forward strand.
ACAGGCGTGAGCCACTGCACCCAGCCTATTTTTTTTTTTTTGATTAAAGAAAAAAATAAATGCCAACAATGCCTACTCCAGGAGTAGATGCTGCCATGCTCCTGGCCCATCCATCTCAATCTGAAATAGAAGATGATGCCATCCTGAGAAGGACTGTGCCCAATGGTACACGGACACAAGCTCTAGGCATTTCAAAAGAGCTGTGTCATCCTCAGTCACCACTTATCACATGTCTCGGAAAGCATCAGTCTGAAACCCTCTGGCTCCTAGCATCATCTCTGGCCTAACTCCTCAACTTCTCACCAGATTCCCTAAAACTGTGGGTCTCTTGCTCTAGCCAACTTTGAGTGGCTGTTTTCTATAAATCTAGTCTAGTAACTGACCCTGACTACACACCCATATTCGACTTTCATTTTCCATGCTGAGTTTAGGCATCATCTATCCATCCATCCACCTGTCCACTATCCACCTATCCATCCACCCATCTACCCATCCACCCATCCATCCACCCTACAACTCTTCACTAAGCAGCTGCCACATGTCCCCATGTGCTAAGAACACAGCAATGGATAAGGCCATCCTGACACGCAGACCAGTCTAGTGGCCTGAGCTACGCACACTGACACCCCCACCTCACCCCATCAACCACCTGAATTCTGAAAGTTCAAAATGACTTTGAGTCACCAACAACCAAAATGCAAAAGAACTGCTTTCAAATCCTAGCCCTGCCACTGGCCAGTTGTGTAACTGGGGGAAATTTTTTCTGTGAACCTCAAAGTTTTCTCATTTCTATGGCAGAGACAGTATCTTAGAAGCAGATATCTGAGAAGACCCTTGTATCTCACGGGTTTGAGGTGAAGATTAAATTAATATATGCAAAGTGCTAAGTTCAGGACCTGGAACATATCATTCAATAAGTGATAGTTTCCTTAATGAGATGGTATTAGAGTAACAGTTGGCAGCCTTTTTCTGTAACAGGCCATATAATAAATATTTTAGGCATGCAGGCTACACAGCATTCTTCCATTGTGGTGCTGTTCTTAAAAAACAGATATGGCTATTTCAATAAAATATGGGCATGGGTATTTCAAGAAAACTTTACTTATGGACCTGAAATTTGAAAGTCATATAATTATGTCCATCTCAAAATAATATTATTTTTAATTGTTTTCAACAATTAAAAATGTAGCAAAATATTCTTAGCTTGCTAGCTGTACAGAATAGGCAGTGGGCCAGACTGGGTGGTCCCAGGCTATGATTTGCTGACCGCTGTTTAACAGGAAATCCTATAAGCTATGGAGAGATCAATAAATCCCAACTTAGCATGCTACGAATTTTTCCTCCCTGTAGAGAGCTGACTACAACTGCTGTTTGTTGCAGAAGTCTTCAGCACTGTGCTACTTGAAGAAAACAACAGAGCATCTATGCATACATACACACGCATGCATATATGAGTATGTGTGTGTATAAATTTTTTTCATATATATGAATGTTAATGAATATTTATCCCTCCTAGGGCCGGGCGCGGTGGCTCATGCCTGTAATCCCAGCACTTTGGGAGGCCAAGGCAGGCGGACTATCTGAGCTCAGGAGTCTGAGACCAGCCTGGACAACACGGTGAAACCTTGTCTCTACTAAAATACAAAAAATTAGCAGGGAGTGGTGGTGCAGGCCTGTAGTCCCAGCTGCTCCAGAGGCTGAGGCATGAGAATTGCCTGACTCAGGAGGTGGAGGTTGCAGTGAACCAACATCACTCCGGCCTGGGCAACAGAGCAAGACTCTGTCTCAAAAAAAAAAAAAAAAAATTATCCCAAATTTTGTATTTCTGGAATGTTTTATGATATAACATCAGCATAAGAGTACAACTGTAATTTAGGAAAGTATGTATAATAGGGGTATATGTTCAAAACTTTCTCCCTGCAGTAAGAGTACCAGATCAAAAAAGAGATGAAATGAGCTCTCCATGCCTCCTTTCAGAAACAGGACACATAACTATAATAAAAAGCAAGTAATAACCTGAATCTAACCACAGGAAGCATCACACAAATCCAAAGTGAGGGAGATTCTACAAAATTAAGTGGTCTGTACTCTTGAAGGAGCAGGGTCATGAAAGAGAAAGTTCCTAATTTAAGAAGACTTTTTAAAGCGACACAACAACCCAATGTAATGTGTGATCATGGATATGGATCCTGGACCAGAAAAAAAGTTTAAAAAAAAAAAAAATGGGACAGCTGCAGTGGCTCATGCCTGGAATCCCAACACTTTGTGAGGCCAAGATGGGAGGATCACTTAAGCCCAGGAGTCTGAGACCAGCCTGGGCAACACAGTAAGGCCATCTCTACAAATATAAATTTTAAAAACTAGCTGGACATGGTGGTGTGCACCTGTAGTCCGCCCAGGTGGTTGAGGCTGCAGTGAGCTATGATTGTGCCACTGGACTCCAGCCGGGATGACAAAGTAAGACCCTGTCTAAAAAAAAAAAAAAAAAAAAACATAAAATAAAAAACTTTATTGTTTCCTATAAAATAAAAGACATTAGTGGGATAATTAAATTTGAATAAGGTCTGTAATTACATAACAGAATGTATCTGAGTTGGTTTTCTGATGTTGATGACTGTATTATACTTAAGCAACAGAAAGTCCCTGTTTTGAGGAAACACATCTTCTTCAAGTCTTTAAAGGTAAAGAAACATCACGGCTGCAACTTTAAACTGCTCAGGGAAAAAAAAAGTATGTGTTTGAGAGAAAATGAGTCTGAGAGTGTATGTGCATAGAGAGAAAAAACAAACGTGATCAACTTAACATTTAGAGAACCTGAGAAAGGGACACAGAAATCCTTTGTACAATTTTGCAACTTTTCTAGAAATCTGAAAGTATTTCAAAATTTAAAAATTTAAGGACAAGGAATAAGTGATAGCTACAAGTTCTCTGTTAAAAGCCCTTTACACACAGCATGCCTGTTTGCTTTCTACATTTCTATTTTACACAATAATGTAGGGAGGTATTTGCCATCAGTGCTACAAATAAACTAACATCAAGACTGCGTATACTGTCATCATAGGCCCTTAATTTCTGCTGTGAGTAACATAAAAAGGAGTCAGAACACTACCCCCATCCCCCATAACAGTGGCCCCTGCAATGGGCCATCACAGACTCCTCTGTTCTTGGCATCCACCAGGTGAGTCACACCTGCTCTGTGTCCTACATGTGGGCAGAGAGCTGGAAGCAGACACATATATCTGGGCACAGAAATACCTGGGTAACACGTAGTCTACAAATGGTAAGGAATAAACAGGAAGAGAACACGGTAGCCCAGTCTGTCTGATGATGCTCTAGCATTTCCACATCAATGTTAGTCAAAGAAGCCAAGTAGATTGTTTCCGGGAGGCAGCCCCAAAACAAATGGGACGTCCAGACCGAAGGGATGTGTCAATGCCCTCCTGGTCCCACTGCCTTTCCCATCCCTATGTTTCCAGTTTGCAGATTCTCACAACCCTATTGGTCTCATCACTATGACCAGTTTCTTCCCAGGAAGCCAGGCTCTCAAAAGTAGCAACTTTTCAGTAATGTTGGCCCTGCAGACAAGATAACTTTAGAAACTGGTGGTGCAAACACACACAAGGAACAGTAAAGCTTTAGTTTCCTATCAGTGACCTGTGGAGATCCAAGTCAACGAGATCTAAAACCACCTTCAATTCCCCTGCACTGGGAAGGTGCTCACTGGTTGCCATATCGTCTTCATACACGAGAGTCCAATCCCAAACTCTTACATGAAAATGACCTGCTAATTGGGTCCCCAGTGCCTCCATCAGAAATAGATACTACAACCGGCAGTGTAATTAGCAAGCTTCCGCTGCCAAGACAACCACCATTTTTTTTTTTAATTTCCCACTGAAGAACTTGTCCTTCCTGACCTTAAGTTTCAAATCCTAGATATTTTGGGATGGAAAAGGTCTACTCAATCAGAGAAATCTATCACCCAATGAAAGCAATTAAAGTAGCAATTAAATCAAAATCCATACTAGCAAAACAAGGCAAAAAATAAAAAGAAGAAAAAGCAGAAAACAAAATGCATTAATAATTTCCTTTGTCTCAACTGTCCAGAGGCTTCACTAAAAATTCATGTTATAATCCAATAGCCCAATCAGTGTCTTTTCATTTTCCACTGTGATTACCAACTAGATGGTTCCCCAAGGCAGGCAGCAGCAGCTGGCACACAGTAGGTCCCCAACAAATGAAACAGGTTTGAGAGAAAAGAAGATTTCTTCAAGAATTTTGTGCCACTGACCAAAACAGAACTTGGATCTTCATCATTCATCTCCTAAGAGTCAAACTGCATGCTGAATAAAAGATGTTTTAATATTTGCAATATTGTCCTAATATTGTTTTCTTTTTTTTGAGACAGGGTCTGGCTCTGTTGCCCAGGCTGGAGTGTGGTGGCACCATCTCAGCTCCCTGCAACCTTTGCCTCCTGGGCTGAAGCCATCCTCCCACCTCAGCCTCCCAAGTAGCTGGGACTATAGGTACACGGAAGCACACCTGGCTAATTTTTGTACTTTTTTTGTAGAGACAGGGTTTTGCCATGTTGCCCAGGCTGGTGTCCAACACCCGAGCTCAAGCGATCCGCCCTCCTCAGCCTCCCAAAGTGCTGGGATTTACGTGGGAGCCACCACACCAGCCTCTAATATTGTTTTTTAGAATGAATCAACAACCCACCCAATGGCTACAGACCAAATGGCAAGTCATAAGACTGCGTGTTGAGGTTACAGATGATTTACAGAAGATTGCCATTTTCCTCCACGTACCTATATGAATTATTCCCCTATTTTCTTTTCTTTTCTTTCTTTTTTTCTTTTTTTTTTTTTTTTTTTTTTTTGAGATAGGGTCTCCCTCTGTCACCCAGGCTAGAGTGCAGTGGCACAATCTTGGCTCACTGCTACCTCTGCCTCCCAGGTTCAAGTGATCCTCCTGCCTCAGCCTCCCAAGTAGCTGGGACTACGGGTGCCAGACACCACACCTGGCTAATTTTTGTATTTTTAGTACAGATGGGGTTTTGCCATGTTGGCCAGGCTGGTCTGGAACTCCTGAGCTCAAGCAATCTGCCCACCTCAGCCTCCCAAAGTGCTGGGATTACAGGCGTGAACCACCACATCCAGCTGAATTCCCCTATTTTCTATAACGAACATTTGTTACACTTCAATAATTAGTGAAAAATTTATGAAAAAACGTGGAGATTAGAATGACATCCCATTCAAACACAGAGCAGTCTTCAAACTCCAACATGTACCAAGTCACCTGGCGATCTTGCTGAAACACAAATTCTAATTCCATTAGTCTCGGGCAGGCGGAGATGCTGCATTTTTAATAAGATTCTGTGTGAGGGCTGGACAAACTCAATGGAGCTGTGATTACTAAGGACCTATAAAACACAAAAATGATTCAGATGCCAACAATCCCAGTTTTAAAGAGATGATGATGGTAACAAGGCCTTAGATCAAAGCGGGGTAACATAAGCAAACTCGTACAATGAAAAATTAATGCATTTTGGGCACCAGCCAGAAAAAGTAGAAAAAAAAAAAAAAACTGAACTTCACTTGAAAGTACAGTGCTCTGCTGGAAGCGCTCATCTTCATAGTTAAAAACAAATGAAATTGCTTCGTATTGATTTTAAGTTGGAACACTTGCTGTCCAATAATGCCAGAAAAGGAAACAGAGCGAGGGACAAGATATGATAAGAGAGAGGAACTCTGGAGGTAATCAGACACTCTGCTGACCTCCACTCTAAGGAGTAGTTAAAACATGACAGAAAGGATTAGGTGTGGACAAAATACATGCCCAGACACGCAGCTCAGCATTCATCTCATCCTCCAGGGCCTCTTACCATTATAGACTCTTTTTATTATTATTTTTAATTCAGGCTCTAAATGTTGTTCAATTAAGTTTTACTCATTTCCTTACAGATCCTTAGGATTCTAATTTACAAATAAAATCAAGAGAGGCAGTTAAGGCTAAGTGTTATCAGCATGTCTCCTCCAGAGAGGCTGTCCCTAGCACCAAAATAAAAGTCCTCAGATTCCCGAAGATAAAAAGCTCAAAATGAATGAACTCAAAAAACCAAGCAGAGAAATGAAACCACTATTAAAGGATTATTTTTGGCAGGCAGGGGAGAAGGCTCCTGTCCTTCTCAACACATCTAGTTATCTATCCTTTTGTGTACTTCCAGCTAATATTGGTGCCCTTTGATTGAAAATGACCCAAATCAACCCTTGGTTAACGTAGGTATTAAAAGAATGTATTGAGAGAACCTGGGACATCTCAGAGACACCAATCAAGAACCAAACAATCCAGCTTTAGAAAGGGCAAGGATCAGAGTGGCTCTGAGCTTCAGGGAGCAGGAATTGAGAAAGATGAGGAAGTCTTCATGTCACATGGCTCAAGATGCCAATTCTAGGGAGAAAAGGTGTATCGAGCCCAGCCTGAGTTTTTTACCACCCTCAAAAAGGTGTGGACAGAGCTCCTTAATCAGCAGATGATCCCATTAAGAACATGGAGAGGACAGGAGATCAATAACCGAAGAGTAGCAAAGGTCCTATTAGCAAAAAATGTTAAAGAGATGCTAGGCAGGCAAAAATAATAGCAGTACAATAAAAACAACAATAATCATGTGTTTGCTAGGGACCAGTGCTTTACTTATATCCTCATCCAATTCTTCCATCAGCTCTATGAGACAGGGATCATCATCCCATCTTATAGATGTACTGGGGCCTGAGGACACAAAGCTAGTCCATGACCAGCAAGTCCATGACCAGCAAGCACAGTTTACAAGACCACTGTAAGGAAGCCACTGAGCCCTTCCCTGTGCTCAGTCTCCATGGACAACAAAACCAAGTCTGAATGCCTCAGCCTTGCGTTCAGGGGCCAGTCAATGCATCTAACATTGGCTCCCATGCGTCTCAACATTGGCTCCCAAGCCTCTCAAATCTCTACAGGGCCCATCTGCCAGCTGGCAGTCACTAATGGCTTTATACTATGAGGAAGCACCTAAGATACAAGGCAGATATGGGTCCAAGTCCCAGAAATGCATGATTCAGCTCTAGGAATAAGCCCATTTGCCTCCTGGTCAACCACCGTATGCTCATTATTGCCTCTGTTCACTTTATTGTGTTCACTTCATTGTGTACATAAAATACCAGCCAGGATACCCATAGGAAGGTATCTTATCCCATTATTCTATCGCTCCTGAACACTTGGGATCTGAATCAGTATTTCAGCGTGTTATTAGCTTCAGTCTTACACTGCAACACATTGCTTTAGAGACTTTTTGCACACATTTTTTGAACCCCCAAAACCCCAAGCAAAGTGCTAACACATGGAGTTTCCACTAACAGTTGACTTGAATCCATTATCTTCCTTGCAATAATGTACAAGAGGAAACTCCCTAGTAGTTAAAAATCATAACATCCCACTGGACATCTCAGGCATTCATTTCTGTATCTACAGCCTGGAAACAGGAAGGTCCAGAATTCAACAGCTGGACCCAAGAGTGAGCCTGGTCATCCTTCCCTTCACGGCATCCCAACAAACACAGAATACATGGTTACATTTAACATGAATTCCACTCTTATCAAACACAGGCAAAGGCTCCTGGGTTCCTATCAGGCTACGTCCTGGCTGCGCTCGCCACTTCGGATAAATTGTTCTATCTCATGCTGTCCCCATTCCCTCCTAGAGAAACAGCATCAATCTCAGAGTTGTGCCAGGACCAAAAAGAATGTACTGGACAGCTTTCCACTTTGGCTACATGTGGTTGCTACTCTTATGATTTTTATCATTTATATATAATGACATGTATGAATATATGATTTATTCAGCATTCCCAGCACCAAAAAATTAATAAATAAAATAAAATAAGGGCCAGGTGCAGAGTGGCTCACACCCTGTAATCCCAGAACTCTGGGAGGCCAAGGCGAGTGGATCACTTGAGACCAGGAGTTTGAGACCAGCCTGGGCAACATGGCAAAACCCTGTCTCTACAAAAAATACAGAAATCAGCCGGGCATGGTGGTACATGTCTGTAGTCCCAGTTATGCGGGACGCTGAGATGGGAGGATGGCTTGAGCCCAGTAGGGGGAGGTTGCAATGAGGCGAGATCACGCCACTGCACTCCAGCCTGGGCATTAGAGCAAGACCCTGTCTCAAAAAAATAAAAATAAAAATAAAACGAAACAAAATAAAATAAGGGTACAGTACATGCCAAGATGAAGAAAGAACTATAGGCCAGGTACAGTGGCTCATACCTGTAATCCCAGCATTTTGGGAGGCCGAGGTGGGCGGATCACTTGAGGTCAGGAGTTCGAGACCAGCCTGGCCAATGTGGTGGAATCCTGTCTCTACTAAAAATATAAAAATTAGCTGGTCGTGGTGGCGTGTGCCTCTAATTCCAGCTACTTGGGAGACTGAGGCATGACAATCACTTGAACCTGAGAAGCAGAGGTTGCAGGGAGCCGAGATCATGCCACTGCGCTCCAGCCTAGGGGACAGAGCGAGACTGTCTCATAAAAAAAAAAAAAAAAAAAGAAGCAACCATGGGTTCTCTCTCATTAAGTCTGCCCCTGCTCCCCCTCTCACATTCTCGTGGCCACACGCTCTAAAACTGAGAAGCACAAATCTAACACCACAGGAGACAAAAAGCCCCACAGCTACACACAGCCTGCACTCAGAAATGAATCAAATGCAGAGTCAGGGAACTAAGGTGGGGAAAAGGATGCCATGAAACCTTGCTACTAAAACCAGAGCTTCTGTTGTGTGTGGAGAAAGACAGCTGATTTGACCTTCCTTCTTACCCCAGAGCTTTTACACTTGAGTCTGATTAGCTAGTGTCTGGAACTAATTAAAAGGTGTGGCATGAAAGAAAGACAAAAACAAACCCTGGCAACTTTCTCTGGGGGAATTAACGACTAGATTTACAACGCCTCCTCCAGGCTAGAACTAACTGAGAGCACAGTGAGATGGGATTCATTATTCAAAGAGTATCCACCTCCAGAAAAGTTTAAGATTCATCCCTGGCTACATGGCTGCTTCCTTGGCTATAGATGGGTACAAAAAATACCATTGAGAAAAACACCAGAATGGACCAAGTCCAGGCTTTGAAAAGTCAGAAAGCAAGAAGGCATGTCTGCTATGCTCTAGGACTAACATGCCAACGAGGGAAACACAAATATTTTCTCTCCATCAAGACATTACTTCCCTGTAACTACTCCAAAACCTCCAGAAACCAGTACAAATCACACAGTACCTTGCTAACATGCCCTCTGCAGACCAAGGGTATAATTATATCCTGTTACCCAAGGTAACTTAAGAAGATCTACTGAAGGGTTTCTGCAGCCAAAAGAAAATAATAATCGTTAAGTCCTTTTACTTTATTCTTAGCCACAGGAATAAAACACACTTACCCAGTTAGGTTTTTTTCCCTTACTTTTATTAACATATGTAACACTTACTAAGTTTAAAATACATTATAGTATTTTATCAACCATAAATCAGATGGCCGGGCGCGTTGGCTCACGCCTATAATCCCGCCACTTTAGGAGGCCGAGGTGGGCAGATCACAAGGTCAAGAGATCGAGACCATCCTGGCCCACATGGTGAAATGCCATCTCTACTAAAAATACAAAAATTAGCTGAGGCAGGAGAATCGCCTGAACCCGGGAGGCAGAGGTTGCAGTGAGCCGAGATCCTGCCACTGCATTCCAGCCTGGAGACAGAGCAAGACTCCGTCTCAAAAAAAAAAAAAAAATCAGAATAGAGTTGACCCTTGAACAACTCAAGGGTTAAGGGTACTGACTCCTGCACTGTCGAAAATCTGAGTATAACTGTTATTTGTTTTTTAATTTTGTTTGTTTGAGATAGGTCTCGCCACGTTGCCCAGACTGGCTGCAAAGTCCTGGGCTCCGGCAATCCTCCTGCCTCAGCCTCCAGAGTAGCTGGGATTACAGGTTCCACCCTGCCTGGCTCAGAGTACAACTTTGGACTCCCCAGGAGCTTTGCTAATAACCTACTGTTGACCAGAAGCCTTACTGATAACATAAACCATCAGTTAACACATCAACAGACTATTATCTACATGCATTTTATGGATTTATGACATATTTTTTATTTTTTTCAATATTTCTCAGCTATGTGGTTGATCTGTGATTTTTAAAAAATTATCACAAATCTCCAAAAAATCTTCTAAGACATTTATTGAAAAAAAAAATCCATGTATAAGTGGACCCACACAGTTCAAACCCATGTTGTTTGAGGGTCAGCTGTACATACAAAGACTTTACCCTATTCCATGTATCCCTACAGTGGCCAAGTGCCAGAAAACGAAGATATCAGTCTAAGTTAGCCTTCCGTCCTCGCTCACCTGGCCTTTCTCCTTTTCAGAACTCAGCTCTTAAAGTACCCAAAATTCAATCCAATAAGTGCAGTTCACAAGCTGCGCGTAGATGGTTATCCATGTATGAACAGAAGCACCACACTGTTAGAAAGAAGAGCACTGGCTTTGGAGTCAGAAGCCTGGCTTTCGCCACTTTCCAAGTTACATGATACAGGGCAAATTTCTTAACTTAGCAAAACCTCTACTTTTACACCTGGGAAATGCAAGGATGAATTACAGATAAAGTGTGTCCAGCCCCTAAGATGAAGTTATTTTATTTTACCAGCTCATGCTCACAGTAGGTGCTCAAAAAATGGTTTGTGTTAGCCACATTGTAAGAAACACCTGTTGGAGTAGCAACAGAATTTCAGGATGCCCTCCCTCACCCCCCGTGAGGGAGATGTTCTTCCCTTGGGGCTTTCAGTGGAAAATACTACACAAGACAAAAACTCCCAGACCCCATGAAGGGACACGAGGAGAGGGAGCTGTCACTAGAGGCAGATGCAGTGATCACAGCACTCCAAAGGAAGGGTTTGCCTTGATAACGTAGCAAGAGATAACTTGGCCAAAGTTCCGTGTGGACAGAAAGGTCTGGAGGACTAGTCTCTTTCAGAGTCACTCTGAAGTCTGGCTCTGCTGGAGAGTATTAGCTAGTCCTCAGGGAACTCCTTTTGTTCCCATTCCCATGTGGGCACTCACAGGCTGCTCTCAGAAGCCCTCCCCTGAGTTTCCAAGGCTCAAGATGGGGCCTGAGGATCCTCCAACGCCCCTTCAACACCCTAACTGCAAGACTTTAACATCCTTGTCTATCCCTCATAAAAGAACTTACCACTGAAACCCAGATTCTTATCACCTGCACCAAACAAAGGGCATTCGTCCATCCTGCCAAACATTCCCTGGGAAGGACGCATTTCCATCGGGAACCTCAAAAACAATTAAACAGGGATGGGGTTTTCCCAGCTGTGCCTCTGCACCCCTCCCTAGCCATTTGCCACCACTGCCCATGTCCTTGGCCTGTGGATGCACATGGACTCAATGGGATCCAAGCTAGAAGCCCTTCTGGGCAGACCTAACTGTTTCTCAGATGGGTATGTCCTGTCTGTCTCTCACATTCTCCACATTTTAATTTCCAAATTAAGTAGCAGGCTGGAGAGTAGAGAATATTCACTTTACTTGGAAAAGCCACCCATTTTAGCATTCTGTTGGAGAAAGGAACCAAACATCCCAAGAGGGGATTCTGGATGTCTCTACACTACTCAGATGCAGAGACCACCACCCAATCCAACTGGTCAAATAAATCCACAGCTGTATTAAAGCCTGGACCACTGGTAATACCCTGGAGTCCACAGCTTGGATCCTAAATGAGCTTGGCTATTCATGAAATACATGAAATTATAAAGCTCTTTCACCAGGCACCAGGGGCTGATTGCTGCAATGGATTATTATCAGTCTGTCAAGGAGCTTCCGCAGGCCGTGTGCAATCTCTGAAAATCTCCAAGTTCCCTTCTACCTTTCAAATTGCTGAGCAGGAGCTCAAGCGAGATGCTGTCCCTGGATTTTCTAGGTAGCAGGGACCAGTCTGCAACCCACACAGGTCCCACGATGCAGCACCAACAGGAACCAGGAGAGGGAGAAATCAATGCCAGGAACTCTGCTATATGTCTACTCATGAGCTGGTAAAATAATAACGGCTTTTATTTTCAAGTGCTCCCTAGATGCCAAGGCCTGTGCCAAATGCCTTACATGGTTTACCTCATTTACTCCTCAAACAACCTCACGGAGCAGGGACTGTTACCCCATTTCACAGACGGGTAAACAGGCACGCAAAGCTAAATGTCCCTAACCTGCTAGCCTAACATACCCAGAATATCCCAGAGTCAGTATCTTCCAGGAGACAACCTTCTCCATCAATTACAAGAGTTTCCCTTAGCCCTACATTTTAAAGGGGTAGGGAAGAGAAAACAGGTAATCAATGTCACACAGGGGATTACAGCTGTGAAATGCTCTTCTGGAAGGTGAGAAAAGGTTAGAAAGAGCTCTCTAGACCAGTGCTGTCCGATAAAAATACAATGCGAGCCAAAAAAGCGAGCCACATGTGTAATTTAAAATTTTATGGTAGTCACATGAAACAGTAAAAGGAAACAAGTGACAGTAATTTCAATGGCATTTTCTACTTAATATATCTAAAATATCATTTTAATAGGCAGTCAATGAAAAGTTTTAATGAGATATTTCACATTCTTTTTTCATTTGTCTTTGAAATCTGGTGCATATTTTACACTTAAAGTACATCTCAATTTAGACATGCCACACTTGAAGTGTTTACTAGCCACATGTGGCTGGTGGCTACCATGTTGAACAGAGAGCTCTATAGACATTTCACAGTAATTAAGCAAAGGCTCAACATCAAAAGGAATCTTGAGGTGGAAAAACTCATATACAGGAAACAAATACAGGATTACCTGATGTCATCCTAGTACTTGGTATGTTACCAAGCACCTAAAATTTATCTGATGTCAGCTTCGCAAATGAATTCCTTTCACCTTTCATCCCTACTCTTCAATTTCCTTATCAAAAATAACACTGATCAGAGGACCACTCAAATTTTGAGAAACAAGCTACCCTAAAGGTAACCATCAACTTATTCAGAACAAACATAAGATACTCCTGTCAGGTATAAACAACAGGGGGAAAGGATCCAATAAGTCAATCACAGTTTTAAAAACTGCTGTCACCAAGCCCATTCTTAACACTTACTTAAATAGCTAAGAATTCAGAAAGGTGTCACTTTGGAATATAAACAGTCCTACAAGGGCCATAATCTGATGCAAAACCTCTGGGCTTTGAAGAAAGGAAAAATAAGCAAGTGAATTTAGATCCCTAAACTTCCATTAGTGGATCTCACCAATTAAAATATGATGTAACCACCATCAAGAGACTGGATTTTTTTTTTTCTGAATAAACAAATGTGAGTCAAATATAAGTTCAAATCAATTTCATGGACCAGCAAACCTTAAAAATTGCCCATGTAGCAGCACACTTATTTGCAAGAATAGAATAGCCACTTGGATACACCTCTCTTTCTTATGCTACTTTCGAAGGTTGGTTAATCTGCCTTACTACAGCACAGAGATGGCACAAAAGTCCTCTCCCAGACCAACTACTGAAAATGATTCTAAGATCTACTTCAGGCTTCAGTAGGACAGAGCTCTGTGATCAATTAGCAACATCTACCGCAGCTATGGGAATGGGGACCATCAGCTCAAATGCCAATCTCCAACTCCTCTGTAGAAAAACGGCAAAATAACACACAGGGACAGGAAGAAGACATATGCTGTTCACTTTCACTGAATGTCCCTGTTTGTATGCACCTAAGGGGTGTGACTGGCCCCATATTAACACAAAGATATACAGCAAGGCATGTGTACCCTACTCGTGCTGATAATTTCAGCAATGAGAATATGAAGAGTAGCTATAAACCTTTTTCTTCAAGGTGGGGGATATAGGACAAATTAAACCCTAAAAGCCATCTTTGTTAAACCTCTGTCAAAAAAAAAAAAAAAAAAAAAAACCTCTTCCTGGTAGCCGTATGAGCCTTAAATTCATCGAACTCTTGCTCTGCACAGAAGAAAGCATGACAACAGCCAAAAGCCAGTTCAGATTCTGGTTCTGCCACTATTCGCTGTGGGATCTCTGCTGTCGCAGCTCCAGCTCTCTCCCATGTCTTCACAACAGTTGCATAGCATTTGTTGAGAGTATGTTTGTGCACACTTTTGTTTCATGAATCTTAAGCACTGGCTATTAAAAACAGGTACCATTTATAAAATTTTGTGTGCCAGCCAGGCACAGTGGCTCATGTCTGTACTATCAGCTCCAGCACTTTGGAAGGCCGAGGCAGGTACATCACCTGAGTGCAGGAGTTCGAGACCAGCCTGGCCAACATGGCGAAACCTCGTCTCTATGTAAAATACAAAAATTAGCCAGGCGTGGTGGCAGGCGCCTGTAATTCCAGCTACTCAGGAGGCTGAAGCAGGGAGAATTGCTTGAACCCGGGAGGCAGAGGTTTCAGGGAGCCAAAATTGTGCACTGAACAGTCTGGGTGACAAAGAGAGACTTCATCTCAAAAAAAAAAAAAAAAGGTTGTGTGTGCTTAATGCTTTTCTGGTGCTTTGCATACACATCTCATTTAATATTCACAAGGACTCAAGAAGGTTGAAATTCTCATTATCCCCATTTTAAAGATAAGAAAGCCAATAAAATTAAGTAACTGGCCAAAGTTAGCAAAGAACAAAGCTAGGAGTCACTCCGGTACCTGCAAAAAAATGCATATTTTTTTTAAATACACATTTGCCACTGGCCTCTTTCATCAGAATCCACTTGCCTTCAAGTCTCATTCCCTCAACCCCATTTAAAGGTTCCAAGGCATATAAGATTTATTTTCACAAAATCCTTTGTTGATGTGGTCAGAGTGCTTACATTTCCCCCAGACTCCCCAGAAATCAATTTTACCTCCACTTCGCATCATAAGGAGCAGCAGAAATTTCAAGAACCAGCAACTCCCTCATTTCAGTTAAGAAATTTCACTAGCAACTGAGTTGTTCTTCTAAAAACCACATCCTAAAATATGTTCAGAAAGAACTCTAACGCTAAAGTTATGCGCTGCTATGGTTTCGGTCTGTCCTCACCAAATCTTGTTGAAATTTGATCCTCAACATGGTGGTGCTGGGAAGTGGAGCCTAGTGGAAGTTGTCTGAGTCATGAGGGTGGGTCCCTCATGAATGGCTTGGTGCCATTCTCGAGGCAGTGACCGAGTTCTCATTCTGGCAAGCCGGAGTCATTTCTCGTGGGAATGGATTAGTTCCCTTGAGCGAGGTTGTTATGAAGCCAGGACGTCACTTGGGTTTTGCCTCTCTTTGCACATGTCCACTTCCCCTTCCACCTTCTCTGCCATGTTATGATGCAGCACAAAAGCCCTCACCAGACACCAGGGCCATGCCCTTGAACTTCCCAGCCTGTAAAACCGTAAGCTAAATAAACCTCTTTTCTTTATAAACCACCCAGTCTCAGATAATGTTACAGCAACACAAAATGGACTAAGACCTCTAGCATGCAAACCTGCAAACCTCTATCACATGAAATAATTTCAGCAGCTTCTGCCCAAATTGACTGACCGGGAAAATGAAAAGCTAGTGCCTAAAACTGTCAAGAGATTTTCTGCACCCTCCACTCATAACCTTTACACACATGTAAATAAGAGAAAATGACTAGTTTTAGAAGAGAAAACAACTGGTGGGAAGAGGGATGAAACAGGGCAGGCATTGACTAGCAACGTGTTCTAGAAAACTTAGCTTGTGCCTACGTACATTAGGAATCACCATGATGCACCAGCCAACATCTGTCTCATCAAGGGCAGTAGATCTGGTGATCAACTAGTACTTGTCAACCAAGCAAAAATGATCAGCTCAGGCAAGCCCTTCTCCTAGTCCAACCTGCACAAAGCCATTACTGGGCAACAGATCAGCATTCATTTTTGCGCTCTACTGTCAGCTGAGGCAAGCTCTGCTGCTCTCTGCATACCTGATTCACTGTTTCTGGAACAAAGCACAAATAAGAGGGCTACCTTCTCCTGAATCAACCCTAAGAGCCAAGGTCACTTTTGATACAATGACCACCGGATTCACAGAATTTAGCTTAAATTATTCCACAAGAGAGAGGAAAAAAAAAGGTTTACTACCATTGCAACCATCAAAACATAACACTGCTGTCCTATAGACATTCGTCCTCTAATTAGAATAGAATCCTGTTTTCAGCAATAGATACCTTAGCGGCCAGCAGAAGGTATGAATTCAGCTTCTCTTTTTAAAGATAAACTTCAACCACCATGACAATATATATACTCACAATTCTTTTAAGGAAGATATTAACCTTGGATAGCATATCTCTTAAGAAGACACAATATACAAACATGAGATATCTTGAAACTACATACAATGACATCAAAGTCTTGTAAAACATTCTATAATCATTTGAAGAGCATTATCTACTCATTCTGTCGGCCCTCAAACGTGACTACCGCTACCGACACACCAAAGATACAGCACAAGGAGGAATGTGTTCCTGCCCTCAAAGAACATAGCTTAATTTGGCTCTGAATCACATGTGGGGAATTCATGTAAATGTATTGCATATCACGGTGACCACTTAATGAACATGTACTAAAACAAGGGTGAAGGACTCATCCCCTCAAATCTTCTATCTGTAACAGTCAAAAGCTAGCCACTCTATTGTGTACAAAGTTCAAGCTTTCACATGTTGTTGTTGTAAAAATTAAAATGTGCACTATTTCTATCATTTATTGGAAATCCATGTGCAGAAATTAGGAGGGCAGCAATATTGTGTTAAAAAACTAAGCAGCAAGGGACCCACTAATATGGCATCTCCAATATTAATGTACTCAGATCCTACTCTATTAATAGTCACTGGCTTTCCTCCCTTGTCCCCCCACATCATACCCCTTCTTGGGCCATTTGATAACAAGAAACTGATCAAGAGAACCAGCTCTTAAATGAGCGATTTTTCAAAACACACTTTTGTTTTAACTGAACAAGGTAACAGAAATTCAGATCAACCAGGGAAGTCAACACATGACTGTGAAATATCCAAGCAGCAGGCCATTTGTAGAGCCAGAAAAGGACACAGCCAGGAGAGGTGAGCTTCAGCTTCATAAGCAATATTGATAGGAAAGAAGTCATGTCATCAGCCAGCAATGCACCTGTGTGCACTAGTGCATGTGTGCACGCACATGGTTACACATGACCAATCCAGGCAATATAAAACCCCAAACAAGCCCAAAGAAAAAATCTGTCCCTCAGGAAAATCACCTATGCTTGGGTGACAAACACCTCCAGGGACCAGCTGCGTACTGTAAATAACCACTACAGGCCAGGTGTGTGCCCCATCCCAAGGCGTAGCACTATTTAATTTCAGGTTAATGTTGTTCCCAAGCAAGAACATAGGCCCTAGACTGCTAGACCTTCCTATTTTTCAAGAGTAACCCACACTTTCATGGGAAGCTCTCATGACGGCCGGGGCTTCTATCTGTTTTGGTCACCATTGTTTCCCCAGTGCCTAGAACAGTGCCTGGCATGCTCTAGGCACTCAGAAACTTGTTGATGGCATGAATGCAAAATGACTGATTTTTAACACATTCTTAATTTTTAATTTATTTTTTCTTTTAAACGCAGTATGGCCAAAAGAACATCTATAAAATTCCAGATAACCCAAATGCCTGTCCTTTCTCCATTTCTCCTTTCCAGACACAAGATCCGGAACTAGCTTCGTTTCTCATTTTAGACAAAGACGTCTGCCCCAACCACTCCAATCATAAATCACATTAGATAGTTTTAAAGGCTATACACATAACTGTTGACATGAGCAAATCTCCATATTTTTTTTTCCTTGGTCTCCGGGAGAAATAAGGTTTCATGTTTAAAAAACAAACAAACAAACAAAAACATAGCTTATAGGCATTCCATTAACCAAGTTCCACTCACCACCTTATCTGCTACTCCCTCAGGATAATCTGTAGCAAGGTTAGCAAGATAATGGAAGGGTTCTCAACGCCTTAGGAAGCAAACCCTCACAGGAAAAAGTCAACAAGTGCACCTCACAAATCACAGTGTGTCCCGGGCATCTGAGTTGCATATTGCAAAAAGACCACAACCCTCCAAACTGCCTAGCCTGGAATCAACAATCTCTAAAATTCCAGAAAAAAATTTTAGAAGCCATTTAGTGAAGGGCGAGGAAAACAACCCGAAAGAAATTGAGGGTCTTGCCCAAGATCCCACAGCTGGTTTGGCTGGTTCCCATGGCTAGTTCCAAACTCCAGAGGAAAAATGCAGAATCCAAGCCATGTCTTGCCAAACACAACACCCTCAGACCTTTCCTGAAGTTATGATTCAGAGCCTGCTGCCCACACTTAGATGATATACATGGGACCGTAAAAATACCGCATTATTACAAAGTAACCATATTCAAAGCCCCAAACAAAAGTTCTCAAATTACAAAGCAAATCAAGTTAGGTAATTTGGAAGAGGAGTAGTGTCAAAAAAAACTCACCACCAACAAATTCAGACTCTATCCACAGTTATTATCAGCTTATTCAGAAGCTAAAGTAATTTGCTGAAAGGTCATCTCTTCAACGTAACCAAATAAAATCCTATACTAATTGCATTACTTACTTATTTAATTATAGCAAGTGCAGGAAGACATCTTTATTCCACCCAGTGTTCATGGCACTTGCTTATATGGGAAAAGTAATAGGGTGAAATACATAAAAAGCTAGATCTTTCAATTGGCCCTCCTATGCAATTAGGAAAAATAGTTTCCATACTCTCTTCAAAAAGCAAATGGTCTGAAATAAAATGTAAAAAAAATCCTGAGCAATGATTAGAGAAACATATTACAGTCACCGCCCCCCACCGCTCCCCACGCCTTGCTACCCCGGTAACCTTGGACCTACCTTCTTCAACTTTAGTTTCCTCACCCTACAGTGGAAATAATCACGGTTTCTACTTCCAGGGATGATTAAAAGCACATAAAATGCTCAAGCACGGGGCATAGATCACATGTGCTTGGTAAGCGTAGGCTATTATAATTACTATTCCCATTTTATAGATTAAAAGGGTGAGGCCCATTTGCCCAAGGTAAATGCTGTAATGAACTAAGAATTTCAACCCAGGTCTCTGGGGTTTTGGTGTGGATTCTGAATAAGAGATATGTATATCTGAAACTCCCAGAGCCCCAGCGCCACCCAACCCCACTTCCATTAGATGTTGGGTAACCACCCAAGGGTAACCACCCTTAGCGACCCACAGACAGAGCTAAGCCTCCACACTTACTGAAGAGAAACGCTTCTGGAAAAGTGTCATTTTAAAAAACAGGTAAAACTCATTTATAAATAACCACTGCTTTGTAAATAAATCCTTTTGACAATTCTTAAAAAGTTCTCGAGACAACCTTAGAAAGTCAGTAATATTTCCTCACTAATCTGGACTATGCTTTTATGCTTGGTCAATTGCTTATGGCTGTGTCCCCTATCCAAATCATTCCCAATTAATGAGCGGATCTGATTTAAGTGCACTGCAGGATTCATGAGGTAGCAGTGGTATGAAAACTCAAATACCTCTTAGATGTATATCGTAACTAGTATGAATTCCTCAAAAGTATATCCAATGCATTATACAACACCCTGCTTCACTCACTTAGAAAGATAGTATCACAGACCCAAAAATAAGACCAGTTGTCCTATTTTCTTACATGGAAGTGTTACATATTCCATGAACTATGCTTTCATTTTTTTCTTTTTTAGTTGCTAGAATTCAGCAGCCAACTGTGTCACTTTGCTACTCCCCAAAAATAGCTAAACTGAGTAGTTTAAAATCACATTTTGTTGTTTGGCCAGAAAAATATCACGCGGATTTCAGTCTGCAAAAAAAAAGAAAAGATTAGAGGGCACGAGGTGTGCATCAGTGTTTGGTTCTCTCTCATATGCTCTGTAGCTCTGAATCCATGAAAATATAGAGACAAGACATCAATGTGTTGAAGTGTCACACAAGTGTAAAATAAAAGCAAACACCCAACTACTGTTTGCTTCCCATCAGTGGAGCCAAATTAAATCCCAGTAATGAGTAACCTATTTCCCTCCATTACCACACCATCCATAAGGCCTGAGAAGAGGAATTAACATCTCAGGGTGCAGGACCAGGCGACTCTTTCAACACAGGGATTTGGAAGATTCATGAGACACATTTTAAGCCCACAAAAGCATTTTTCCCACTTTAAGCTGAGAAAGCAGAGACCTCCTTTGCAATGTGGGCAAGGTGGTATCTCAGACTTCATGAGGGCTTTCTCATTTATTTAAACCTCAAAATGTAACCTGTTAGTAATCTTACATAGGATGTCCTCATGCTGATCCCTACTCCTCCTCAACCTCAACAGCAAAGACAGATACAAAAACCCATCACATATGTTTACACAGTTTTTTAAAAAGTTGTCTATACATACAGTTGTCCTTTTCAGTTCCACTGTCCTCTTTCCATACACTCTTATCCAAATCTCTTAAGAACACATAAAATAAAAACGGTGGCCAGGAGCAATGGCTCACGCCTATAATCCTAGCACTTTGGGAAGCTGAGGTAGGAGGATCACTTGAGGTCAGGAGTTTAAGACCAGCCTGGGCAACACAGGGAGAGACCCTGTCTCTATAAAAATAAACATATAAAACTTTTGATTTAAAAAAAATGGTTACTGAGCACATACTGTTTACCATGCACAGCACTAAGTCCTTATATACATTCTCATTCAAGCCTCACAAAGACTTTAGGAGTTAGGCTTCTATCACCACTCCATTTCACAGAGGAAGAAAAAAATAATGAGGCACAGAGAGGGTATGTAACTTTTCTAAGGTAGCACAGCTAGCAATGGCACAGGTAGGCTGGCTCCAGAGGCCATATTCTTACCTACTTTGCTATATTCTGTATAACTCTCAATAGCCACCTAGTTTAGAAAACAAATAAAAAAGCATTAACAAGTTCCAGGCTCCTAAAAGATTTCTTCCTGCTACATGCTGACAAAACAGTATGGCAACTCTCATCAACTGGCTGACACGTATCAAAGTTTTCATTCAATGTGTAAGTTACCTCGATCCCCACACCCACCACAAGTACAAGTGAAACACTACCCAATTCCGCTTGGGAGGCTTCCAAAAGAGAAACCGGGCACATATAGAAACCTCATCACCTGTCATTCCTCTTCCTATTCCTAGAAGCACTTAAAACAAGTCTTTTTTTTTTTTTTTTTTTTTTTTGAGACGGAGTCTTGCTCTGTCGTCCAGGCTGCAGTGCAGTGGTGCGATCTCAACTCACTGCAACCTCTGCCTCCTGGGTTCAAGCGATTCTCCCGCCTTAGCCTCCCAAGTAGCTGGGACTACAGGTGCGCACCACCATGCCCAGCTAATTTTTGTATTTTTAGCAGAGACGGGGTTTCACTATGTTGGCCAGGATGGTCTCAATCTCTTGACCTCATGTTCCGTCCGCCTGGGCCTCCCAAAGTGCTGGGATTACAGGCATGAGCCACCGCGCCCAGCCAAAAAACAAATTTTTTTTAATAGTTGTATTAAGGGCTGCAATCATAAAAACCTTAGGCCTGCATAGATCCAGCAAGCTATCTCACACAGAATAATATATTTTTCTGTCAAAACACCAAATATCTTGCTACAAATGATACCAGGTGAAATGGTCCCTCCAATTATAGTTGTCCCAATAGGAGGGGACAATCACTCAAGAAGCCCTCTAGCTACTTAAAGCAATCTTGCACAGCCATCACTTATACCTACCAATCCTTTTCATATTGAGTAAACCACAAATTTATCTGTTCTACATCTCAATCATCACAGACTTTCCTGAAAGTGAAATTCACCTATATTACTTTAAGACATTTTTTAAAGAGACATTAACAATCCCGTGTTCTTAGAAATTTGCAACAGGCAAATTGTAGGGAAAAGCAAGGGGAAGTAAATACAGGTTTCTGGAGTATACTTATCCTTTTTATTGATTTTGTTGGTTACAACTCCACATAAACACAATACCAAAAATAAGTCAAAGCCAAGTCCGATAACTCTTTTTTACACAAGTATAATTGATTTTTTAAGTGCACAGAACGTTGCCCTAGTCCTGAATATAGTTCGTTTCCAAGTAAGATGGTTGCTCCCATTTCTCAGACTGGCAAATGGACTTTTTTTTTTTTTTTTCTTGAGACAGGGTCTCACTCTGTCACCCAGACTGGAGAGCAGTGGCACCATCACAGCTCACTGCAGCCCCGAAGTCCTGTCCTCCACCTCTGGAGTAGCTGGAACTACAGGCACATACCACCATGTGCAGCTAATTTTTGTATTTTTTGTAGAGATGGGGTCTCACCATGTTGCACATGGCTGGTCTCAAACTCCTGGGCTCAAGCAATCTGCCCACCTGGGTCTCCCAAAGTGCTGAGATGGCAGGCATGAGCCACCATGCCCAGCCTACATTGGATCTTTTAATCTTTTTTTTTTTTTTTTTGAGACAGGGTCTCACTGTGTCACTCAAGCTGGAGTGCAGTGGCATGATCACAGTACACTGCGGCCTCAACCTCATGGGCTCAAGCAATCCTCCCATCTTGGCCTCCCAAGTAGTGGGGACTAAAGAGTGCACCTAGCTAATTTTTGTTTTATTATTTGTAGAGGCAGGGTCTCCCTATGTTGGCCTGGCTGGTCTCAAACTTCTAGGCTCAAGCAACCCTCCCGCCTCCCAAAGCACTGTGATTATAGGAGTGAGCCATATTGCCCAGCCTTATCTTTTAATCATTTGCACAGGCAACCTCATTCTGGGACAAATTCAGTGACTATTGCCAAATCCCACAAGAAGCCCTCACAAAGCAGGCTCTTCTCAGCCCCTCCTGAGTCCCTCCTGAGCCACTCCCTCTACTTCATCAATGGCTGCTGAACCTAGATCAAGCTCAGATGGAGAATTAAAGGTGGGCAGCCGTGTACTCCTTGGCTTCCATAGTATTAATAAAACAGCACTTTTATTCTCTAAACAGGATACAGCCAAAAACAGTTTCAGTGACCACCACCCAACATCTAACAGAGGTCAACTTTGAACCAAAGCAAACCAAGGGCTAATTTCAGGGTACCAAGTGCCTTAGAGGGAACTTCAGATGCCCTAAATTTTTCCCATAAGCTCCGGGTTATGGAATGTGACCACATGAAATGTAACCCAGGATGACAGTATTAATTACAATTGTTTAAATCTCTTAATTCAGAATGTACACATATTGTAATCTTCATCCTGCCTAGAAATGGCATTTCATTGTCCCACATGCTGAATGGAAATCAAGATTTAAAAAGAACAAACAATGTGTCACTGTAAAAGCAAAGTGCTAAAGCAACAGCCCAGTAGCACTGTAATCCCAGCACTCTGGGAGGCCGAGGTGGGCAGAGCACCTGAGGTCAGGAGTTCAAGACCACCCTGGCCAACATGGCAGAACCCTGTCTCCACAAAATTACAAAAATTAGCTGGGCATAGTGGCACATGCCTGTAGACTCAGCCACTCAGGAGGCTGAGGCAGGAGAATCACTTGAACCTGGGAAGTGGAGGTTGCAATGAGCTAGGATCTCACTACTGCACTCCAGCCTGGGTGACAGAGTGAGACTCCATCTCAAAAAAAGAAAAGAAGTCTCCAGGAAAAGGCAGGGAGGCAAGCGAGTAGGAGAGGCTCCCGAGTAACTACTCTAGGGCATTCCGAGTAACTACTCTAGAGCATTTTAAGTGATCTCACGTGAATGCCAAGAAAGTTACTTTCAATCAGCACACAGGTATACAACTGATTCTACTCTGTTAACTTGGGAGCTGTTTAGAATAGAAAGGCAAATCTGAAAGGGCTGTTTGTTTTGCTGCATTAAATCATCAGCATTCCATGGATCGCTTCATGTAAACAACAACATAATCTTTTACTCGGTGAAAACAGGTCCATAATTAATGGGAGATACTCAAAGCTTCACTATGGAATAGTCACTTTTCCCATATCAGCCAACCTTTCCTATGACCTTTCTTCTCCCAGCAACAACAGCAACTTCCCCTATTTCCAAAAGGCCCTGTTTATGCCTATCTTTATTAGTGTTGTAACTCCATCAACCCTCAAATGTGAACACTGTTTAGAAGGAAACATCAAAGATTTTATTCCATAACTGTGTAAACGGAACCCAGTTTAGAGACTGGGTAAAGATTCTTCATTTTCAAACATGACACATGAGGGAGAAGGAAAAAAAACCTGTACAATCTCACACCCTGTAAAGAGAAAGATTGCTGACTTCCAAATATTACTTTTGCCTTTTCCTAAGGCCATAAGGGATGCCCATCAGAACTAAAGCCCGCACATGCAAATAAAAGAAGAGACAGCTTAGAGGGAGATTCATGATTCACCTGACATTAATCATGGAGCCTCCAATTCTGACACATCCAAGGTACACAGCTAAGCTTATCCATCTGAACTGTTTCCAATGGCAGCATCCTAGATATGATGTAATTACAATACAAAACATATCAAAACCAGAGTTTCACTCTGAGGGCCGAAAGACAAAAATCAATTAAAAAAAAAATCTGCTGAGCTTGAGAACGTAAAATAGATAAAAGGTTAACCCTCGGAAGTAACATATTTTATACTGTGTCAGAGGCAATTAAATTCCCAGTGATTGGAGATATATATCAGAGTTTGAATGAACTATGTGTAAGATTTGCTTTAAAATAATAAGGTGTTGGGGAGGAAGAGATGAGAGAAGATTGAGTTGTGAGTGTTTAAGTTGGGTGGGGGATCCATTATATTTTGCTGTTTTTGCAAACGTTTCTACAGTGCTTTATAAAGACGTAATATGCCTAATATCATGTTTGGTAACACTCTTAGCTTTGCACGTGGAAAGCATCACTTGAAGCATTATTAACCCTGAATGGATCCCAAACCTGCCACACTGCTGTTCAAAGACATAAAATCCACTGTTTCCAATCCACTGAGAAAAAGCTCATGCCAGGGCTGTGTTTCCAAAACCCTGCCCAAACTACAGCTAACCCGTATGCTGAACAGGAGCTGAGAACTCAAATCCAACTGAAGAGTTATGCTGAGTTATGATTCTGAGAGGAAACAAACAAAAATACTAAGTAACAAGGGATTTTGGCTAAGACCTCACAAGGAGGACCCTACTCCAAAACAGAAGCATTTTTATCCCTCATGTCAAACAGATAAGCGCTTTCGAGGTCATAGCAGGCAGAAGTGGGGGTCCCAAGGCGCACTCCAGCCCCCAGCGAGTTTTGAGAAAGCCAGGAGCAGCATCGCCAGGCCAAGGCCGCCGCCTCGCGCCAAGGCGCGTCTGCAGCCCCAGAGTCTCGGAACCCGGGCAAGCGCGCCCCATCCCTGCGGCGTGGAGGTGGCCGAGGCAGACCAGTGTGGAGGTGGCAGG
The DNA here is from genome assembly GCF_028885625.2 of Pongo pygmaeus. Lineage (NCBI taxonomy): Eukaryota > Metazoa > Chordata > Mammalia > Primates > Hominidae > Pongo > Pongo pygmaeus. The sequence continues at coordinate 91,919,247 of NC_085930.1, forward strand.
AGCCCCACCAGTGGCTCGGGGGCGCCCCCTGAGGTCCAGCGGCGTCGCGGCAACCTCGGAAAACGAAAAGCCAGCGTCTCCCAGAGCTCTGATATTTTAACTTTGCCTTGCTCCAAAGCCTGCTGCTCCCTCTCGGGCTGCACTTTTCCAAACGAAACCGCCCTCTTCCCTGCGCCTCCCACCACTGTCCTTTCCCTTTCCGACACCCCTCGGCTCCCGGACCAGGAAAGGGGCTATTTACCTCGCAGCGTGGGCGCGAAAAGAAAATGAGAAGACGAAAATGGTCCAAGCCCCACGAAGGCTGGTTCCCTGGCAGTCCCATTTTGGATCTCAAGCTTCCTCAAACATCAGGGAAAAGAAAACCACGGTCAGCCCACTGACTGCATCCCCGAGCGCAAGAAGGACAGAAGTGGAATTGGAAATTCCTCTAATTTGCAAGGCTGCCCTCCACGACCTCCCACTGCACCCATTAAAGAGTGGCCCTCACAAAGCTCAACCCCTGTGTGCACCTGAACCCGCTCAGCCGTCAAGTCCGTGGTAAAGCAGGGGAGACTAGAAGTGAGAGATGATTAACCCAAATACTGAGCAGTGGTCTTTTAGTGAATGAAGGCAGCTGTTTCTAAGGGGAGATGTCCCCATGGCCCACACTAACGTAGAGGCCGCACAGGCAGGACTCCAGTGGGCAAACCCCAGGCCCCAGTGTCCTACCGTAGAGGCAGGACTCCAGTGGGCAAACCCCAGGCTGAGTGTGGACGCACGTCCTCGCTCGGCCTCCGAGCTGCGTTTCTGGGCTGGAGCTCCGTGCCGCTCCGCGGGCAGGAGGATGAGCAGAGAGAACAAGGGGTGCAGAACACAAGACGGTGTTTTGCCTTTCTGCCCCTCGAGGCCATCCCCGAATCTGCAAAGGGGGCATTCGCTGCCAGTCCCCCGAGAGGGATCCCCAAGGGCGACGAGGGCTCCCGCGCCCTGCTCCGGGGCGCACTACGGGACTAAGGGACCCGCTGCACCAAAAACGGGCGCTCCAGCCGCCCGGGGATAGGCGGCTGTAACCGGGCAGAGCGGAGACTTCGGGGCACATTCCTCGTTTTCTTGATTCAGATAACCTCCACCTCCGGGTATCCAGGAGCTGATGAATGAGAGGGCAGAAAAACGGGGAATTCTCTGTCCTTAGGGGAGCGAGGAATGAAAAGCAAATCACCCCCTTTCTTCCAGCCCTTCCCCGGGCTAGGGCAGGACTTGGCCTCCACCCCAAGGGAGGGTGCAGGACAGCTACGAGGGAGCTCGGGGCTGCTGCCCGGGGGACCTACAAGAGAGGAGAGGGAGGCAGCTGGCTTCTGCCCTCCCCAGGGTAGAGAGGAGGGGGAACTGCCAGCTGAGGGCTGGAAGTGGAGGGTCGCCGAGCCGCACACCGTTACGTGCGGTGATTTATTCTCGTTATCAACGGCCAGTATTGTTCCTGTCTTAACCTGGCCAGAAAACAGCGAGTCTGGGTCTGCCAGCCGCGAACAGCCTGCAAAAGGGCAAAGATGAAGGTAGGCAGGGCGTGCGAGACAGGAAAAAAATCCGCCCCGGCGCGAACAGCAACCCGGCCGCCGACCCGCCCCCGCCCCCTCCCCGCGTCCAGACCCCGGCAATCCAAACGAGCAGAGCAGCGGAGGGAAAGGGCCACGGGCCGGGGCTAGGGGAGACACGGATCTCTCCGAAACCGCCTGCGCCCTGCCGTCTCACTGCGCCCAAGGAGGCTGCCTCTCGCCGGCACCGAAGGGCTGCCCGCGCCCCAGCCCCCAGAAAGAGGGAGGACGCCCCTGACCCCAGAACGCAGGCTGCTCCCCACATCCTCAGTCCTCCGCAGCCAGCCTCCGACTTCCATTCCCCGAAACCTAGCCCTCCCAAAGGGATGGAAAACAGCAAAGCAAACCCCCACCTTCTGAGCTCCTTCAATACCCGCCAGAACGAGGGGGCTCATCCCGGGCCCCCCAAACCCACAGAAGCATCCTTTCCATGGCCTCAGTCTCCCCAACCGCCCCACAACTGAGTTCTCCCGATTGGCGACGAGTCAGCAAAGCAAGTCCCCCTTTCTCCCGATTCCAGCTCCCCAGGCCCCCCAAAACAGAGTGGGAGCAGACCTCCGCGTCCCCCAGCCCCCTCCCCGGCCGGCCCCTGCCTCCACCTTCCTCGACCACTAGCCAGCCTCCCTAAACATCGCCCAAGCCAGCGAAGCAATCCTCCTCTCCTACCCGGGCGCCCGGCCACCCTCCACCCTCTCCTGGGTCTCCCGGACGGGCGCCGGAGCTCCGCGCCCAGGCGACAACTCCGCATCCCCAACGCGCGCCGGCCGGGGCCGCGTCCCCTCGGCGGCCGGCACTCACCCGGGAAGCACACGACATAATGGAGCACGGAACTGGTGATTTTCACGAACAAAATCCACCAACACGGTTCCAGTAACCTCCGCATGTCCGAAAACGCACATCGAAAAGAGGAAAGCAGGGGGGTAAACTTGTTGAATAAGTTCTTGCCTCCGTGCGAGCCTCTGCTAAGCCGGGGCGCTTCCCCGGCTCGCCCGCTCCACGGGCCCCCCGCGCTCGGCGGCCCGAGTCCCCTTGGAATCCGGGAAGCCGCCGAGCGCCCCCCGGAAAATCTCAAAAAGTGACCGGGAACGCAGAGCCACGCTGGGGACGATCCTCTCGGTGGAGAAGGGCTGCTTTCCGTTCAAAAACGAGAGAGCCGAGCGATCAGGGCGCGGAGTCGGCGGCCGGCGGCGATGCCCCGGGCCTGGGGCAGGCAGGGACCGCGGGCGGCGGCGGCAGCGGCGGCAAGCAGCCGAGGATCCCCAACTTGAGTCGGCAGCGCAGCACAGCCCGAGAGCCGGCGGGCGGCGGCGGGGCTGAGCGCGGCGCGGCGCGGCGTCTCCGGGCTTCAGGCAGGCAGCTCCTTCCAGGGCCCCGGGAAGGAAGGAGGCATGTTTGCGAGAGGGGAAGGGAGGGGAGAGGCGGGGGGAGCGGAGAGCCCCCCAAAATAGAAACGGCCGGAGGAAACGGAGGAAAACACAAAGGATCTCAGAGGGGCGCTGGGGCGAGGGTGCCTTCAGTCCATGCTCCTGAAAGTTGTGGCTCCGGCGCAGGCTGGGGAGGAACGAAGAGCGCGGGGCTGGAAACTGGCCATGCCTCCATACAGGAAGTAACATGTGAGCATGGATCCTGGCAGAGACTTTAAAGCCGGCGAGCGAAGGAGCGAGCGAACAGGGGGCGCGCGGTGGCGGCGGGGGCGCGCAGCCCGGGCCAGCTGGCGGCGGGCGCGCGCTCTCCGCGTTCTTAAAGCAGCCGCGCTCGGCTCCCGCCTTGCGAGGGGTCCCTCGGGTCCGCTCTCTCCGCGCGGCCTCTACTGGGACAGTTTGGGGACTGGGGGCGATTGTAGCTCGTGCGCGGAGAGAGGAGAGAGGCTGCCTTCTGGGGCCGGCTTGTTTTTTGCTGGATTCCCGTTGTTCGACCTCTTAAAAGGCGCCGCACGGTGCTCGGGTTTGGCGAGATCCCCTGTCCGCGTAGCTCGCGGATCCCGGACTTAAGGGGCCCCTCGCCCGGGCGCGGGGAAAGGGGGAGGGCGGACAGCTGCCTTTTTAAAGCGATGGGGTTTTCTGTTCGGCTTCACTACCCTGGCAGTTGCAGCGGTGGAGCTCACCGTCCGCGGCCCCTGTTCGCGCCTCCAACACAGCGCGTTCCCCCGCCGGGAAACAAAGCCGAGCGGCCTTTGCACTCCGGCTACGTTGAGATTTAATTTTTTTTTTTTTTTCCTTTTCGGGCTTTCATTGGCCCAGTCAAAGGCTGAGGAAAGTGGGGGAGGGGAGGAATATCGATCCCAGGATTGCGAAATCTAGCCCTTCCGAGCCCCACATCCCCTTTCCCGGCGCCACGATGGATCGGTGGCGGAGTTTCCCCAACTCGCAGCTTCTCTGGAGAAGGTTCCCGCACCCCGGTTTGGCCGCGCGGAGGGCGCAGGAAGTGCGCCTCTTACACCCTGCAGGGGGAAAGCAGCGCCGCGGGGCCGGACTGATTTCCTGGCAGCTACCCGGGGAGCGGCTGCTTCTTTAGCAATCCGGGAGAGGCGTCCGGGGGAAATGGGAGGACTAGGCTTATCTGTAATGAGTTTTGTCCCTTGGCTCTTGATAAGAAGATCTTTATCGCTTAGACTTTTAAGCGCCCTATTTTACATTCTACGCTGAGGCTAAAAGTGGGGGAGGCGGGCTTTTGATTAAATGCGTAAGTGAGCCAAGGTAATTAGCCGTTTGACATTTTTTGCCTAATTTTTCTGCCTGTGTTTCAAAGCGATCTTGACGTGGGATTGTTTTGTATTGTTTTGAGACGGAGTCTCGCTCCGTCGCACAGGCTGGAATGCAGTGGCTCGATTTCGGCTCACTACAACCTTCGTCTCCCGGGTTCAGGCGATTCTCCTGCCTCAGCCTCCCAAGTAGCTGGGACTACAGGCGCCCGCCACCACGCCCGGCTGATTATTTTTTTGGTTTTGTTGTTGTTGTTTTGGTAGAGGCGGGGTTTCACCATTTTGGCCAGGCTCGTCTCGAACTGCTGACCTTGTGATCCGCCTGCCTCAGCCTCCCAAAGTGCTGAGATTACAGGCGTGAGCCACTGCGCATGGTTCTTGTGTTTTAAACGTGTCCCTGCTGTTTCATCCCAACACGGCAGGGTCCTCCACCCACCCAAACATCCCAACCGGATGCTAGGTTTTCAAATAAAGTACAGATGGTCGGAGATCCTCCCGCTCGATGTGATTAAGGAAGCAGTTTCACACCCACACTTCCAAAAGAGAAACCTTTGAAAAGTTACGTTTGGGATTACAAACTAATAAAAGCCAGGAAGTTCCTGGGGAGGGCCCTAGCTCTATGTTTAGCAGAACGGGGGTGAACAGCCTCCCCCAGGGTGGGGAATGAGGCAAGTTTGTTTGCTTTGGAATGTGGTCCTTCCTGGTTTTATTGGAATCCTGACTTCTTTATAAAAGATTGAGAGGGCCATTTTTCTTGGAAGTGTTGTATTGAGGGATATTCGTTCCTCAAGTTGGATTACCCCAGCATCCCTGACTACCTTCTTAATGTGGAGTGATAAAATAGGAAAAACTCGTGAAACACTTGTGTCAGCGTCCTCAGGTGAGGTTTCCTCCTCTGTGAAATGGACAGTAAAAGCTGCCCTTTGTGGAATGCTTACTGTCTACCAGGCATTGTGCTGAATTCATGCCATAAACTGCTTGCTCATTCAACAAATGCATTGAGCACCTACTGTTTGAGGGACACACTGGGAACACAGCCTCGAACAAAAAGGGCAAGCCCCCAGGCCTTATGGGAGCATACTTTCCTAAGTCCATGCTCCGTTCTCTCATGGAGTCCTTAAAATACTGCCAGCTGTGAGAATTATTTTCCCCATTTAATAGACAAAGAAACATGCTCAGAGGAGTACAATGACGGATCCTCAGCTAGTGGGCAGCAGAGCTGAGATTCTCAACCCAGGCCTGTTTGCCTCCACAGCTGTGAAAAGGCAACAGAATAATGGCTTGAGAAGGCACCAAAATGTGGAATGTAAAGAAAGAGCTTCAGAGTCGCGGAAAACCTCATATGGGTTTGAAGAGTGAATTACCACTACCTTAGTAGTGTAGGAGGCCCCATGCTAAAACCTCACATCCAATTCGGCTTGGACTGGTGACTGTCCTAGGACCCCAGGCTGAAGTTTACCCCCAAACTACCCTTGGAAGCACAATCCAGGCCCCACCAGTTCCTACAAAAGATAAAATTTTGCAAACATACCTCACAGATGCCTTTTCATTTATTCTGCAACCAATTACAGAGCAATTCATACATAATAGACACTTTCAAGTGCTAGTCACACAATAATGACCTAGCAGTAGCCCTGCCATGCTCCTACCTGGTAACTACAATCCTAACCCAGGTGATATGGGGGCACTATGATACAGTGAGCAAGTTGGTGTGAAAAGCCCTGGGAGTGCCAAAGGAGGGAGAGCCTAGCTACCCTGATGGAAGATAAGAAGGCTACAAAGAGAAGATGCTGACATTAGTAACAAATGACCCTCAAATTTAGCAGCTTAAAAAAATACATACTTACTGCCTGTCACTTTTAGAGGTGAGAAGCTGGGGCACAGTATGGCTGGGTCCTCTGCTCAAGGTCTCATCAGGCTGAAATCAAGGGGTGGGCCAGGCTTTCTCATCTAGAGCTTGGGCTCCTCCTTCAAGCACATTCAGGTTATTGACAGAATTCAGATCCTTGTGGTTGTAGGACTGAGATTACTATTTTCTTGCTGGCTGTTGGCCAAGGGCTGCTTTCAACTAGTGGTCTAAGCCACACGGCACCCTCACAACATGGCAGCTTACTCCTTGAAAGTCAGCGGGAGAATCTTCCTACAGGAGTCTAGAGAGTGACTGTTTCATCACTTTTGCCGTATAATGTAACCTAGTCAAGGGAGTGGCTATCCTGTCATGTTCACAGGTCCCACCCACTTTCAAGAAGAAGGAATTATATGCCAAGGGTTGGGGATCTTGGGGACCATGTTAGAATCCTGCCTACCATAGTGCTGGCGACCTATTTTGAATATAGACTGGAGGTTAAAGGCAGTAGCTTTCAAGCCAGTCTAGTTAGATTCTGATGCTACTCAGATGCATGACCATAGGCAACTTAATCACTTTATGCCTTGGCTTCCTCATTTGTAAAGTAGGAATACTATAATAACCGTACATCTTCCTAAATAGAGAAGAATAAGAGGAATTAATATACATAAACTGTTCAGATCAGTGCTGGGAACCTAATAAGCATTTAATAAATATAAGCCATTACTGTTATCTGTTTACCCAGCCTATGTAATAAGAAGTGAACATCTGTTATTTTCTACCTGCTCAGCGTCCATTTCTTTTCTTCTAGTAATAGTGTCCCAGTTTTCCTTTGTGCCAATCTCCCCAGATGGTCTTGGTGAGCCTAACCCTTTCTTTCCCTATCCCTACCTCCACCTCTCCACTTCACTGGCTCAGGTGGACACGTGCGTTAGTCCTGACCAAGTGGAGCATTTCATCCCTCTGGCCTGACTGGTCTAAGGATGGGCACATGTTTCTAGTAGGTCCTTTTAGGTTTGCCAGGCCAGATCAACTTAAACCTCAAACTGCAAAGAGGGCCCTCACTTGGGGCAAGCCCATCTGAGAATCTGACACAAGAAGAAAGCAGAATAGAGAGGTGTGGGCCAACAAATCCCTGATATCTTCGAGTCCTTGAATCAAATCATACCCGAAGCCAAACCAACTCCTTGACTTGTCAGTTACTTGAGCTAATAATTTCCTCTTATTCCTATCCCTTACGTTTTTATTCATTAAAACTGAAAACCTGAAACCTGGAACCAGTGGTGACAGATGAGTAAAATATCTACATTTTACAAAAAAGGAAGCAGGGGCTGTTAGAATTAAGTGATTTAGTTGAGGCAATTCAGATTGCAAACAACAGAAGACTCAAGCTTTTAACATTCTTCTGTATCAATCATTTATTGTTGTGTAACAAATCACTTCAAAACATAGTAGCTTAAAACAGTAGGACAGAAGTTTGGGGTGGGCTCAGCTGAGTAGTTCTTCTGCTGGTTCTGTATGAGGTCACTCATGCATCTATAGCACCAGAATCCAGATACTCAGCTGGGGCTGCATAGTCTAAGATGCCCTGACTCAAATGCCTGGCAACTCGTGCTGGCTGTTGGTTGGAGCATCTCAGACCTCACCCATTAATCTCTATAGCAGCCTGTCTCAGACTTATTTACAAAAAGATCTCAGGTAGGAGAGTGAGAGTGAAAATTGCAAGGCACCTGGAGACCTAGACTTAGTAGTTGTATGAAATTACTTCTGTTTCATTTGACTGGTCAAAGCAAGACAAGGCCAGGGCAGATTCAAGAGGAGGTGGAAATGGACTCCAGTTCTTGATGCGAGAAGCAGCAAAGTCAGGAAGCAAAAGGACATGAATAGAAAGGTAGGAGGAATTTTGTGGCCTTCTTTACAAACAATCTACTTCATCTACTGTTAAAAGTGAGTAGTGCCTGTTATGGGTTGAATTGTTGTGAAGTAATGTCGAAAGACGGTATCTAACCCTTAGAAGCTCAGGATGTGACCTTATTTGGACATATGGTCATTCCAGAGGTAATGTAGTTAAAACGAGGTCCTTAGTGTGGGTCCTAATCGAATATGACTGGTGTCTTTATAGAAAAGGGAAATTTGGGCACAGACACAGACAAGCACACAGGAAAGATGAGGGGAAGACACAGGAAGAAGACAGCCATGTGATTGGAGTGATGCATCTACAAGCCGAGGAACACCAAGTATTGCCAGCAAACACCAAAAGCTAGGAAGAGGCAAAAACTTCCCCTACAGATTTCAGAGGGAGCATAACCCTGATGACACCTTCATTTTAGACTCCTAGCCTCCAGAATTGTGAGACATTGAATTCCTGTTGTTTTAAGCCATTTAGTTGGATGTACTTAGTTACATCAGCCCTAGGAAATAAATACAAAGCCCATTTACCTTTTACCCTTTGTTTGTTTTCATGTATAGACAAAACACATTTGTGACTGGGCTTTCAACTTCTCAAGTGAATGTTTGTACAACAACAACAAAACCCATTGTAATCATCCTAACTTTAAATTTTGGGGCAATGTTTATTTTAAAGAACTTAAGACTTAGCAGAGCCTATTTATTCTGAAAATGTATATAACCATAGAAAATCTCTTAAGTCCCCTAATAATAACTTTTGTCATTACAAAAAGAAGCCCTATGTTCAGTGGCTGAAAGAAAATGAACATGCAGTGGCATTTTTTTTTTTTTTTTTTTGGAAACAGAGTCTTGCTCTGTTGCCCAGGCTGGAGTGCAGTGGCACAATCTCAGTTCAGTGCAACCTCCACCTCCTGGGTTCAAGCAGTTCTCCTGCCTTAGCCTTCTGAGTAGCTGGGCCTACAGGCGTGCACCACCACGCCCAGCTAATTTTTTGTATTTTTAGTAGAGATGGGGTTTCGCCATGATGGCCAGGCTGGTCTCAAACTCCTGGCCTCAAGTGATCCGCCTGCCTCGGCCTCCCAAAGTGCTGGGATTACAGGAGTGAGCCACCGCACCCAGCCATGTAATAGTGTTTTAATACATTATTTAAAAAGTAGGATTAAGTTTGGGTGTGGTAGCTTATGCCTGTCATCCCAACATTTTGGGAGGCCGAGATGGGGGTATCACTTGAGCCCAGGAGTTCAAGACCAGCCTGAGCAACATAGTGAGACCCCGGTCTCTTAAAAAAAAATCAGCCAAGCTTAGTGGTGTGTGGCTGTACTCCCAGCTACTCAGGAGTCTGAGGTGAGAGGATCTCTTGAGCCTGGGAAATTGCGGCTACAGTCAGCTGTAATTGCAGCACTGTAATTGCAGCACTGCACTCCGGGCTGGGTGACAGAGCTAGATGCTGTCTAAAAAAAAAGGACTAAATAGTCATAGCAAATATGACTGATAGGGCTCTTTTAGATTAAAGATAGATTAAAGAAAACTACATGATCCTATCAATTAAAGCAGAAAAGATATGTGACAAAATTCAACATTCATTCATGATAAAAACTCTCAGTTAACTAGGAAGAGAGGAGGTTCCTTAACATAATAAAGGACGTCTATTTAAAAAAAACCCATAGCTAAACTCATACAAGTCTGAATTCTTTGCTTCCAAAACTGGAAACAAGGCAAGGATATTCATTTTCACCACTCTCTTTTTTTTTTTTTTCTCACTCAAGGTAAATAATACATTCTCGGCACTCTTATTCAACATTATTCTGGAAATTCTAGCCAGTACAATAAGACAACAAAACAAACAAAAAAAAGTATATATTAGAAAGCAAGAAATAAAACTGCCCCTATACAGATGACATGATTATCTACATAGTTCCCAGTGAGTTTAGCAAGGTTGTAAGATGCAAAGTCAACCTACAACAATTACTTTTGTGTCTATATATGAGCAGCAAAAGATTGAAAACTAAAATTCAAAAAAACTCATTTACGATAAACTCCCCAAAATGAAACACTTTAGTATAAACCTAGCAACATATGTGTAGGATTAGTATGTAGAAAACTATAAGCTGCTCATGAAATAAGTCAAATAAAAACTAACTAAATGAGAGATATACTATATTCATGGGTTGGATGACATTATAGTCAAATATACATTTTCAATAAATTTATACATTTGTGCATTTCCAATCAAAATTTCATCAGGACTTTTTGTAGATATAGACAAGCTGATACTAAATTTATATAGAAAAGCAAAGGAACTAGACTAGCCAAGCAATTATGAAAAAGAAGAGTTAGAAGCCTCACATTACTTGACTGTAAGACTTACTATAAAGCTTCATTAATCAAGCCAATATGGTATTGGTGGAGTTATAGATACATGAAATAATGAAATAAAATAGAGAACCCACAAATAGGCCCACATAATATTGCCAATTGATTTTTACAAAGATGCAAAGGCAATTTAATATAGTGAGGATAGTTTTTTTCAACAAAGCATATTAGAACAATTGGACATCCATATGCAAAAAAACAAAAAACTCCTCAGCCTATACCTCACATCTTATGGCAAAATTAACTAAAATAGAATATAAGTTTAAATGTAAAACATAAAACTACAAAAAATTTAGAAGTCATAGGAGAAAATCTTTGTGTCATTGAGTTAGCAAAGAGTTCTCCAATAAGACACCAAAAGCACAATCCATAAAAGAAAAAAATGATAAATATAACTTCATCAAAATAGGATGGGTGTGGGGGCTCACACCTGTAATCCCAGAACTTTGGGAGGCAGAGGCAGGTGGATCAACTGTGTTCATCAGTTCGAGACCAGCCTGACCAACATGGTGAAACCCCGCCGTCTCTACTAAAAATACAAAATTTAGCTGGGCATGGTGGCATGCACCTGTAATGTCAGCTACTCGAGAGGTTAAGGCACAAGAATCACTTGAACCTGGGAGGCAGAGGTCGCAGTGAGCTGAGATGGTGTCACTGCACTCCAGCCTGGGAGACAGACTGAGACTTTGTCTCAAAAAGAGAAAAAAAAAAAAAGCTCTAAAAGAGCACAAATTGACAAACAAATGTCACAATTCAAGGAACTAGACAAAAAAAGAACAAACCAAACCCAAAGCCAGCAGAAAAGAAATAACAAAGATCAGAGCAGAACTAAATGAAATTGAAACAAACAAACAAAAATACAAAAGATAATAAAACAAAAAGCTAGTTCTTTGAAAAGATAAACAAAATTGATAGACCATTAGCAAGATTAACTTAAAAAACAAGAGAGAAGATCCAAACAAGCTCAATTAGGAATGAAACTGGAGGCAAGGCATGGTGGCTCACGCCTGTAAACCCAGCACTTTGGGAGGCCGAGGTGGGTGGACCACCTGAGGTCAGGAGTTCAAGACCAGCCTGGCCAACATGGTGAACCCCCGTCTCTATTAAACATACAAAAATTAGCCAGATGCAGTGGCTCATGGCTGTAATCCCAGCTACTTGGGAGGCTGAGACAGGAGAATCGCTTGAACCTGGGAGGGGGAGGTGGCAGTGAGCTGAGATCGCGCCATTGCACTCTAGCCTGGGCAACAAGAGCGAAACTCCATCTTAAATAAATCAGTAAATAAATGAAACTGGAGATATTGCCAACAATACCACAGAAATACAAAAGATCATTCAAGGCTATTATGTCCACCTTTACATGCACAAACTAGAAAATCTAGAGAAGAAGGATAAATTCCTGGTAACATACAACCCTCCTAGATTAAATCCGGAAGAAATAGAAACTTTGAGCAGAGCAATAACAAGCAATGAAATTGAATTGGTAATAAACAAATTGCCAAAAAAAAAAAAGTCCAGGAACAGATGGATTCACAGCTGAATTCCATCAGATATTCAAAGAAGAATTAGTACCAATCATACTGAAACTATTTCAAAAGGTAGAGAAAGAGGGAATTCTCCCTAAATCATTCTGTGAAGCCACTCATCACCCTAATACCAAGATGAGGAAAGGACATTAAAAAAAAAAAGAAAAGAAAACCCATATCCCTGATGAACATAGATGCAAAAATCCTCAAGAAAATTCTAGCTAACTGAATCCAACAGTAGATCCGAAAAATAATACATTATGATGAGCAGGTTTCATCCCAGAGATGCAGGGGTTGTTTAATATATGCAAATCAACAAATGTGATATATCACATAAACAGAATTAAAAACAAAAACCATTGATCATCTCAATAGACAACAGGAAAAGCATTTGATAAAATCCAGCATCCCTTTATGATAAAAACCCTCAACAAAATAGACATAGAAGGGACTTACCTCAAAGTAATAAAAGCCATATTTGACAAACCCATAGGCAACATACTGAATGGGAAAAAGCTGAAAGCATTCCCCCTGAGAACTGGGACAGACAAGAATGCCAACTTTTACCACTTCTATTCAACATAGTACTGGAAGTCTTAGCCAGAGCAATCAAGCAAAAGAAAGAAAGGGAATCCAAATTGGAAAAGAGGAAGTCAAACTGTCACTGTTCTCTGATGATATGATCATATACGTAGAAAACTCTAAGGACTCATCCAAAAGGTTCTTAAAGTCAAGCCTCAGGTTACAAAATCAATGTACACAAATCAGTAGCACTGCTACACACCAACAATGACCAAGTTGAGAATCAAGAACTCAATCCCTTTTACAACAGCTGCAAAAAAGTAAAAATAAAATACCTAGGAATATATTTAACCAAGGAGGTGAAAGTTCTCTACAAGGGAAACAACAAAACACTGCTGAAAGAAATCACAGATGACACAAACAAATGGAAATAGAGTCCATGCTCATGGATGGGAAGAATCAATATTGTGAAAATGACCATACTGCTGAAAGCAGTCTACAGATTCAATGCAATTCCCATCAAAATACCATCATCATTTTTCACAGAACTAGAAAAAAAATCCTAAAATTAATACGAAACCACAAAAGAGCCCACATAGCCAAAGCAATACTAAGCAAAAAGAACAGATCTGGAGGTATTACATTACTGGACTTCAAATTATGCTACAAGGCTACAGTTACCAAAACAGCATGGTACTGGTATAAAAATAGGCACTTACACCAATGGAACAGAATAGGGAATGCAGAAATAAAGCCAAATACTTACAGCCAACTGATCTTCCACAAAGCATACAAAAACATAAATTGGTGAAAGGACACACTATTCAATAAATGGTACTATGAAAAGTGGCAAGCCACGTGTAAAAGAATGAAACTGGATCACCATCTCTCACCTTATACAAAAATCAACTTAAGATGGATTAAAGACTTGAATCTAAGACCTGAAACCATAAAAATTCTAGAATATAACATTGGAAAATATAACATTGGACATTGACTTAGGCAAAGACTTTATGACTAAGAACCCAAAAAACAAGCCAGGCATGGTGGCTTACGCCTGTAATCCCAACACTTTGGGAGGCCAAGGTAGGCGGATCACAAGGTCAGGAGTTCAAGACCAGCCTAGCCAACATGGTGAAACCCCGTCTCTACTAAAAGTACAAAAATTAGCTGGGCGTGGTGACTCGCATCTGTAATCCCAGCTACTCAGGAGGCTGAGGCAGGAGAATCTCTTGAACCTGGAAGGCAGAGGTTGCAGAGCCTCTGCAGAGGAAGGCAAAGCCTCTGCAGAGGAAGGCAGAGCCAAGATCGCACCATTGCACTCCAGCCTGGGCAACAAAGCAAGACTCCATCTCAAACAAAACAAAACAAAACAAAACAAAAAAACAAACAAATGCAATACAACCAAAAATAAATGAATGAGACCTAATTAAACTAACGAAAAAGCTTCTGTACAATGAAAGAAAGAATCAGCAGAGTAAACAGATAACCCATAGAGTGGAAAAAAATATTTGCAAACTATGCTTCTGACAAAGGACTAGTGTCCAGAATCTATAAGGAACCTAAACAAATCAGCAAGAAAAAAACAAATAATCCCATCAAAAAGTGGGCAAAGGACATGAAAAGATATTTCTCAAACGATATACAAACAGCCAACAAACATGTGAAAAAATGCTTAACTAATCATCAGGGTAAAACCACAATGAGATACCACCTTACTCTTGCAACAATGGCCATAATTACTAATTTTTTTTAAATTTTATTATTATTATTTTTGGAGACAAGAGTCTCACTCTGTCGCCCAGACTGGAGTGCAGTGCAGTGGCGTGATCTCAGCTCACTGCAACCTCTGCCCCCCAGGTTCAAGCAATTCTCCTGTCTCAGCCTCCTGAGTAGCTGAGACTACAGGCACACGCCCCCATGTCCAGATAATTTTTTTGTATTTTTAGTAGAGATGGGGTTTCGCCATGTTGGCCAGGGTGGTTTCAAACTCCTGAGCTCAGGCAACCCGCCCACCTTGGCCTCCCAAAGTGCTAGGATTACAGGCATGAGACACCGCGCCCGGCCAAGAATAGCCATAATTAAAGTCAAAAAACCATAAATAGTGGCATGGATGTGGTGAAAAAGGAACACATTTACATGACTGGTGGGAATGTAAATTAGTACAACCACAATGGAAAACAGTACGGAGATTCTTTTAAAAACTAAAGGTAGGCCGGGCGTGGTGGCTCGCGCCTGTAATCCCAGCACTTTGGGAGGCCAAGGCAGGCGGATCACGAGGTCAGGAGATCGAGACCATCCTGACTAACACGGTGAAACCCCATCTCTACTAAAAATACAAAAAATTAGCCGGCCGTGGTGGCGGGTGCCTGTAGTCCCAGCTACTTGGGAGGCTGAGGCAGGAGAATGGCGTGAACCCGGGAGGTGGAGCTTGCAGTGAGCCGAGATGCGCCACTGCACTCCAGCATGGGCGACAGAGCTAGACTCCGTCTCAAAAAAAAAAAACCAAAAGGTAAATCTATCATTTGATCCAGCAATCCCATTATGGGGTATCTACCCAAAGGAAAACAAGTCAGTATATGAAAAAGACACATGCACACGCATGTTTGTAGCAGCACAATTTGTTTGCAATTGCAAGGATATGGAGCCAACCTAAGTGCCCACTGACCAAGAAGTAGATAAAGAACATATGGTGTATATACACCATGGAAAACTACCCAGCCATAAAAATGAATGAAATAACGTCTTTTGCAGCAACTTGGATGGAACTGGAGGCCATTATTCCAAGTGAAGTAACCCAGAAATGGAAAACCAAATACCGTATGTTCTCACTTATAAGTAGGAACTAAGCTATGAAGACAAACATACAAAGCAATATAATGGACTGTGGGGACTCGGAGGTTAGGAGGTAGGTGAGGGATAAAAGAAAATATATGGGGTGCAGTGTACACTGCTTGGGTGATAGCTGCACTAAAATCTCAGAATTCACCATTGAAGAACTCATCCTAGGCCAGGCGCGGTGGCTCACGCCTATAATCCCGGCACTTTGGGAGGCCGAGGTGGGTGGATCACAAAGTCAGGAGTTCGAGACCGTCCTGGCCAAGATGGTGAAACCCCATGTCTACTAAAAATACAAAAAAATTAGCCAGGCGTGGTGGCGGCGCCTGTAATCCCAGCTACTCAGGAGGCTGAGGCAGAGAATTGCTTGAACCTGGGAGGCAGAGGTTGCAGTGAGCTGAGATCGTGCCACTGCACTCCAGCCTGGGCAACAGAACAAGGCTTTGTCTCAAAAAAAAAAAAAAAAAACCTCATCCTTGTAACAAAAAAACACCTGTACCTCAAAAACTATTGGAATAAAAAATAATTGGCCAGAAGGTAAAAAAAAAAAAAAAAAGAAAGAAAAAGAAAAAAATTAGCCATGCACAGTGGCTCACATTTATAACTGCATCATTTTGTGAGGCCAAGGCAGGAGGATTGCTTGAAGCCAGGAGTTCAGGACCAGCCTGGTCAACATAGCAAGACCTTGTCTCTACAAAATAAAACATAAAAAAAGTTAGCCAGGCATGGTGGCATGTGGCTATAGTCTTAGCTACTCAGGAGGCAGAGGTGAGAGGATCACTTGAGCTCAGTAGTTCGAGGATGTGGTGAGCTGTGATCACTCACTACACTCCAGCCTGGGTGACAGAGTGAGACCCCATCTCTAAAAATAATAATAAAGAACTCTCAAAAATCCACAGTAAGGAAACAAGCAAAAATGGGCAAAATATAGGAACAGATACTTTACCAGAGAAAATATATGGATGACAAATATGCACATAAAAAGTTGCTCAATATCATAATCCATTATGGAAATGCAAGTTAAAATCAGTACGATATCACTACACACCCATTAAAATAGATTAAGAAAAGAATGGCAATACCTAAGAAAAGAATGGCAATACCAAGTTTTGGCTGGAATGCACAACAAAGGGAAATCTTATTAATTGCTGGTGGGAATATAATGTGGTGTAGCCATTCTAGTAAACATTTTGGCAGGTTCCTATAAAGTCAAACATATACTTACCATATGACTGAGCAATCCTGTTTTTAGGTATTTACCCAAGAGAAATGAAAATCTATGTTCACACAAAACCCTATGCAAATATTTATAGCAGCTCTCTTTGTAATCACCCCAAACTGGAAACAACCCAAATGCCCTTCAAAGAGAGAATGGATAAACTGTGGTACATTTAAACAATGGACTATTAATCAACAATACAAAGGTACAAATGGGATGGGTGCGGTGGCTCATGCCTGTAATCCTAGCACTTTGAGAGGCCAAGGCGAGTGGATTGCTTGAGCCCAGAAGTTCAAGACCAGCCTGTTCAACATTGCGATACCCCGACTCTACAAAAAATACAAAAATTATCCAGGCATTGTGGTGGGCACCTGTAGCCCCAGCTACTCAGGAGGCTGAAATGGGAAAATCACCTGAGCCAGGGAGGTCAAGCCTGCAGTGAGCCACAACCTCCTTTGCAGCCTTGACCTCCCAGGCTCAGGAGGTCTCATTCTGTCACTCCAGCCTGGGTGACAGAATGAGACCTTGTCTCAGTAAAAAGGTACAAAAAAAAAAGGTATAAATGACTCATACATGCAACACTTGGATGAATTTCAAAGGTATTATCCCAACTGAAAGAAGCCAGTCTCAAAAAATTACATTAATATGCTTCCATTTGTGTAACATTCTGGAAAAGATAAAACTATAGAGATAGAGAACAGATCAGTAGTTGCTAGTGGTTAGGGGTATAGAAAGGGTTTGATCATAAAGAGTCATCATGAAGAAGGGCGTTTTTTTGTTTTTGTTTTTTAAGAGACAGAATCTTGCTCTGTCACCTAGGCTCGAGTGCAGTGGCATGATCATAACTCACTGCAACCCCAAGTTCGGGGGCTCAAGCAATCATCCTGCCTCAGTCTCCCAAGTAGCTAGGATTAAAGGCGTGCAAGACCATGCCTGACTTGTATGTGGTATGTGGTGTGTGTGTGTGTGTGTGTGTGTATGTGTAGAGGACAAAGGTCTCACTATGTTGCCTAGGCTGGTCTCGAAATCCTGGGCTCAAGCAATCCTCCCATCTAGACCTCCCAAAGCACTGGGATTACAGGAGTGAGCAACTGCCCCTGATAGGAGGGAGATTTTTGAGGTGATAGAATTGTTGTTTATCTTAATTATAGTGGTAGGTACACCACTATAATCAAATATATGTATGTACTACAACTCACGGAACTGTGCACCAAGAAATGTCAGTTTTACTGTATGTAAACTTAAAAACAATTTTTTTTCAATGGGACACTGCCTTCAGGAATGGTTAAATCCAGGGGCTTAAACAATGTCAGCAAGAGTTATCCTCTCTGCAATTCTTGTCTCTCTTACTCTAGGCTGGATTTATTCTTAGATAGGCCTTCTTTCTCTTTGATGGGGCTGACTCTTGTTGGATCAACATGGGTCATGTGTCCATCCTGGAATCCTGGAATACACCAGCCTGTGGCCAGAGGAATGGAATAAGTTGGTTGGCTGGGCCTGGATATGTGCCCAGTCCTGGTGGCATGAGGATAAGTGAGGGTCAAACTGATCCAGTCCACCTGGACTAAGAATGAAGGAGAGTGGTTCCCCAAAGAAAAAATCAAGTTGCTGTTACTACAAGAAAGAGAAGACATACTAGACAGGCAGAAACTATAGACGTCTCTGGCTTCCACTTGGTATTTCTTTAATTCTGGATTATATTATACTCTGTTGACTGTGATATCTTACCTATAAACTACAAACTCTTTGAAACTGAGGATTCTGCCTTATTTTTCTTTTTAGCTTCCAATACCATACATATTTCCTTCTACATAGTAGGTGCACAAGGGTACCATGTATGATAGAGAACTAAATATTTACTGGTATGTTTATAAAACTATACATTTGTATGTACATCAGAAGCCTCTGAAGCTACATTATTTCATGTTTCTCCACAATCACATTAATAGCCACATTTCCATTCAATTTTGCTTCTCTCTACTGAGGTTTTAACATGTACAGCTCCATTTTCCAACAACGGCAAATCAATCATTACATCATCATCCATCATGTCTGAGTTCTTAGTAATGAAGATGTCTTTCTTTCCACATTAGCAATTTGGGTGGGCGAAAGAGCCATAAAGATGTATGACAGAAGGCTGGAGAATTGGATTAAACAAGGTTAAATAAAATTCCATTTCCTGGGTCCCTCTTGGCTGCAGGAATTTTTGTTGATCCATAGGATGAATGGGGCAATTGTTTAGAAGTTCTTTTCTTCAAGCTCTCAGAAGAAAATTGTACTGAAATCATTTTTTGGTCTGCTACTGGAATTGCAGAGAGAGCTGGGAATAGCGACCATAAACTGATTTGTTTATTTTGAAGTCTTTAAAGGAAATACCTTATCCACCTAAAAATTATGAACTGTAGCAGCTATAGGAGCCAGGTTAATTGCTCTAAAGTAACACAATTAGGTGGGCTCATTGCCACAGCCAACATGGTCCCAAGTGATTCGGTCGGCACCTCTAACGCCCTCATCACCTTCTACTCCTCCCAGACCTCAGAATGTTCCCTCCACATCAGCCTGCCTCCTGTCTTTCAGACTTAACAGCTATCATAACTCCCATCTCAGGGTCTCTGCAGTTGTCCATTTCCCTTGCTAAGGGTTTCTTACCCTTGGCGCTATTGACATTTGGGGCCAGATAATTCTTTGTTGTGGAGGGGCTGGCCTGTGCCCTGTAATAAGTTGAGCAGCATCGCTGGCCTCTACCCACTAGATGCCAGTAGCTGCCCCTCCCCTAAGATGTGACAACCCCAAATATCTTCTACATGCCAAATTCCCAGCTGCGACCACTATTTTAGTTGGAGTTATTTTCCTCAACGTTTGGCTGTGCCATTTTCCTCATTTCTCAGCTCGGCTTCACAGAGGCTGTCCCTGACCACTCTATCCAACTCGTCATTTTAAAAAAATTAATCAGTTTATTTGTTGAGATGTGGTCTCACTTTGCCGCCCAGACTGGAGTGCAGTGGCGCGATCTCTGCTCACTGCAACCTCCGCCTCCCAGGTTCAAGCGATTCTCTGCCTCAGCCCCCTGAGTACCTAGGATTATAGGCGTGAGCCACCATGCCCAGCTAATTTTTGTATTTTTTAGTAGAGACAGTGTTTTTCATGTTGGCCAGGCTGGTCTCAAAACGCTTGACCTCAGGTGATCTGCCCGCCTCCCAAAGTGCTGGGATTACAGGAGGTCACTGTGCCCAGCCTTTTTCATTTTTCTTTTTTTTTGAAATGGAGTCTAACTCTGTTGCCCTGGCTGGAGTGCAGTGGCATGATATTGGCTCACTGCAACCTCCACCTCCTGGGTTCAAGCGGTTCTCCTGCCTCAGCCTCCCAAGTAGCTGGGATTACAGGCACCCACCACCACACCTGGCTACTTTTTTTGTATTCTTAGTAGAGACGAGGGTTTCACCCTTTTGGCCATACTGGTCTCAAACTCCTGACCTCAAGTGATCCGCACGCCTCGGCCTCCCAAAGTACTGGGATTACAGATGTAAGCCACCACACCTGGCCCCAACTGGTCACTTTTTTTTTTTTTTTTGAGACTGAGTCTTTTTTTTTTTTTTTTTTTGAGGCGATGTCTCGCTCTGTCACCCAGGCTGGAGTGCAGTGGCACGATCTCCACTCACTGCAACCTCCACCTCCTGGGTTCAAGCGATTCTCCTGCCTTAGCCTCCAGAGTAGCTGGGATTACAGGCACACCCCACCACGCCTGGCTAATTTTTGTACTTTTAGTAGAGACAGGGTTTCACCACATTGGCCAGTCTGGTCTTCAACTCTTGACCTCAATTGATCCACCCACCTCAGCCTCCCAAAGTGCTGGAATCCCAGGTGTGAGCCACCGTGCCCGGCCCAACTGGTCACTTTCTATCACAGCACCCTGTTCGCTTCCCAGTCAATTATCACATCGTGTGTGTGGATCTTCTTCCAGGTTTCCTTAATTATTGCCTTTGCCCATGGGAGGAAGCACCTCATACAGGCAGGAAGTTCATATATCCTCATTCTTCTGGTCCTCAGAAACTGGAACAGAGCCTCCACAGAATTAGGGCTCAGTACCTACAATTAAATATGTTGGGTTAGTGAACAAGAGAAGATGGCTTTGCCACCAGGACTTTTACCAGCTTAGTCACTGGCATTTCTACTGCAGAGTGTTTCTGCTTCTTAAACTCTCTCTCAAAATTTCTTAGTGTTTCTATCCTGGACTTGGTAGGAGCTGCAAATAACATGAATTACTTCTCAGATTAGTCCTGCCATACCTGCCTCCACTCTGCTCCTCGTAGCATCTCTTGAGCCTGAATGTCTTTTACTTCATTTTTACTCAACAGAAGTCTTACCAGGTTTGGAGACTTAAATTTCACCTCCCTCAACGGGATCTGAATGCCTGGAGCACAGGCATCATTTTCTTCTTATTATTATTTTTTTGTAGAGATAAGGGTCTCGCTTTATGCCCAGGCTGGTCTCAAGCTCCTGGCCTCAAGCAATCCTCCCGCCTAGGCCTCCCAGAGTGCTGAGATTACATGTGTGAGCCACCAGGCCCCAACTATTTCGTAGCTCTAAGGTCAACTCACTCCCAAGTTAGCTTCTCTTTCTCTCTCTCTTTCTCCTCCCTCCCTTCCTGTCATTTATTCGTAAACACCTTCGTATACCAGGCTCTGCTTAGACCATAGAGGTATGGGAAAAGGTTTCTGACCTCAGAGTTCTTATAGCCCTCCCAAGGAGACAGACAGTAGGCAACCAATGATAACACAATGGATAGTGTTTGCATTGTGAACAGAGTGTACAAGGACAGTTGGACCTGGGAAGGCTTTGAGAAACATCGTTTGTTTTTGTTTGTTTGTTTGTTTGTTTTTTGAGATGGGGTCTCACTCTGCTGCCCAGGTTGGAGTGCAATGGTGCAACCATGGCTCACTGCAGTCTTAACCTCCGAGGCTCAAGCGATCCTCCCACCTCAGCCTCTTGAGTAGCTGGGACCACAGGTGCATCCCACCACACCCGGCTAATTTTTGTCCTTTTTGTAGAGATGGGGTCTCACTATGTTGCCAGGGCTGGTTGCAAACTCCTGGGCTCAAGCGATCTGTCAAGTGCTGGTATTATAGGTGTGAGCCACAGCGCCCAGCTAGACATTTTTCACATGTGCTTACATTATAGGTGCTCATATATGTAGATTTGTCTCTCTTTCTAGGTTCTCAGGTCTTTGTAGACAAAGATTTTACATTCTCATTACTTTTATCTCTGTTGGTTCCTTCCCTAACACTCAGCATGGCGTTTTTAACAAACCAAACACCCAATAATTGCTTATTGAATCAGTTAATACATAGCTCACTTTAAAAATACTGATATGGAGAGGCTGTATCTTTTTTCCTTCTCTAATTTGAATAGAAAACATATTTTCAGTCACTTTACTTAGCATAAAGACATCTCTACAGGGAAACAAATAAAAAGTCTTTTAATTTACTTGATCCCTCAAAAGACACAATGGGAACTTGAAATTGAGAGGGAGTCAGGTGCCTGAATGAGGAGCACATGGAAGAAACAAATATTAAAAGTAATTCAGATAGGAGAGGGCTGTTGAACTGGAAAACTATTAATAGTGTTAATCAGTTTCCACTGTGAACTGTTAACACTCAGAACAACGCTGAAAGCACCCGGAAGGCACATCTGTGAAGTCAAGAAGCCACAGCAAACTTTTTTGTCTGTCAATTTTAGCAAACAGAATAAATATAAAATTATTTTTAATGTGAAAAGGAGGTAGTTTTGGTTTGGTTTACACAGTTATGTGATTTATAGCCCTCCAAATTATTCCATATGGCTAAAAATAGAAGATCTGAACTTGTAGTTCATAAGTTATGTTAACAGGAGAGTTTCTTTTCTCAGCCTCACAATAGATGAACTCTTGGCGTTTGTTCTGAGCACTGAAAGTCAGGGCATCAAGAACCTGCTGAGATTCAGACATGAGGGTAAGCTAGGCAGATGGTGAGAAAAGAGGGGTTTTATTTCAACATAGTCATAGAAACACGCGGTGCTGGCTGTGATTTACGACATAAAGACAATGAATCCAGAGCATCAGGAGAAGCAAAGTGGGGGGGAAAGGGATCAGAGGAAATGAGGACGAGAGGTGAGGAGACAGCACGTCATGAATCACCTCAAATTCTGCTTTGCCAACCAAAAAGTCTGGCACCATGTAGAGAAGTATTGATGCTGGCCTCAGAATACTTATTTAAATGCTTTGATCTGGCTGGGCACAGTGGCTCATGCCTGTAATCTCAGCATTTTGGGAGGCTGAGGCGGGCGTTTCACTTGAGGTCAGAAGTTTGAGACCAGCCTGGCCAACATGGTGAAACCCTGTTTCTACAAAAATACAAAATATTAGCCGGGTGTGGTGGTGGGTGCCTATAATCCCAGTTACTAGGGAGGCTGAGGCAGGAGAATTGCTTGAACCCGGGAGGCAGAGGTTGCAGTGAGCCAAGATCGCGCCATTGCACTCCAGCCTGGACAACAAGAGCGAAACTCCATCTCAAAAAACAAACAAACAAACTCTTGATCTGTCCTTTTTAACAAAGGGTCTGCTAGAACGCCAAACAAACCTCTTGGAAATGATCTAGCATCAGTGGGTGAAGATCTTAGAGAAACTCTGCATCCAACTAGTCTCTCTATGCTATTCACATCAGGCAATGATAGGGCGGTGTTTACTGAACACCTGGCATGGGATGGGGTAAAGGTAGGCATTTTTTTTTCTTTTTTTTTTTTTGAGATGGGGTCTCACTCTGTCGCCCAGGCTAGAGTGCAGTGGCGCAATCTCGGCTCACTGCAAGCTCCGCCTCCCGGGTTCACGCCATTCTCCTGCCTCAGCCTCCCAAGTAGCTGGGACTACAGGCGCCCGCCACCACGGCCGGCTAATTTTTTGTATTTTTAGTAGAGACGGGGTTTCACCGTGTTAGCCAGGATGGTCTCCATCTCCTGACCTCTTGATCAGCTCACCTCAGCCTCCCAAAGTGCTGGGATTACAAGCGTGAGCCACCGTGCCCGGCCAGGGTAAAGGTAGGCATTCTTATTTTCACTAGTTTGTGGGTAGAAAAAAAGGCTCAGAAGAGTCAAGTGACTTGCTGAAAGCCATACAAGCTAGTAAATTGCAAAAGCAGAATTAAAAGGCAGTTCTTTCTAGCGCTGTAGTGCATATTATCCCTCGATACCCTTGATGCTCAAATTGTTGTCCCAGCAGCACCAGTATTACCTGGAAGTTCAACAAAATGATGAACCTGGGACTTAACCCAGACCTACAGAATCAGAATCTGCATTTTAACAAGATGCCCAGATGATTTATTTAAATTCAAGAAGTACTGTCCTAGATGTCAATCCCTGCTATACCTTAAAATCACCAGGGAGCCTTTAAAACCAAACATACCAGGACCCACTCCAGAACAATTCTATCAGATTCTCTGGGGAAAACTGTGGGTGTTGGTATTTTTTTAAGCTCCCCAGGTGACTCTTGATTCTTAGCATGACACTGTCTCTGAGGCTCCTTTGCAAAGTTAATTATAAAATGAAAAATAATTTTTTTTTCTACAAGTAAGACTTGCAAGTGTGTTCTAGGCTTTGCTCTGGGAGTGTTTCAGTGATTTCTCTTCCTGTTGGAATAAGGGGGAGGAGGAGAACTTCAAGACAGGAGGCGGAATAGTCAGAGTGATAAGAAGGTGGAGAAGACCTGCTTTGAAGCCTTTAGG
Organism: Pongo pygmaeus; assembly: GCF_028885625.2. Taxonomy (NCBI): domain Eukaryota; kingdom Metazoa; phylum Chordata; class Mammalia; order Primates; family Hominidae; genus Pongo; species Pongo pygmaeus. The sequence goes on from NC_085930.1 coordinate 91,943,502, forward strand.
GAAAACGTACCTTATTTCAAGCCACAGTTTGTCTAATTCAGTGGTTCATCACCCTTGCTGCACGCCAGAACCACCCAGAAGCTTTTAAAAATCCTGTTGTGCACAACATACCCCATACCAAATACATCAGAAGCTCTGGGGGAGGAACCCAGGCATCCGTAATTTCTTTAAAAAAAACAAAACAAAACACGAAGTCTTGCTCTGTTGCCCAAGTTGTGGTGCAGTGGCACCATCATGGCTCACCGTGGCCTCGGCTTCCCGGTCAAGCAATCCTCCCACTTCAGCCTCCCGAGTAGCTGAGACTCAGGTGTGTGCCACCATGCTTGGCTATTTTTATTTATCTGTAGAGATGGAGGCCTCCTTATGTTTCCCAGGCTGCTCTCGAACTCCTGGCCTTAAGCCATCCTCCTGCCTCAGCCTCCCAAAGGGCCAGGATTATAGGAATGAGCCACAGTGCCTGGCCCATCAATAATTTTTAAAGCTCCCAAGTGTTTCCCATGGGGATCCAGGATTTAAACCCCTACTTTAATTAGGATCTCTGTGACTCTGAATCTCATCAATTCTCCAGCAATAAATGCCGGTTTGCAGGAAATATGGGGAATATAAGAACAAGTAAACAACACTATAGGGAAGCAATCAGCTAAATCAAGGAGGAGGGACAATTCACCCAAAATAATCGTTTCTCTAACAACCACATCAATGGCATGAAAGGAAGGGAAGAGGTCTAATATCCTATTTTCTCTACTCTATGTACAAATATTCACATTTTTTAATAATAAAAAGTTTTGGGGCAGGCGCAGTGGCTCACACCTGTAATCCCCACACTTTGGGATGCCAAGACAGGCAGATCACTTGAGGCCAGGAGTTTGAGACCAGCCTGGCCAACATGGCAAAACCCCATCTCTACTAAAAATACAAAACAATTAGCTGAAGATGGTGGTGGGCAACTGTAATCCCAGCTACTTGGGAGGCTGAGTCACAACAATCGCTTGAACCAGGAGACTGAGGCTGCAGCAAGCTGAGATTGCGCCACTGGACTCCAGCCTGGGCGAGGCTCTGTCTCAAAAAACAAACAAACAAAACAAACAAAAAAAAACAAGGCTGGGTGCGGTGGCTCATGCCAGTAATCCCAGCACTTTGGGAGGCCAAGGCGGGTGGATCAAGAGGTCAGGAGTTCAAGACCACCCTGGCCAAAATGGCGAAACCCTGTCTCTACTAAAAAAAAAATACAGACATTAGACAGGCATGGTGGTGGGCACCTGTAATCCCCGCTACTTGAGAGGCTGAGGCAGAGAACTGATTGAACCCAGGAGGTGGAGGTTGCAGTGAGCCAAGATCGCGCCCATTGCACTCCAGCCTGGGCAACAGAGCGAGAAAAAGTTTGGGATTAAAAAATATATATCTGGGGGTAAAGCCCAGGAATCTACAATTTAACCCTGTCCTCAGGGAATCCTGGTGAATAATTAAACATTGAAGACTCCGGCTCAGTGGCACACAATTCATTATGGCCCTGGGTTTTCTTGGATCTCACCCAACTGGGTGAGCCCAGTTATTCTTAGCTTGCCAATGGCATTTGGACGATGCTAAATTTTTGTAAAGATTGTCTGGACCTGCACATCCAGTGCGGAAGCCACCAGCAACATGTGGCTATTGAAATGTGGCTAGTTCAAATTGAGATCTTTTTTAAGTATAAAATACACACACACTGGATTTTAAGACTTAGTATGGAAAAAAGACAGTATGGGAAAAAAATTTTATATTGATTATATGGTAAATATATAACATTTTGGATTTTAATATAATATTTTAGATATAGTGTATTACATAAAATATATTTACTTTTCCTGGTTTCTTTTTTGTGAGGTAGTTGCTAGAAAATTTTTCCTTATATATGTGACACATAATATTTCTATTTAACAGCATAGTTCTGAGCCTTGCTAATCAAAATGTGGTTCACTGACCAGCACCAACACCATCCTGTAGGACCTTGTTAGAAACGCAGATTCCTGCCCCCTTGTTAGAACTGGAATCTGCTTTTTACCAAGATCTCTGTGCTTCTGCCCACCTCTCAGCCTCTCAGTCTAAAACCCAGAGACAGACTCACGAGGCCCAACAGACTCATCGAGTCCTTTCTCCTGCCCTAGGCAGCATTGCATTCAGACTTTCTAAGCACGTTATCATCATCATCATCATCAAGTTATCCTCCTTTCTGCTCAGAGCCAGGAAACAGAAAATTTCCTCCTCTTTTAACCTCTTTCCTACAATTTAAATCTTTGGTTTCCAGCTCTGTTCTCACTGTGCCAGCGCCAATAACTATTTTTCCTTTCCTTAATATTTCCTTTTCAGGCCATCTTTAGATTTTGTTTTTCCTTTTCTAAATTAATTCCATCCTCGTTGCATAGGTCTCATTTCCCATCCCATCTAAACATCATTTATCCCTTTTCAAAGGCATGCCATCCCCCTCAAACAAATTCACTAAACGCTGGGGTGTCACCCCCCTGTTCTTTATGTAAAATCTGAAAATGGCTGGTGCTTGGGCAGAGCACTTAGAGGACTTTGATAAATATTCCTGTCTCTGGAAGGTCAGACCAAAGAAAAAGGAATAGGGAGGGGCTGAACTCCCTCAGAGAGCAAACAGGAAATGGTACAGTGAAGGGCCTCTGCTTGGAATGAACTGCGTTCAGTGGAGTAAGGAGGGTGGGAGGAACTTAGGGATTCTAATTTTGGCTTGTTCATTAGCTTCCATTACAAACTCAGGAAAAGTCAGTCACCAAGCCCGACTGTCCTGATTTCCTTCAGTGAATGGAGATAATGTCGCTCTTCTACCCCATGGGGGATTTTTTTAAGTTATGATAAAGAAATAAAAATTAACACTTAAAAAATAAAGACAAGCAAGTAAACTTATTACTTCAACGTGAGCCATGACAGTTTATCCCCCGTTGGCGTTGGGGATTTCTTTTTTTTTTCAGACAGGATCTTGCTTTGTGGCCAAGACTGGAGTGCAATGGAGAGATAATAGCTCACTGTAGCCTCGACCTCCCGGGCTTAAGTGATCCTCCCACCTCCTGAGTAGCTGGGACTACAGACACACCACCATGCCCAGCTAATTTTTGTATTTTTTGTAGAGACCGGGTTTTGCCATGTTGCCGAGGCTAGTCTTGAACTTCTGGGCTCAAGTGATGCTCCCTCCTCAGCCTCCCAAAGTGTAAGGGATTATAGGCGTCAGCCACCATGCCCAGCTACTGTTGGGGATTTCTATGTGAACTTTCCTGGTTAAATGGATAATACTTCCATTTTGAAAAGTCAAATAGTTCTTTAAGCAAGTCATTATTCTAGAACACCTCACTGATATAAACCAGCTCATAAAATTTATTACATTGATTTGGTGACTTAGGGACCCTCACTTCCACAAGTGAAATGAGCAGTTTAGCACTCAACAGAGAGCCCCTTAGTGACAAAGAGAAAACTTGAGTGCTATTATGACTGTATTAAAGCTAGAGATATTCAATAGTGGAAATGTTGGGGAACTGGAAACAAATTCATTTTACTAAAGGGATTTCAGAGAAAAAGCAGTCTTATAAAAGTCCTGCGTGCGTGTGTGTGTGTGTGTGTGTGTGTGTGTGTGTGTGTGTGTGTTTTAACTCCAATTTTTAAAAACTTGCCTTATCTCCCAAGGCTCTTCTTAGACCTACTCAAAATTAACCCAGGTCTCTGAAAGCTAATCATCACCACTACCATCTAATGTTTTCCTGCAAAAAAGGATTAAAACAGTTACATTCCCTCTACAGTGTGATTAAATTCCAATGAACTTAACATTTATGTTTTACCCTTTAAAAAGTAACCATATTCTGCACTTCCAAAACACTTTACTTCTACTAATTAATATCACAGTTGGGAAAGTGACTTTTTTTTCTTTTCTCTAGGCAAACAAGCTGAGAGTTTAAGTGATTTACCCTTCCTGAAAGAGGAGATCATGAACAGAATTCCAGGATTTGGACCTGTACAAATGCCATTAAGGCAATTTTTCAGGGACTTAACAAATACCCACCTGGTGATGTTAAACTACCTTTGAAGAAAACAGCTGTTGGCCCAAATTGTGGCCTACAAAGAACCCCTTGGATTTTAAGGGTAAGAAAGATCTGTATGAGGTGGACTGACTTCTCTCCCAGGAGGCAGCCATATGGAAGGCATATGGCCCAGTGACAATAACTGACATTTACTGAGCGTTGACAATGAATGCGCACAAGACTTACATAATCTCATTATCTCTCCAATACTTAGGTGCATGTCTAATTATCACCATTTTGCAAATTAAAAAAGAAAAAACCTTGAGAAATGTAATAACTTATCTAAGGTCAAAGGCTAAAATTTGAACCAAGAATCTGAAGCTAAAAACCTATGTTCTAACCGATACCCTCTTGATGTAAATCCTGTGTTTATAACTGCAGAAGTCATTCACCTTCTTAAACTAAATCGCCACACCACTCACTCTGCCTCATTTACAGAATGTCAGTCGAATGGTTTATTTATTTTTTTAGAGACAAGGTCTCACTCTGTCACCTAGGCTGGAGTGCAGTGCCAAAATCATACCTCACTGCAGCCACAAACTTCTGTGCTCAAGCCTCCTGAATAGCTGGGACTACAGGTGTATATCACTACATCTTATTTTTACAAATTGCTTTTTTTTTTTTTTTTTTGAGACGGAGTCTCGCTCTGTCGCCCAGGCTGGAGTGCAGTGGCGCGATCTCGGCTCATTGCAAGCTCCGCCTCCCGGGTTCAGGCCAGTCTCCTGCCTCAGCCTCCTGAGTAGCTGGGACTACAGGTGCCTGCAACCATGCCCAGCTAATTTTTTGTATTTTTAGTAGAGACGGGGTTTCACTGTGTTAGCCAGGACGGTCTCGATCTCCTGACCTCGTAATCCGCCTGCCTCGGCCTCCCAAAGTGCTGGGATTACAGGCGTGAGCCACCGCACCCAGCCTAAAAAATTGTTTTGAAGAGACGGGGTCTTGCTGTGTTGCCCAGGTTAGCGTATGATTTCTAATTTAAATCTGAAAGCCTGGTAGATTAAATCTTACTGACTTCAACATTTACTTTTTTTTTTTTTTTGAGATGGAGTCTTGCTCTGTCACCTAGGCTGGAGTGCAGTGGTGTGATCTTGGCTCATTGCAACCTCTTCCTCCTGGGTTGAAGTAATTCTTGTGCCTCAGCCTCCTGAGTAGCTGGGACTACAGGCCTGCACCACCACGCCTGGCTAATATTTTTTTTTTTGTATTTTTAGTAGAGATAGGGTTTCACCACGATGTCCAGGCTGGTCTCAAACTCCTGACCTCAGGTGATCCATCTGCCTTGGCCTCCCAAAGTGTTGGGATTATAGGCGTAAACCACCATGCCCCGCCTAACATTTACATTTTTAAAGAAAGAGATGTGGCATCACCATTTCTAGTTCTTAATTGTAAACTGCAGACTTGTAACACAATAAATAATTTGGGAGAAAAACAAATTATCAATTAAGAATATTACTAGCTCTTGCCCGGGCGCCGTGGCTCATGCCTGTAATCTTAGCACTTTGGGAAGCTGAGGCAGGTGGATTGCCTGAACTCAGCAGTTCAAGGCCAGCCTGGGCAACGTGGTGAAACCCTGTCGCTACTAAATTTAAAAAAATTAGCCGAGTGTGGTGGTGCACACCTGTAGTCCCAGCTATCTGGGTGGCTAAGGCACGAGAATTGCTTGAACCTGGGAGGCGGAGGTTGTAGTGAGCCGAGATCACGCCACTACACTTCAGCCTGGGTGACAGAGTGAGACTCTGTCTCAAAAAAAAGAAAAAAAAAGTTACTAGCTCTTATTTTTAAGTCACCAAATGCAACAAGTGGGGTCTGTTTCTACCTATTTTTTACATACCATACATGTTTTATTTTCTGTGAGGGGAAAGGGCAGAAAAGTATCTAGGGTATTGTGTACTTGATTGTAAATTCATTTTATGTAAATGCAGGCTGTCCCATTTCTTCCACAACATCATTTTTTCCTACTCTTATTTCCCAGAGATTTTTGTTTTTAATCTTTAAAAAAATTATCGACATCATTTTAAGATAGAAAAATTAATCAGTATTGCTAAGATAACAGCAGAGCTTTTATCTAAACTTTTATCTAAGCTTTTATTATTTTATGTGAATATTTTTGTCTATTGCTTGAATTAGGCCCACCAACTTTTTTTCCTCATAGTGTTTTATAAACATTTGAAGTAGTTGCTAACATTAAAATCCTGGAAATTTTACATACGTGCACATATTTCCACCTTCTCTTGAAAAATCAGAAAGTCTGGAAATACTGAGCGGCCCACATTCCCACACAGAACTTGACAGTGAATGCCTTTCTTAGGAAGGTACTCACCATTTCACCATGGTCCCCACTATTCCATATCCTGACACTTGGCAACTCCCTTCAGTTGCACTCGAATTTGTTGTTAATTAGCTATCTCCTCCATCCTGCGCAATCCTAACTTCACCTGCTTTGCTCAGAGCTGTATTCCTAACACCTACAGCAAGCCCTAGCACATAGTAAGTGCTTGACACATATTTACTGTAAGAATATGGAGAGAAGAGAATAAATTCCATTTGATATGCAAAAATGAGCATCAAGTAAGTGCCTTGTGGAAGTCTTAAAATATGTCCACAAATTATTTGGCATTTCATCCTATAAAAGGTGGAGACTAATTCTCCTCCCCTTGAGTGTGGGACAAACTTAATCACTCACTGTAAATGAATGTGGTCGTGATGATATGTGTGATTCCTGAGACTGTATTGTAAGACCTTTTTTTTTTACTTTGAGATGGAGTCTTGCTCTGTCACCCAGGCTGGAGTGCAGCAGCGTGATCTCAGCTCACTGCAACCTCTGCCTCCTGGGCTTAAGCAATTCTGCTGCCTCAGGCTCCCAAGTAGTTGAGATTACAGGCGTGAGTCACCATGTCTGGCTAATTTTTGTATTTTTAGTAGAGACGAGGTTTCACCATGTTGGCCAAGCTGGTCTTGAACTGCTGACCTCAAGTGATCTGACCACCTCAGCCTCACAAAGTGCTAGGATTATAGGCATGAGCCACTGTGCCCGACTGTATTGTAAAGCATATTGACACCTTCACCTAACTGTGTTTGGATCAGTCACTCTGGGAGAAAGCCAGTTTCAATATCCTGAAGATACTCAAGCAGTCCTGTGGAGAGATTCGTGACAAGGAACTGAAGCTCCTGTCACTAGCCAGCACCATCTTGCAGAGCACATAAGTGATGCACCTCGGGAGCTGATCCATCAGCCCCAGTCAGGCCTTCAGATGGCTGCAGCCCTGACCCACATCTTGACTACAACCTCATGAAAGACCCTGAGCCAGAGCAGCTAGATAAGCCATGTCTGAATTCCTGATCCATGGAAACTGTGAGATAATGAATGCTTATTGTTTCAAGCCATTAAGTTTTGGGGTTATTACAAAACAATAGATAACTAATACACGCCTCAAATTAACCTAAGTAAATTTGGTTGTTCATAATTCATGTGTTCTTTTTGATGGATATTAGTACCCTCTAAGAGTTAGGGTAAGTGAGGGCTCTAGTTCTTCTTCCTGACAATATCACTGAATGAAAACAATGAGACAAGTTTCAGATTTAATTCTGGTAAGCAAACAAGCAGACACAAAGCAATCACAGATCCTCTCTTGTAAACTCCTAAAAGTTGCTATTCTCTGTCATTTTAGGCACTTTGATAACATTTTGCATGAGTGGTTTATTCCAAGACAAATGCGATCATGTGGTGATGGCAGGATCCCCCACTTTCGAGTCATCTTGACTACACCTTCAGGTGAAGGTAACTTCACCTGAAATGACTTTGCTTTCAGGTGAAGGATTCTTCAGTAAGTAAGTTGAGATGACACAGAAGTGAACTGAGTTATAAACTTTAGGTACCACTCAGGAGGCATTAGGCTTCTGGGCTCACCAGATAATTAGACCTTATCCATGTCAGAGTGCAGATGCCTGTACAAATTTTCCTGCCAGCTTCACATTTCATACATGAAAACTTATTTTTAACATCTCTTATGCTAATTATTAAAACTTCTGGTGCTGATTCAATAGGGATATTTGAAGCTCTTGGGGAGGGGGCTTCTCTGGTGTGTGGATTCCTGATTAAGATCCTTCAGATGCTGACCGAGTGTGGATTCTTGATCAGGGCACTTTGAAAGTTAATTTACTACACTTAGGGTGCTAGAGGAATGTTAACTTGCACATCTATTACATGTCTCTACTGATGTATTTTAGAACATGTTATAGACAAGAATAAGAGATGTTGTATGGGAAATTTCCCTGGTGGAATGATAGCTCCAAACACACTACCAGGCAAGCTAACTAAGAGGTCAGTTAACTGAAAGGCTCACAAACCAAATTAAGATGTTCAAATTGTATGGTTCATTGAAGCAATTTAAAACACCCAGTGTGAAGCAATGGGGGAGAGATGGGATAGGTTAACACACTGAATATAGGATGTCAATGGGGTGAAAAGTTCACACTGAGTTATGGGGATGTTTACATTCCCTCTCTCCCTCCTCCCCTATCTTCTCCTCTTCTTCTCCTCCCCTTCTCCTCCCTCCTCAATATCTCTTTTCTGGCATCAGTCTTCACAGTGATGGTCTGATATCTTTAGGAGGAGCAGAGGTGAGGTTTGAGCAAGGCACCCAACAAACAGAAGGTATCTGGGACCATAACGTGTACTTGCTCTATCAGAAGCACAATTGCAAGTATTCCTGGCCGACATCTGTAGCCTGCCCAAAAGCTGATAAGAAGCCATACGTGTTTCTTGGGCAGATACTTTGGGTATCAGGATGGATGTCATCAATAGGAGACAATTTAAGGCCTCATAGATTGAATATTAAATGCTTCATGCACTTGAAGGCAACCATTGCCTTAATGTGATTTTCTGCACAACCTGACTTTAAAAACTCTTGTCTCTAACTTGTGCAGCATGGCTATTTGGAGTTTCTTGGTCCTTCCATCTCTTTCTATGTTTAGTGCATGCATTGCTCTGCTTACCTTATCTATGTCTAATGTGTCTCATAAGCTACTTACTTCTTCTATGTTTAGTTTCATCTCTTTTCCTTATTTGCTTCTCTTATTTTCCATTGCAGAACTGAATAATCTTAAATCATACAGCAAACACATATTACAAGAGATTATCACAGAATTAAGAGATTAAACAAATTTTTTTTTTTTAGAAATAATGATGGAACCTATTATACAAAATTCATTTAGCTTATCTATCTTTGGAAATAGCCAAGGGAAAAGTCCTTTTGTTGGTGGTTTGTTTATCTAGGGATTTTACCTGTAAAAAGAGAGGGCTGTGAGGAAAGCAGACACTGCAGAATTAAACTCTAAGTTGGTTTGTGCAAATGAAAATTGGAGACAGGCTAATTCAATTAATTTCTATTTATGACATCAGTGAGACAGGAATTCAGAACATCAGATCAGATGCAGGAAATAGAGTGTAGTAGGATGCATGAAACCAAACGTCTTTCCCAGAATTTCAGCTCCAACAACCACAAGAATACTCTTGGTTGACTGTGTTGATCAGCTCAGTACCAAGACCTGTGTGGTTCATTTAAGAGGCCCATACCTGCCATAGAAGACATTCCACAAGGGGGAGCCGATTTGCCTAAATGAATGAGTTATTTCACTTCAGATATCACTTTGCTGGAAATTCACCTGTTTTTCTGGAAATTCAGAGCTCTTCCAGCTTTTTCTGATAATTCTGTATTGAATACAAAAACAAGCTCTCTTGGTGTGGAAGATAACAGTAAGAGGAGAAAGCAGTTACATGTAAGTTTTATTAGTGCAGAGTCTGATAAATGAGTCCCCATTAGGAGATGCAACTGAGCTGTTTTTTATTAGGTTGGTGCCAAAGTAATTGCGGATTTGTCCTTAAAAGTAATGGCAAAAACTGCCATTGCTTTTGCACCAACCTAATAAAATTCACATTTCTGGGCCTCATCTCAGACCTAATCTCACGTCCAGGAATCTGCATTTTAAACAAGCTGTCAAGAGAGTTCTTCTGCATACTGAAGTTTAATCAACAGATCTAAGGAATTATTTTACTAACAGAAAGATGGAGTAATTTTGTTTGGATTTGTGTAGAAGGTAAAGACCTTTCTTGTACAGTTGACCCTTTACACTTGGCACCACAAATGGGTGCAGCTGAAACACAATGAATATTTTTCTATCTTTATTAATAAGACATTGGACCAATTAAAAAAACCTCATCAGATGACAGCTGTGATATGTTTAGGTTTTGATAACGCTTTTTGGTTAAGTTTAAATGACAGAAGAAAGGCCAGGCACGGTGGCTCACCCCTGTAATCCCAGCACTTTGGGAGGCCGATGAGGGCAGATCACTTGAGGTCAGGAGTTCGAGACCAGCCTGGTTAACATGGTGAAACCCAGTCTCTACTAAAACTACACAAAAATTAGCTGGGTGTGTTGGCGCACACCCGTAATCCCAGCTGCTTGAGAGGCTGAGGCAGGAGAATTACTTGAACCCGGGAGGCAGAGGTTGCAGTGAGCCGAGATCACACCACTGCACTCCAGCCTGGGTGACAGAGCGAGGCTCCGTCTCAAAATTAAATAAATAAATAAATAAAATGACAGAAGAAGCTGGAACCTAATTTCCTTTAGAGTAGGGCTTTGTTTTCTTACTGCCAAGCTTAATGACTTTTAAAGGGGCTAAAATAACATTTCCAAATTGAGATTGGATTTGTTTAAATGGAAATTTCAAGTTGAGAGTTTTTTCTATCTCTTTAGCTCCCAATAGCCCTGCTCACATTTGACTCTTTAGCAAGCTCCTAACCTCTTTGGGCTTTGGAATCTTCATCTGTAAAATGGTAATAATAACAGAGCATACCTCTACTATTGCTTGCAGGAAGCTTAACAGTAGCCACCAAATTATGGTCCCTGATCTGCAGTTCTTCAGTTTCCTTCTTAGGCTGCAGCCACTAAGGGTGCAACTCATTCTTATCAAGATACAGGAAATCAACTGGAAGTTGTTTGTGATAAGATCATGGCTCACTGCAGCCTCAACCTCCCAGGCTCAAGGGATCCTCCCACCTCAGCCTCCCTAATAGCTGGGACTACAGACATGCACCACCACGCTTGGCTAATTTATTTAGTTTTTGTATAGAGGGAGTCTCACTATGCTACCCAGGTTGGTCTTGGACTCCTGAGCTCAAGCAAGTCTCCTGCCTTGGCTTCATTAAGTGCTGAGATTACAGGCCTGAGCCACCACTGGGCCAAATTTTTTTTTTTTTAAAGATAAAATACCAAATAAGAACCAGGACCCTTTCAATTATCCATTTGTTTCAGGAAGTTAATTTGCACTCCAGCAATTTGCCCATCCAGGTGACAAATATTTCAGTGGCTCTCCATTAAAACAAGAACTGTGGCCGGGGGCGGTGGCTCACACCTGTAATCCCAGCACTTTGGGAGGCCGAGGCAGGCGGATCACGAGGTCAAGAGATCAAGACTATCCTGGCCAACATGGTGAAACCACGACTCTACTAAAAATACAACAATTGGCCAGGTGTGGTGGCTCATGCTTGTAATCCCAGCACTTTGGGAGGCCGAGGTGGGTGGATCACAAGGTGAGGAGTTCGAGACCAGTCTGGTCAACACAGTGAAACCCCAACTCTACTAAAAATACAAAAATTAGCTGGATGTGGTGGCGGGCGCCTGTAATCTCAAACTACTCGGGAAGCTAAGGCAGGAGAATCACTTGAACCTGGGAGGTGGAGGTGGCAATGAGCTGAGATCGTGCCACTGCACTCCAGCCTGGGCGACAGAGCTAGACTCTGTCTCAAAAAAAAAAATAAAAATAAAAAACAAAAACAAAAACAAAAACAAAAACACAATTAGCTGAGCATGGTTGCGCACACCTGTAGTCCCAGCTACTCGGGAGGCTGAGGCAGGAGAATCACTTGAACCCAGGAGGTGGAGGTTGCAGTGAGCCAAGATTGCACCACTGCACACTAGCCTGGCAACAGAGTGAGACTCTGTCTAAAAGAAAAAGAAAAACAAACAAAAAAACGAGAACTGCTTGCAGGGTAGGGTTTTCCAAACTTCCTGAATTAGAAGACTCATCTAAAGCACTTTAAAAAAAATAAAAATGCTAGATGATTTGAGTATGGAGAAAGAGGGTGCAGGTATCCATATTTTTAATGCAATTCCTCAGGTGAGTCCTAAGACATGTCCATTCAGAGTGTTGCTAGAGGACATTGCTGTCCCTTACTAATCAAAAAATTATTTTTCCTCTTAAAAACATCCAGATGTTTTCTTCTGAGACAAACTGGCTTGGATGGAATGGGGCAGCTAGGAGGCTGACTTTTTTATCAGACTGTGACCCTTTCTTGTTATGACTTCCTGCCGGGGTCCATTTCCTGAGTGTAGGCATTTAGTAATAGAAGAGCATATGATTATAACAAGTGTTTTTTGAGCATTCATTGGAGGTTTCTCAGAGAAGGTGCTCAAGAGGTGCTCTTCTGTTTCACATCTGGCCAGCCAGCCTTGGTCTGTGGATTCTCCTAGATTCCAGAATTAAGCCACATTCTGTAAAGTTGGAGTTGGCCAGTGGAGTCCTGCCCACCCACTGTGCTTGCTGTCACCTCCACTATCTCAGCTCACTGCTTGAGATTAATAATGGCCTGTTGGTAAACCACATGCCAGAACTTGTCCGGAATTTTTCTCATGTTCTCTGATGTTAGATGACCTTGGTGAAATTATTCATGGAGCCAGACATGTCTTCTGCACCACGTCCCAGGTTTGTTTGGCAGGTGGCAGCTCTGGGCACCCTTCCCACCGACGCTCCTTCTCCGACTCAGCCTCAGTGACTCCACATTGCCCACTAGGCATTCCAAAGAACACACTGACCTTTCCCAAACCTATGTGAGGGGGCGACAGAGAGAGCACTTGGGCGTGGATGGACAGATCTGGATTCCAGGAACACTTCTGTGATCTTGGTTGTGTCTGGCGCAGATGTTTCTAGGCCTCTGCGTCCTCATTTGTGAAAGACAGAGAGTCATGCCTCCCTCACAGGTTCTTAAGATTGAACAAGATAAAGTGTACAAAGCACCTGGAAGACTGTCCAGTACGTAGCAGAGAATAACATTTTAGTTGTTCTTACTATTACCAATTTTATCAATTTCGACACACCTATCTTTTTATGTGTTAGTCTCTTCCAAAATGAGGGTGCATCTTAGAAATGGCAGCATGGCACAGTTTAATTGGCAGCATTTTTGCTTAGGAGTACATTAAAAAGTGGCATGTTTCGCAAATGATGTTGTCTTAGGTTGGGTGAGAAATGGCAGCAGTAGTAATTGTCATAATAGAACTTAGATTTGTGTCCTGTGGGTTCATGTGTATTTTCTGATGGAACCATTTAGCTCTGAGTAGGTAATTTTTTCATTTTCTGGAATGTTGACTTACCAAGGAACTTGGTGTCTTTTTGACTTACCCGATCAATCTACAGAATGACTCGGAATTCCAAATTCTGGGTGGCTTTTTCCAGAGAATGCGATCCACATACTGGAGTGCTTCTGTTCCTCTCCAAAGGAAGCAGACTGCTCTCTCTGGCTGCAGGGACCTTTCTTCTGGCTCAGGACTGAAGTATGACACCTGATCCCTTGTTGTTCCCTCCAGCAAGAGGCATAAAATCAGTGAATAAAACAGGAGTGGTTACCGACCCCTGTGGCAGAAGGAGGAAATAGGTAATTGGTTGTGGCATAGACTAATCATCATGCACTGCCCGCTGTTGTGCTCACCTGGAAAACCAACGTGCCCCTGAGGCCTATGAGCTGCTCATGTCAATCCTGCCGAGAGCCTGCTTGTAGTTGAGTTACACATCTTGACATTCTGGGTCCTGGAGTTAGTAAGAGTCTACCTTTATTAAGTACCTACTTATCTCATCTACATCTACAGGCTCGCATCAAGCATCTACATTGTCTCACTTATTTGTTCAAAAGGAGTTCATCTGATTCTGATTTGGACAGCCAGCCTTGTCTCCCCACAGCCATGTAAGGCAGATGGCTGTAACATGTAATGAGCATTACATAGAGCAGTCATAAAGACTTGGGTTCAAATCCCAGCTTCCACCTTTACTAGCTGTGTAACTTTGGGTAAATTACTTCACCTCTCTAGGTCTCAGATTGCTATCTTTAAAACAGAGGTAGGCTGGGCTTGTTGGCTCACTCCTGTAATCTCAGTGCTTTGGAAGGGTGAGGTGGGAGGATCTCTTGAGCACAGGACTTTGAGACCAGCCTGACAACATAGTGAGACCCCATCTCTACAAAAAATTAAAAAATGAGCCAGGTGTTTTGGCACAGCCTGTAGTCCCAGGTACTCAAGAGGCAGAGGCAGAAGGATTGCTTGAGCCCAGGAGTTTGAGGCTGCAGTGAGCTGTGATAGTACCACTGTACTTCAGCTAGGGTGACAGAGCAAGACCCTGTCTCTGAAACAAAACAAACAAAAAAAACTGATGTAAAAGATAATACTTGTCTCTGAGAGTTGATGTAAGGGTTGAACATTGTTATCCCTGTGGGCTACTAGGCACAGTCTGGGTGCATTGTCAACACTCAATAGCGGTTTCCCAAAAGTGATTACTGCTTTTTCCACCCCTCATACTGCTTGGCACACAGTAGGTACTCAATAAAAATCTCTTTAAAGAGAGATAGAGAACTGAGAACTAACCTCAGTAGTTGATCAATAAGAAGTATCTTCTCTAAGCTTAACCCTGTCCTGGGAACCGCAGGGGTCCAGATGAACAATAATAACAAGTTGTACTTATGTAGATTTTACAGTTTACAAAGCACTTTAGTGTTTTTCACTTAAAACTCCCAACAAATATGAGACAGAAAGGGTATTCTTCTTAGTATCTCTTGATGTAGCTGAGGCCCAGAGAGGTTAGGGAGCAGTAGGGCCCTGTATGTGCCTCTGACAAATGGAGGAGAATGAGGACAGAGCAGAGGTCAAGAGGTTTAGCAATAAAGAGACCCTTGGTGACCTTCCAGAACACATGTTTGTTAGAGTGCTGGGGACAGATGCCAGAACTCAGGGAAATGAGGAAGGTGTGGGCGGGGAGGAAATAAGATCAACCTCTTGGCAGCAAAGCAAAGGATAGAAATGAGACTGGAGCAGAACCAAATGATGGCCTTTTCAAAATCAGGGTGACCTGTGCATGGTTATCCACCGGAAATGACGTTTTGGCTGATTCGTGACAACCCAAAGTTAGAAAGGGATAAATCATGGCAGCTGAAGGATCATGTTGAAAAATGATTCTCTGCTTTGCAAAAGAATTCTCAATAGAATCCAAGTGGCCAAAAAACAGGAAAATATACCCAGCCTCCACGAAAAATAAGTATCAGTTAAAATAAGAATGAGATGCATTTTCCTTTTTTTTTTTTTTGAGACACGGTCTCGCTCTGTCACCCAGGCTGGAGTGCAGTGGTGTAATTACGGCCCACTGCAGCCTCGACTCCCTGGGCTCAAGCAGTCCTCCCACCTCAGCCTCCCAAGTGGCTAGGACCACAGGCGTGCACCACCACACCTGACTAGTATTTTTAAAATTTTTATAGAAACAGGAGTCTCCCTGTGTTGCCCAGGCTGGTCTCAAAATCCTGGCCTTAAGTGATCCTCCCATCTTGGCCTCCCAAAGTACTGGGATTGCAGGCGTGAGCCACCATGCTCAGCTGAGATACCATTTTCATTGATAAGACTGACCAAGATGAAGCATGTGATGATATAGAGAGGGGATGAGGAAGTGGGAATGTAGGGAATGTCATACACTGTTGTTGGGATTGGAAGTTGGTATACTTTTTTGGAGAATATGCTTTGAGAATGCCTGCCAAATTTGACATGCACGTACTCTTACCCAGCAATTTTACTCCTGGGAAATTATTCTATAGGTATTCTATATATTATCCTATATATATATATACACACACACACACATATTTATTTATATATGTTATATATTATTTATGTATTATGTATACATATAATAACATATGTTATTTTATATTATTTAATTATATATATTTACATATATATAAAAATATATATTTCTAAGGATATATTTACCAGGATGGGGTGTGTGTGTGTGTGTGTGTGTGTGTGTGTGTGTGACAGAGAGAGAGAGAGAAAGAGAGAGAGAAGAAATCACCTAAATTTCTGTAAGTAGAGGAATAGTTACATAGACCATAGATATTACATATCATGGTACATCCATTCTGCCATTGCAAGAATGAGGGGGCTCGCTGTTTCCTAATGGGTGGTGTCTATAATGCTTTGATAGAGAAAAAAATAACAAACAGGTTTTATAAAATCGTCAAGGAATATGCAATGAAAATGGCTGGGAAACAAGTAAGGGTTAAGTTGATTATGTGGGAGGAGTTGGAAGGAGGAGAAGTGACTATTACATCTCATTACTTTTTTCTCTATTATGTGCAAATTATTTTTTTAACCCTGAGCATGTACTACTTTTAAAATAAAGCGCTGGTTTGAAAAATGCCCCTCAAGAACGCTTTAAATCTCTAAGGCTCTTCGTATACTTAAAAAAATTCCATTTATAAAAATTTGATTTATTCACTCCTTTTTCTGGAACACATCTACTGCATTAAGGTACACCAGTATGGTTAAATGACCCATCACCAATGGGTTTCTATAAGGACTTTCTTCTCCACTGGCCATTTCCTCTGTTATGGAGACTAACAAATTGCCAGGGAGTTAAAGAGTCTTACAACCTGTCATTAGAAACCTTTCAACAGTCTCAGTGCAGTCAGGCTCATTTGATATGAGTTTTATGATTACAAAAGATTGTTTGAGGACTCTGCCCCATTCTGGATCAGCAGATGAAATCTCCCAGATCTGGTTGATCAGTATAGATAATCCCAGAGGTATTTTTTTTTTTAAAGATGACTCCTTTATCACCAATCCCTCTTTTTGACTTGGTAAGTCAAGGTCAGAATCTTTTTTTTTTCTCTTTTAAGTTCTTAAGACGATTCTAATACAGAGCCAGGTAAGGGAACTCCTGTCTTGCACTGATTGAAATTTCTTTCTTTTATTTCTTGGAAATTACTATGCAATGGTGCAAGTCATTCTTTCTAGAAAAAGAGTTCCTATTTATTGGCTCAGCAACAGAAATATGTTTACAGTTGCCAGAAGTCCACTGACATGCAGAGGGAATGCGCTAGTGAGGACAGTGTTTCTTAAGGTTCTCCCATAGTGTTTCAGCCATAGAGAAAGCCTTCTAAAAGCTTACAGCTATGACATCGGCTGCACTATGATTGCAGGAGGCAGGGCTGATGAGTGTTTTAAAAAGCAGCACTTCCCAGTGATCTAATGACCTTCAGAACTTGTCAAGGCAGTTTAGGGGGAAGTAGGCATTCTTGCTAAAATAATTTCCCCTAATATCTACCTTTGTCAGAGCCTTGCTTATGATTCACTTGATAGAGATGGACATCAGTCTTGGAGAATACTGTTTGGTCTTCTATGTGGATACGTTCCCCCTCCTCCACAGTGTGTCATTAACACATTATCCAGCAGTTGGACCAAACTAGGCTTGGCAACAAGAGAACTGCCTTTTACTGTATTTTTTTTGGGGGGGGGAGTGCTCCTGGTAGAGACTTAATCTGCTTTTCTTTGGTTCACACTAATTTAAGACGAAACTTGCGCTTTCATACTGAAAGAAAGCATATTTGCTGGCCCTGCCTGTCTCTCCACATTAATCTCCCACTGTCCCCACTGTTTTTGTTCCCTTAGCTCTGACCCTTCTGAACTGCTTCCAGTTCCCTGAATGCTCCAAGCTGCCTCTACCCTGTGCCTTTGTTCTTTCTGGTCTTTCTAGCTTGGCTAACACCTACCCTTCAACTCTACAGTCAGCCCACAGGGCAGGCCTTTTACAGCTGTCGCACCAAGTTAGGTCTCCTCCTCCGACTTCATCTTAGTAATTATCATTTTACTCTGTAAAAATTCCATTTATTTACTTATATTTACATAGAATATTTCTGGACAGAAATATTAGAAATAATAACTGTTTGTGTGGTTGTCTAGAAAATGTGGGAGACGTTTCATTGTATGTGTACTTTTTGTTTCTTTTGAACTTTTGTACTTCATATACTTATTCCAATAAATACAATTCAAATATAAAAACAATAACAAATCTCAGCTGTAGAAGCAATTCTATTCTCTACTATTCTCAGATTAACATATTTTAGGCAGATTTCCATATATACTTTAAAAAAAATCTTTACTTTTAATTTCACAATATGTAAATTTTCTCTATTATAAATGCCAATGCAAATTAGTCTTTCTGCTACCAGACTTTTCTGACATAATACTCATGTAATTTCCATTCTGGTCTTAAATGTGTTTTAAATTGAGTATATTAAAAAATGTTTTTCTGGAGTGTATTACAAATCCGAAGAGAGACAACTATTTACAAAATGTGAACTTGGGGTGTTTTTAAATTAGTAACATTGAGTTTTGTTGAAAGAGGTAACTGTCTCACTTTTCCTGGAACTAAAAGGGGAGGCTAGACTTTCAGTGCTAAAACTGGGGAAGTCTCATGCAAACAGGAATACGGTTGTCACCCCAGACATCAACCAATCAGAACAAGGGGCCTGACCAGTCAGAACGAACCCTGGCCCAAAGAGAAGAGATGTTTGATGTAGAACCCCACACTGGGTACTGGTGCATAGCAACTAATTACAAGTCCTGGTTTCACAGCTCTTTCTTCATCTTTCAAGAGTTGATTGCTCATCAACTCTATGACATTTTAAAAAGAAATACCTTAAATTCTATGTTAAACTTCATTATAAAATATGTGGCATAAAGAAGGAATTTCCCTGACATTTGATGCTGTTATGTTCTTAACTGAAGCTTGAAGATTTATCACCTTTAATGGTGCATGCAAAGTAAATCTTATTTTTAACTTTAGACTCCTCTAAAAAAAAAAATACCATTCCGACAGTTTTTTTTTCTTCCTGAAATAGTCCAAGGTTTACTAAGAACCGCTGAATACTATTAGGGCAGTATGGCAGAGATAAATAATTAAAAAGTAAATTAGCAGGTGAAAATAATGAGTCTGTGAGTGGGAGGAGCAGAAAGGCCCATAAAAAGTATTCAAGCTGAGAAGAAAGTGAAGATGATTAATTTCAGTTAGAAGTTGATATAGAAAATTTATTGCATTTTCAGCCTAATACTGAAATGCATGCTGAATATGGCTGTTCCAGACTTCATTAACCAGTAATCCATGTACATAAGAGTGACACTAAGCAAATAAATGTAGCAGACCAAAATAAATAAGTTTTCCAAAATGAATGTCTTTTAACAGTGGTTGGCTAATTAGTTAAAATAACGGAAGTCCCAAAAGCAGGTCTATGAAGAAGTTTTCTTCTTTGACACTTTCTTCTCTGTTCACAATTTGATTTCCTCATTTCAGGAACCTACCAAGAAAGGGAGCAATTTGATATATTCTATGGTTCTTTTCAAAAAGATGAAAGCTATAGACTGGAGACTTTGTCTACACGTGTTAGTCAGATCCCATGGAACATTTTTAAACTGTTTACTCTGGCCATTTCTGCTGGTTTTGGGGGATGCAGAATAGGAATTCTTTACCTGGAAACCTGTCTGGAGGCACAAAATCATTTGAAATTATCTGCGACATTTTGCATTTATGTATCTATGTGTGTTTTCCTGCAGAAGATGTCTTCAGCTTTCTTTAAACTCTCAAAGGGTTCTGTTACCCCCGAAATATTTAGTAAAAATTGAAGTGCTGGCCGGGCGCGGTGGCTCACACCTGTAATCCCAGCACTTTGGGAGGCTGAGGCGGGCGGATCACAAGGTCAGGAGACAGAGACCATTCTGGCTAACATGGTGAAACCCTGTCTCTACGAAAAATACAAAAAAATTAGCCGGGTGTGGTGGCACAGGCCTGTAATTACAGCTACTCGGGAAGCTGAAGCAGGAGAATTGCTTCAACCTGCGAGGCAGAGGTTGCAGTGAGCTGAGATCGTGCCACTGCACTACAGCCTGGGCAACAGAGCGACTTGGTCTCAAAAAAGAAAGAAAAAAATTGAAGTGCTACACAAAAGTGCTCCAGGGTCTGCATGCTCTTGTGAGTTCTCCATTTTTTTTTTTTTTTTTTTTTTTTTTTTTTTTTTAATGACAGAGTCTTACTCTGTCGCCCAGGCTGGAGTGCAGTGGCATGATCTCAGCTCACTGCAACCTCTGCCTCCTGGGTTCAAGTGATTCTCCTGCCTCAGCCTCCCGAGTAGATGGGATTAAGGATGCGCACCACCACATCTGGTCAATTTTTGTATTTTTAGTAGAGATGGGGTTTCACCATGTTGGCCAGGCTGGTCTTGGACTCCTGACCTCAGGTAATCCGTCCGCCTTGGCCTCCCAAAGTGCTGGGATTACAGGTGTGAGCCACTGCACCCAGCCTCTCTCTTTCTTTACACCCTCCTTCCCCAATATTTTGGTGAAATAGTTTTGTAGGACTTTCTGTTTGCTTTGCTTGTAAAGCGCTGAGAATCCAGCTCTGCAGGCAGAGTGAATGATACTTATTTCTTACTCATTGTTGCATACAAAAATACATGCTTGATATGGTTTGGCTCTGTGTCCCCACCCAAATCTCACTTGTAGCTCCCATAATTCCCACATGTGGGAGGGACCCAGTAGGAGATAACTGAATCATGGGGTTGGGTCTTTCCCATGCTTTTCTTATGTGGTGAATAAGTCTCACGAGATCTGATGGTTTTAAAAAATGGGAGTTTCCCTGTACAAGCTCTCTCTTTTTGCCAGCCGCCATCCACATAGGATGTGACTTGCTCTTCATTGGCTTCCAGTGTGAGGCTTCCCCAGACACGTGGAACTGTAAGTCCATTAAACCCCTTTTCCTGTATAAATTACCCAATCTCAGGTATGTCTTTATCAGCAGTGTGAGAACAGACTAATACAATGCTATGGATAAGTAGATAGATCCACACACAGAAGGCTTGTTGATTGTCAGGAAAAGGTGGGAAAATTTGCATACGGTCCCAGAAATCTTCAGGGAATAAAGAAATCTAGATCCCAATACTTTCCCTTTCTAGTTTAAGTACATTTCTAATGGACTGGGATAGCTCTGAATAAGCCCAACTGACTTAAAAAAAAAAACAAAACAAAAGGGAGCCCACTTCAATGGTGAAAGTAACCCTCAGTAAGAGTGAAATCTGAACTGGTAATTTGGACTCTATATGATGTCAGAAAAAATACCAAAAACTTGGAAATAGGGAAGAGATTACTGGGTGTTCTTTCAGTACAGTGCTGGGTTAACTTTCTTTTGTCAGGGCTATTTCACAACTCATAGGAGCAAAGATAAACTTGTAGATTTTTTGTCTGAAAGTGTTTAGCCAGATGAAATTAGTTTCTATCAGGTGGAACAGATAACCCTAAGGGTTACAAATTATGGCCTCATTGGACATTAACCAGTTCTTTTTTAAAAATGGAGTAAAATTAATGTAACATAAATTAATCATTAACCATTTTATTTGAAAATTTAATTTATTAATTAATTTAGAGATAGAGTCTTGCTCTGTCCCCCAGGCTGGGGTGCAGTGGTGCAACCATGACTCACTGCAGCCCTGACCTCCCAATCCTCTCACCTTAGCCTCCTGAGTAGCTGGGACCACAGGTGCTCACTACCATGCCTGGCTAATTAAAAAAAATTTTTTTTTTTTGGCCGGGCACGGTGGCTGACACCTGTAATCCCAGCACTTTGGGAGGCCGAGGTGGGTGGATCACGAGGTCAGGAGATCAAGACCATCCTGGCTAACATGGTGAAACCCCATCTCTACTAAAAATACAAAAAAATTAGCCAGCCATGGTGGCGGGTGCCTGTAGTCCCACCTACTCGGGAGGCTGACGCAGGAGAATGGTGTGAACCTGGGAGGTGGAGCTTGCAGTGAGCCGAGATCTCGCCGCTGCATTCCAGCCTGGGTGACAGAGCAAGACCCTGTCCGAAAAAAGAATTTTCTTTTTTTTGTGGATTCAGGGGCTTCCTATGTTGCCAGGCGGGTCTCGAACTCCTGGGCCTAAGCAATCCTCCCACCTCTGCCTCTCAAAGTGCTAGGATTATAGGTGTAAGCCACTGTGTCTGGCCTCATGGACTATTTTAAAATATACGATTTAGTGGCATTTCATATTTTCGTGATGTTGTTTGACCACCACCTGTATCTAGTTCTGAAACATTTTCATCATTTTTGCGATGTGTTTGACCACCACCTGTATCTAGTTCTAAAACATTTTCATCACTCCAAAAGGAAATCCTGAAATCCTGTACCCATTAAGCCATCACTCCCCATCCCACCATCCACTTGGTCCTTGGAAACCACTAATCTGATCTCTTTCTCTATGGATTTGCTTATTCTAGATGGTTTATATAAATAGAATCATATAATATGTGACCTTTTGTATCTGGCTTCTTTCATCTAGCATAATGTTTTCAAGGCTCCTTTGTGTTGACTGTAGTATGTATCAGTACTTTATTCATTTTTAGGGCTGAATAATATTCCACTGTATGTGTATACTACATTGTGTTTATGCATTCATCTGTTGATGGACATTTAGGTTATTTCTACCTTTTGGCTATTGTGAACAGTGATACTATGAGCATTCAAGTATATGTTTGAATGCCTGTTTTCAACTCTTTTGGGTATTTACCTAGGAGTGGAATTGCTGGTCATGTAGTCAATGTTTAATTTTTTGAGGACGCATCAAACCATTTTCCATAGCAACTATACCATTGTACATTCTAACCAGCAATGTATGCATGGAGATTTCAATTTCTTTACATCTTTGTCAATACTCACTCTTTCACCTCCTTTTTTTTTGGTTATGATCAACTTTGTGGGTGTGCAGTATTATCTCACTGTGGTTGTAATTTGCTTTTCTCTAATGACTAATGACATTGAGCATCTTTTTATGTGCTTGTTGGCCATTTGTATGTCTTTGTTGGAGAAATGTTTAAGTCCTTTGTCATTTTAAAATTGGGTTGTTTGTCTTTTTGTTGTTGAATTGTAGGAATTCTTTGTATATTCTGGATATTAAACCATTATCAGATCTATGATCCACAAATATTTTCCCCCATTCTGTTGGTTGTCTTCTCACACTTGATTAAGTCAAATTTATCTGTTTTTTTTCTTTTGTTGCTTTTGCTTTTGGTGTTATATCTAAGAAACCACTGCCAAATCCAAGTCATGAAGATGTACTCCTATGATTTCTTCTAAGTTTTATAGTTTTAGCTTTTACATTTAGGTCTTTGATCCATTTTGAGGTGTTTGTATATGGTATGTGATAAGAAGGGTTCAACTTCATTTTGCATGTGGATAATCAATTGTCCCAGCACCATTTGTTGAAAAGACTGTTCTTGCCTCATTAAATGGTATTGGCATACTTGTAAAAAATCAATTGACTATGGATGAATGGGTTTATTTCTGGATTTTCTATTCAATTCTCTTGATATATATGTCTATACTTATGCCAGTCCCATACTGTTCTAATTACTGTAGCTTTATAGTAAGATTTTGAATCAGCAAGTTTGAATCCTGCAACTTTGTACTGCTTTTTAAAGATGATTTTGCCTATTCAGAGCCCCTTGTAATTCCATATGAATCACAAATCAGGGTCCATTGCAATCCCATTGACCTTTTTCATTTCTTCAAAAACTACCATTGGGATTTTGATAGGAAGTGCAGTGAATCTGTGGCTTGCTTTGGAGAGTGACATTAACTAGTTTTGTATCAAAACAACCACCTTAAGCTAACATTGCATATATATATATATACACACACACACATATATATACATATATATATTTTTTAGAAGGAATCCCGCTCTGTCGCCCAGGCTGGAGTGCAGTGGCATGATCTCGGCTCACTGCAAGCTCTGCCTCCCGGGTTCACACCATTCTCCTGCCTCAGCCTCCCAAGTAGCTGGGACTACAGGCGCCCGCCACCATGCCTGGCTAATTTTTTGTATTTTTAGTAGAGACGGGTTTCACCATGTTAGCCAGGATGGTCTTGATCTCCTGATCTCATGATCTGCCCGCCTTGGCCTCCCAAAGTGCTGGGATTACAGGCATGAGCTACCATGCCTGACCCATTGCTTATAAATATTTAGCTCCTGAAATGCTCTTTGAGGGTGGTTTTGCCATATTACTGGCTCACTTATTGATGAGCTGAATAAATTTGGCATATATATTTTATATTTGCATAAGAGTCATGATTTTACTTTTTGAAAGTGAGATTTTAATAATGGAGTCACACATTATTTAGGAAAGTGGTTCTCAACCACATTAGAATCACTAGGAGAGCTTTAAACCATACTATTACTTAGGTCACAACTCCAGAAATTCTGCTATAATTGGTCAGAGGCAGAATGTGGGCTTCGGGTGTTTTTCTTAAATCTCCCCAGGTGATTCTAATTGCACCTAGAGGTGAGAATTACTGTCTTAAGAGGAAGTTGTAATGCAGCTGCTTCTGATCCAGTCTCACGGGTGCTATGGGATCCTCACTGGGAAAAGTGGCTTTCAGTAGGTGTCACTGAAGAGACGTAATGTTGGGAGCCCAGTCTGATGCTGGCTGTGAGCGCTCCTAGGTGAAAGGAACACTGGGAAAAGGGAATATTTTTCTTGTACATCTTGCCAATACTGTGGCTCCTTTCTGCTTAAGAAAACTGAAACTGAGTCCTCGTCATCAAAAGGGTAACAGTCTTTTGTCACAATCTTTTGTATTCAAGACATTGGTAAGAAAAACAGCAACTTAAAGCTCAAGTCTAGCAGGGGGAAAATACATTATTAAACAAACAAACCAAAAGTAATGAAGGAATGGATAGAGTAAAAGTAGCTGCCTTGAAGAAGAGGTTAGTAACTGTATTAGTCTGTTCTCACACTACTATGAGGAAATACCTGGGACTGGGTAATTTATAAAGAAAAGAGGTTTAATTGGCTCACAGTTCTATAGGCTGTGCAGGAAGCATAGCAGCCTCTGCTTCTGGGGAGGCCTCAGGAAACTTACAATCATGGCTGAAGGCAAAGAAGGGAAGCAGGCATGTCGCATGACTGGAGCAGGAGCAAGAGGGTGTGGAGGGGGAGGTGTTACACACTTTTAAACAAGCAAATCTCATGAGACCCTTTATCACAAAACAGCACCAAGGGGATAGTGTTAAATCATCCATGAAGGATCCACCCCCATGATCCAATCACCCCTACCAGGCCCCACCTCCAACACTGGGCATTACAATTGAACAAGAGATTTGGGTGGGGATAGATCCAAACCTTATCAGTAACCTTGGCAAGTTCATGGAGATAGCTTAACTACAGTGATGCCTTCTCTACTTTTGCAGAAAGAAGAAAGAAATACAGGGGATTAGACTTGGAATGACTTGGTGACACAGGGAAAGTCACTCAGTCATATTGGAATCATTTGTCCACTTGTGGTCTCCCTCTTTCCCTACATTGTCCCTCTACAAATCTGTTCTTCAGGTTAATTCCTTTCTTTTGGCTCTCCCCTTACATTCGAATGGAAGCTTATTTCTAAGAAGTTTTGTGTAGAAGCTGGGCACACAGTCTTTGAAGCCAAGCTGCTAGGGATTGTAGCCCAGCTCTGCTACCTACTAGATGTGAGATGCTGGGTAAATTACTTTATGCCTTAGTGTTCTCATCTGTAAAATGGGAGGGATTGATAGTGTCTTCTTTATAGAATTATTGTGAATTAGTTCATGAAAACACTTACACTAGTACGTGGCAAAGAATGAGAGCTGAGTAAATGTTAGCTATTCCATAATTATGTTATTGTTATTATTGCCCAGGAGTTACAGCCCTCAGCTGGAGTATTACTATTATTTTTTTTTTTCTTTTTAACACAGAGTCTCGCTCTGTCACCCAGGCTGGAGTGCAGTGGCGCGATCTTGGCTCACTGCAACCTCCGCCTCCTGGGTTCACGCCATTCTCATGCCTCAGCCTCCTGAGTAGCTGGGGTTACAGACACATACCACCACACTTGGCTAATTTTTTGTATTTTTAGTAGAGACAGGGTTTCACCGTGTTAGCCAGGATGGTCTCGAATTCCTGACCTCGTGATCCACCTGCCTCGGCCTCCCAAAGTGCTGGGATTACAGGTGTGAGCCACCGCGCCTGGCCTGGAGTATTATTTAGGTACAGAAGTCTTCAGGGGCTCTGAGGACGAAGTGTCTGAAGAAGGGTTATCCATACAGGACACGTGGCCTTGATGCTCGCAATGAGCAATTCTGCATAAAAAATGACTCGCACAGGAAGTAGATTGGATGGATTAGGTCACTGCTTTGAAAAGCCTGGTAGTTTCTGTCACTGCTGATTGGCCTGGAAGTTGCAGGTTCTTTGTGGGAAATGACACTCTGTTTAGGGGAGGGGCAAGAGGCCTCCCAAGGGGGATTTTACCCTCTATTTCCTGCTGCTGTGGCTCTAGAACCTTCCCAGACCACAGAGGGTAACTCAAAACCTTTCATTGTTTTTTGTTTGTTTGTTTGTTTTTCTTTGAGATGGAGTCTCACTCTGTCATCCAGGCTGGAGTGCAGTGGCACAATCTCGGCTCACAGCAACCTCCACCTCCAAGGTTCAAGCAATTCTTGTGTCTCAGCCTCCTGAGTAGCTGGGACTACAGGCATGTGCCACCACGCCCGGCTATTTTTTTTATTTTTAGTAGATATGGGGTTTCGCCATGGTGGCCAGGCTGGTCTCAAACTCCTGACCTTAAGTGATCTGCCCACCTCGGCCTCCCAAAGCGCTGGGATTACGGGCATGAGCCACCATGCCCGGCCAAAACCTTTCATTCTTCACATGTCTAATACTTCTGCTGTAACACTGTGGTTGTCCTCTTAACTATGACAAGAATATGGACAACACTTGACGCTTCCTCTTTGCCACAATTTCTGCTCAACCCCTGAGCAGACCAAAGACTCCTCCTCATCCCAGGGCAGAGCAAACAGAAGTATAGAAGTAGGTGAATCCAAAGTAGGGTTCCCAGCTGACTGATGAGTCCAGATTCTTTCTTGCTGCTCTGTCATCTTCAGTGTATCAGTGACCTGTGTTTCTTCACAGCTGCAAGATGCAGCTGCAAAAAAAAAAAAAAAAAAAAATCTCTCTCCAATAATGTCCAAAAGCAGGAAGGGTGTGAGAGAGTATTTCTGTTGTTTATTTCTCTGCTTATTGCAGTCTCATTGGACAGGACTTCATCACATGTCTAAGCACTGACTCAAAGAGGTGCAGAAATTGAGTATCTGGATTTTCAGCTTCTTGGAATATGAGGAAAGCTCTGCTGGCAAAAAAAAAAGCAGGGTAGGAAAATGGCTGCTAGAAGTTGGGTGCATGGCATGTGTTTGTAGTCCCAGCTACTTGGGAGGCTGAAGGATCACTCGCGTCCAGGAGTTCGAGTCCAGACTGGGAAACATAGTGAGAACCCTGTCTCTTAAAAAAAGAAGGACAAGAAAATGACTGTTAGGTTGGCAATTAAAAGTGTCTGCCACACAATGATAATACCACTTTCTGTTATATGATTGTTTTACATTCTAAATGACCACACTTCAGCAGGCTAACATATCTTGTTGGGACTAAATAGATCTGCTTAAAGATGTTACTGTCTGCAAGCAAATCCTTCTGTCTTTCCATTGACCACCCCATCAAACTGCGTCCTGATTCAATATTGTGGTGGCTAGGGAGCCCTATGTGTCTTTTTCCTTTAGGCTTCTGTAGAATTTGTGATCCCCTAAGAACCAATTTAATTCAATTAATCTAATAAAGGACAGCACAGGAGAAGGCTGCTATTGTGCTACAATGCTCAGGAGGTAGCTTTGTGTTTGCTTTTTTTTTTAAAGTTTGATTAAAAATCCAATAGAACAAACAGGTTACAATGTATAATTATCATTAATCTCAGCACAGATTATCTTCATGAATTTATAAAAAAAATACTCCAGTAATCTTATCTAGTCTTGCATTATAGAGGTAAATTTGCTGGGGAGTTCTCTTTTATCTTTCTCCCAGGTTCTATTCTGTCCCAGTGTTAGAAACTTTAATTATTTTTCAGTGCATATTTTCTATTTTATTATTATTGTTGTTATTTTTAAAACTATTTACTTATCATTTTTTAAATCCAGTCAGATTTAGCAGTGGAGAGTTATTTCCCACCCTTTTGCTTAAACTTAAAAAAAAAGCTCTTGTTTAACAATGCATGTTGGTTATAAAAGAAAATACAAATAATATAAAACAATAGTAAAAAGTAAAAGTTCCCTCCACTCTCCATCCATGCCTCTGTCTCCATCCCAACTCCCCAAGGCCCCTGCCAGCCAACTCCTTATCCTGAAGTCTCCCTCCCAGAGCTGTCCCCAGTTAACAATTTCATTCTTGATCTAGGCCTGTACAAATACGCATATATTCATATGCACTTAGTTGTATGCTTTTTAAAAAACCACATTATATATTATTCTGTAATTTTCTTTTTTATTTAATAATGTATCTTTGTCAACTTTTCATATGCATAGGCTATATTAAATATGTCTATTAAGTATAGATATATTTAATCCTTTTCATCATGATATTATATTTCATATAATGTATCCTTTGCACTTTTCAAAATATTTTTATCTCCTGCTCGCCTCTTTTCTTCATAGAAAACAGCTCCCCTTTATTATAATTACTTTAAGGAGTTTTAAAAACAGCTCTAATGAACTTTATTAGTACTAAAATCTTGATAAAACACAACCTTGGAACTGGGTAGAAGAAGACTCTAGCTCTGATATTATAGTGATGATGGTTATGATACCTCCTACTTGTCTTTATACATTTTAAGACAATTTTCTATAATGGATTTCATTTAAACTCCATCTAATAACATTTTGTTCTGGAAGTGCCTGCAGATTATCCTGATAACTGTTTTTATTGTAATAAAGTCTTACCATATAAAGCTTGAACAGCAAGATAATATTATTATTACACAACCATTATTTAATAAAGATGAAAATTAGTAGCTCTAACGTTACTCCATGCCCAGCCTTACCCAAATTTGAATGTAGGTTTCCTGACTACATCTTTTTGTTTCCTACTTCTAAGCTTCAAATTACGTGAGAAACAAAATCAACAGAATTAAAGGGAAGAAGACAATTCCACAACTGTAGTACTGAATTTTAATACACTGTCACAACAATTTATAGAAAAACTAGACAAAAAAAATCAGTAAAGACTTGGAAAATTTGAATAACACTATCAACCATCTTGACGTGATTGATATTTATACACCAGGAGCTGCTGAATATACCTTTTCAAGGGCTTAGGATACACTGATAAAAACAGACCGTAAGCTAGGCCATAAAACAAGTCTCAATAAATTCAAGGAAATTAAATTATATAAGCTATTTTTCTGACTATAGAGGAATTAAATTAGAAATTAATAACAATATAATACTGAGAAAACTCTTACATAGTTTGAAATAAACATATTTCTAAATAACTCATGGGTCAAAGAAGAAATCACAGAAGAAATTAGAAGATATTTTGAACTATATGATAAAGAACTTATAACTTGTTGAAATTTGTGGGATAAAGCTAGAACAGTATTTAGAATGAAAGATAAAAGTGTACATTTGTATATCAATGACTAAAGGTTGTACATTTATAAGAAGATATAATAAGAGGAACAGAGTAAACCCAAATAAGTAGGAGGAAGAAAATAACAAAGAGCAGATCAATGAAAAAAATCTCAGATGAACAATAAGGAAAATTAATCAGTCAAAAAGTTGATTCTTTGAAATGATCAACAAAATTGACAAACCCCTAGCTAGAATGATCAAGAGAAAAATTAAATACAAATCACCAATATCAAGGATTAGATGTTCTTATTACAGATCCTATAGGCATTAAAGAATAATACACTGTTACAAACAATTTTATGTCAATAGATTCAACAAGCTAGATTAAACCAACACATTTTCTGAAAAATACAACTTATTTAAACTGAGCAGGATGAAACAGAAAATCTCAATAGCTATATAGCTATTAGAGAAATTAAACACATTATTGAAAACCTTTCTACAAATAAAACATCCTCCAGGTCCAGATGGTTTTACTGGTGAATTCTATCAAACATCCAAGGAATATGTAAAACCTCTATTACACAATCTTTAACAGGAAAGAGAGGAGAGAATACTTCCCCACTCATTTTATGAGGCAAGCATAACCTTAACCCTCAAACCCGAGGAAGACATTACAAAAGAGAAAGTTACAGATAAGTATCACTCAGGAACATTGATGACAAATCCTTAGCATAAAATTAGCAAATCAAATCCAACTTCTATGAATGCAAGATTTAAGATTCAAAAAATCTGTGAGGTGGGCGGATCACCTGAGGTCAGGAGTTCAAGACCAGCCTGGCCAACATGGTGAAACCCTGTCTATATTAAAAACACAAAAATTAGCTGGGCGTGGTGGTGGGCGCCTGTAGTCGAAGCTACTTGGGAGACTGAGGCAGGAGAATTGCTTGAACCCGGGAGGCGGAGGTTGCAGTGAGCCCAGATCGTGCCACTGCACTCCAGCCTGGGCAACAAGTGCGAAACTCCTTTAAAAAAAAAAAAAAAAAAGAAACAAACAAACAAAGAAACTCCCACAAACTCTTTTTTCCTGCCAGGCCTGAGACTATTTATTTCTGCCAAGAGATACCAAGGCAGGCAGGTGGAACTTGCAGGAGATCCCCAACTATATCACATTGCCCAGTCTAGGAAGCTTCTTCATTCCCGTGAGCTCAAAACTCTCCTCTCTCATCCAGAGACGCCAAGGCAGCTGGGGACAACAGTAGGTAAATCGCACCTCATCCTTGTCTCACCAAGAGACATCTGGTGGCCTGGTCTGAATAAAACTCATCTGTCCCTTCAGCAGCACCAGAGGCATCAGATAAACCAAATACATCAAAATAACACCCCAAGATCTCTGAAAATTAAACTCCCATTGAAACCACACTCCACAAAAGTAGGCCAAGACTTACATGCTAAACCTAAACACGGTGACTCCCAAAATAAAAGATGAACATAGGACCCAGAGTGTCCTAATTAAATAGAAAAATGTACAGAATGCAATTAAAAATCACTCCAAAAACCAAGAACTAAGAAAATCACAATTTAATAAGAAACAATCAACTGACATCAACACTGAGATAAATAAGATTCTAAAGCATCCATCATAAAAATTTTTCAACAATTACAAATTCTCTTGAAACAAATGAAAGTGAAAAAATAGAAAATGTCAAAAAGAAGTAGATGTAAAAAGGAAGAAAATGGGAATCACAGAACTGAAAAATATAATAATAAACATTTTAAAAACTTGCTTGATGGGGTCTATAGTAGTGTGGAGATGGGAGAAGATAGAATCAGTGAACTTGAGGCTAGGCGTGGCGTCTCACATCTGTTATCCCAGTGCTTTGGGAGGCTTAGATAGAAGGATCACTTGAGGCCAGGAGTTCAAGACCAGCCTGGGCAACATTGTGAGACCTTGTGTCTATGAAAAAAAAAAAAAAAAAAAGAATCAGTGAACTTGAGAACAGAACAATAGAATTCACTCAATCTGAACAACAGAGAGTACATAGAAGAAAAAGGCACTTCAGGGGCCTGAAGAAAGTAATATGACAATCCAGCATCTGTATCACCAGAGTCTCAGAAGGAGAGGAGAGAGTGGGGCTGAAAGAATATTTGAAGAGATTTGACTGCAAACTCCCCAAATTTGGCAGAAGACACAATCTTACACATCTAAGAAGCCAAGCGAATCCCAAGCATGAGAAACCCAAGGAAATCAATGCCAAGACACATGATAATTAAACTTGCAAACTAAAGATACAGAAGAAAAATCTTGAAAGCAGCCAGAGAGACACAATGCGTTATGTATAGGGGACACCAATTCAAACAACAGCAAATTTTTCATCTGAAACCAAGGGGGCCAAAGGAAGTATCGCATTATTTCTGAAGTGTTGAAAGAAAACAACTGTCAACCATAAATTCTATATCTGATGGAACTGTTGTTCAGGAATAAAGAGAAAAAAGAAAACAGTGGCAGACAAGAAAAGCTAAAAAACTTTGTGGCTGGCAGAGCTACCATTAAAGACTGGCTAAAGGAATTTCTTAAAACAGGAAGGAAATAATAAAAAATAAATCTTGGAGTATCAGGAATGAAAAGGGAAGAACAGAAAAAGCAGAAACATAAATATATACCGTAGGCTATCTTTTTCCTCAGCAGTTTAATAAATCATATTCAATGATTGAAATAAAAATTATAACACCATTTGATGCTGGAGGCAATGATATTTAAAAGCAGAGAAAGTAAAGGGACCTAAATGGAATTGGGATTCTATACTTAGAAAGGTAAAATGGGCTGGGCGCGGTGGCTCACACCTGTAATTCCAGCACTTTGGGAGGCCAAGGCGGGTGGATCACCTGAGGTCAGGAGTTTGAGACCAGCCTGGCCAACACGGTGAAACCCCGTCTCTACTAAAAATAACAAAAATTAGCTGGGCATGGTGGCAGGCACCTGTAATCCTAGCGACTCTGGAGGCTGAGGCAGGAGAGTCGCTTGAACCCAGGAGGCAGAGGTTGCAGTGAGCCGAGATCGCGCCATTGCACTCCAGCCTGGGCAATAAGAGCAAAGCTCCATCTCAAAAAAAAAAAAAAAAAGAAAAGAAAAAGTAAAATGATACTGGTACGTGTTATGACACATGTGTATATTAAAATACCCAGAGTAACACTATACAAAGATATGTAAACAACATGGGGGTTAGAGGCACCAATCCCCTGGCAGTCAAAAATCCATGTAAAACTTTTGACTTGCCCAGAGCTTAACTACTAATAGCCTCCTGTTGACTGGAAGCATTAGCGATAACATTAACAGTTGATTAACATATATTTTGTATATTATATGTATTGTATACTGTATTCTTATAATCAAGCTAGAAAAATGAAAATGTTATTAAAAATCATAAGGAAGATAAAATATATTTACTATTTATTAAGTGAAAGTGGATCATCATAAAGGTCTTCATCCTTATCATCTTCACATTGAGCAGGTTGAGGAGGAAGAAGAGTTGGTCTTGCTGTCTCAGGGATGGCAGAGGCAGAAGAAAATCTGCTGTCTTGGTCTCTTTATTGTTGTAAAGGAATACCTGAGGCTGGGTAACTTATATAGAGAAAAGGTTTATTGGGCTCACAATTCTGATGGCTGTAATGTTTAAGATTGTTCATCTGCATCTGGTGAGGGCTTCAGGCTACTTCCACTCATGATGGAAAGTGAAAGGGAACTGGCTGTACAGAGATCACATAGTGAGGTAGGAAGCAAGAAAGAGTGGAGAGGTGCCATGCTCTTTTAAACAACCAGCTCTCAGAGGAACTAACAGAGTGAGAACTCATTACCCCTAAGGGAGGGCATTAATTTATTCATGAGGGACCTGTCCCCACTACCCAACAGCTCCCATTAGTCCCACCTCCAATATTGGAAATCAAATTTCAACATGAGGTTTAGAATAGACAAACATCACAACCATAGCATCTGCATATAAGTAGACCCACACGGTTCAAACCTGTGTTTAATATAGTTGTCAACTATATTTTTGAAAAACACTATAAATAAGTCAGGATGGAATTTTAAAAAATGTTCAAGTAATGCACAGGAAGTCAAAACAGAAACAGTGAAGTGAGATCTAGAGGAAAAAAATAAAAAACAAACAACTCAGGCCAAGATGGCCAACTAGAAAGCAGTTACAGTGTGTGGCTCTCACGAAGAGGAACAAAAGGGTTAGCAAATACAGCATCTTCAACTGAAACATCCGGGTACTCTCACTGGGACTAATCAAGGAAACTCAACCCAGGAGAATGAAGAAAAGCAAGACAGGACAATGGCTCACCCAGGAGCAGCAACACGGAGCCAGGCAACCTCCTCAACCCAGGGAAGCGGTGAGTGAATGTGCGGCCCTGGGAAATCATGGTTCTCCCATGAATCTTTGCAACCCTCATCAGGAGATCCCCTCATGAACCCATTCCACTAGGGCCTTCAGTCTGACACACATAGCTGCATGGAGCCTCAGCAGAGCAGCCGCTCAGGCACATGTGGAGGCCCAGGAGCTTTACATACTCTGGCTCCAGGCTTCCCAGCCAAAGTGACTGCAACTCCAGCAAGGTGGGAGGCTGGACCTCTGTACATACTCCTAGGAAGGGGGTTGAATCCAGGGACCGAGCAGCAACGGAATGAGGGCCCCACTTCCATGGTGCTTCACAGGATAAGACCCAATGGCTTGGAATTCCAGCCAACCACCAGCAACAGTGTTGTCCCTACCCGGAATGGAGTTCCCCTGGGGAAGGGTGAGCTGCCATCTTTGCTGTTTGGACGACTCAGCTGTTCTAGCCTGAGGGCTTTGGAGAGTCTAAACTGACTGGGGCATACAGGATGCCCCAGCACAGCACAGCACAGCTGCTCTACCAAAACATAGCCAGACTGCTTCTTTAAGCTGGTTCCTGATCCATTCCTCTTCACTGGGCAGGGCTTCCCAACCAGGCTCTCTGGCTACCCCTGCTGGTGTTCTCCAGCAGACAGATTTGCATCCTCCCTGGGACAGAATTCTTGGTGGGAGGGGCGGGCCGCCATTTTGCTGTTTGGATGACTTAGCTGTTCCAGCTTCCATGCTTTCTTTGGAGAGCCTAAGCTAACCAGAGGCAGAGGCAGTACCCCCGCACAGCACAGCCGCTCTACAAAAGCATGGCCAGACTGCTTCTTTAAGCCGGTCTCCTGTCTCATTCCTCCTGACTGGTTGAGATCTCCCAACTGGGGTCCTTCACCACCTCCTACGGGTGCATTTGTGCTGGCAAGAGGTCCACACCTCCCTGGGACAGAGCTCACAGAGGAATGGGGCAAGTTGTCATCTTTGCTGCATTGCGGTCTTCACTGGTGATACGTCTAGATACTGGAAAATCTGAGGTGATTAGGGACTGGAACAGAACCCCAGCAAACAGCAGCAGCCCTACAGAAAAGCGGCCAGACTATTAAAAGAAAAAAAAAACACCCATTCAAAGGTCAGCAGCCTCAAAGATTGAAGGTAGGTAAGTCCACAAAGATGAGAAAGAATCAGAGTAAGTATGGTGAAAACTAAAAAAGCCAGAGTGCTCTCTTTCCTCCAAATGACTGCATCACCTCTCTAGCAAGGGATCGGAAGTGGGCTGAGGCTGAGATGGCTGAAATGACAGAAATAGAATTCAGAATATGGATAAAAATGAACTTCACTGAGCTAGAAAAATATGTTGTAACCAATGCAAGGAAGCTAAAAATCACGATAAAACATTGCAGGAGCTACCAGACAAAATAGCCAATATAGAGAAGAACATAATGAACCCAATAGAGCTGAAAAACACAATACAAGAATTTCATAATGCAATCTCAAGTATTAATAGAAGAATAAACCAAGCAGAGGAAAGAATCTCAGAGTTTAAAGACTGTTTTTCTTGGCTAGCTCTGGTGGCTCATGCCTGTAATCCCAGCACTTTGGGAGGCCAAGGCAGGCAGATCACTTGAGGTCAGGAGTTTGAGACCAGCCTGGCCAACATGGTGAAACCTTGTCTTTACAAAAAGTACAAAAACTAGCCGAACATGATGGTGGATGCCTGTAATCCCAGCTACTTGGGAGGCTGAAGCAGGAGAATCGCTTGACCCGGGAGATGGAGGTTTCAGTGAGCCAAGATTGCACCACTGTACTCCAGCCTGGGTGACAGACTGGGGCTCAGTCTCAGGGAAAAAAAAAAAAAAGGTAGTTTTTCTGAAATAAGACAGGCAGACAAGAATAGAGAAAAAAGAATGAAAAGGAATGAATAAAACCTCCAAGAAATATGAGATTATGTAAAGAGACCAAATCCATGACTAATTGGTATACCTGAAAGAGATGGGGAGAATGGAACTAATTTGGCAAATGTATTTCAGGATATCATTCATGAGAACTTCCCCAGCCTCACTAGAAAGGCCAACATTCAAGTTCAGGAAATGCAGAAAACTCCAGTAAGGTACTCTGTGAGAAGATCAACCCTGAGACACATAATCATCAGATTCTCCAAGGTTGAAATAAAAGAAAAAATGTTAAGGGCAGCAAGAGGAAAAGGCCTGGTCACCTACAAAGGGAAGCCCAAACAGACTAACAGTGGACCTCTCAGTGGAATCCCTATGAGCCAGAAGAGATTGAGGGCCAGTATTCAGCATTCTTAAAGAAAAGAAATTCTAACCCAGAATTTCATATCTGGTCAAACTAAGCTTCATAGACCAAGGAGAGATGAGATCCTTTTCAGACAAGGAAATGTTGAGAAAATTCATTACCACCAGACTTGCCTTACAAGACTTCTGAAGGCAGCACTAATTATGGAAAGGAAAGATTGTTACCAGCCACTACAAAAACACATTGAAGTACACAGAGCAGTGACACTATAAAGCAACCACATAAACAAGTCTGCAAAATAACCAGCTAACATCATGATAGAAGGATCAAATCCACAAATATCAATATTAACCTTAAATGTAAATGGGCCAAATGCCCCAATTAAAAGACACAGAATGGCAAGCTGGATAAAGAACCAGTACCTGGCTGGGCACAGTGGCTCACGCCTGTAATCCCAGCACTTTGAGAGGCTGAGACATGCTGATCACCTGAGGTCAGGAGTTTGAGACCAGCCTGGCCAACAGGGTGAAATCCTGTCTCTACTAAAAATACAAAAAATTAGCTGGCCGTGGTGGCATATGCCTGTAGTCCCAGCTACTCGGGAGGCTGAGGCAAGAGAATTGCTTAAAGCTGGGAGGTGGAGGTTGCAGTGAACTGAGATTGCGCCACCGCAATCCAGCCTCAGGGACAGAGCAAGACTCCATCTCAAAAAAAAAAAAAAAAAAAAAAAATGAACCAAGACCTATTGGTATGCTGTCTTCATGAGACCCATCTCATATGCAATGACACACATAGGCTCAAAATAAAGGGATGGAGGAAAATTTACCAAGCAAATGGAAAACAGAAAAAAGCAGAGGTTGCAATCCTAGTTTCTGTTGGACCACTGTGCAATCAAATTAGAAATCAAGACTAAGAAATTCATCCAAAGCCACAGAATTACATGGAAATTGCATAACCTGCTCCTGAATGACTTTTGGACAAATAACAAAATTAAGGCAGAAACTGAAAGGCTCTTTGAAACTAATGAGAACAAAGATACAACATACCAGAATCTCTGGGACACAGCTAAGGCAGTGTTAAGAGGAAAATTTATAGCACTAAATGTCCACATCAAAATATTAGAAAGATCTCAAGTTAATAATCTAACATGACAACTAAAAGAACTAGAGAAACAAGAGCAAAGAAATCCCAAAGCTAGCAGAAGTCAAGAAATAACCAAAATCAGAGCTGAACTAAAGTGGATTGAGACATAAAAAAGCCATTCAAAAGATCAATGAATCCAGGAGCTCATTTTTTGAAAAAACTAATAAAATAGACCACTAGCTAGTCTAATAAAGAAGAAAAGGGAGAAGATTCAAATAAACACAATCAGAAATGATAAGGGGGATTACTGACGCCACAGAAATATAAACAACCATCAGAGAATATTATAAACACCTCTATGCACATGAACTAGAAAATCTAGGGAAATTGATAAACTGTGGATATATACACCTGCCCAAGAATGAACCAGGAAGAAATTAAATCCCTGAACAGACCAATAATGAGTTCTGACATTGGGGCAGTAATAAATAGCCTACCAACCAAAAAAGCCCAGGACTAGGTGGATTTATAGCTGAACTCTACCAGATGTACAAAAAAAAGCTGGTACCATTCCTACTGAAACTATTCCAAAAAACTGAAAAGGAGAGACTTGTCCCTAACTCATTCTATGATGCCAGCATTATCCTGATACCAAAAACTGGCAGAGCTACAATAACAAAAAAAAAAAAAAGAAAAGAAAAGAAAACTTCAGGCCAATATCCTTGATGAACATCAATGCAAAAATCCTCAACAAAATACTGGCAAACCAAATCCAACAGCACAACAAAAAGCTTATCTACCAGCTTCATCCCTGGTATGAAAAGTTGGTTCAACATATGCAAATCAATAAATGTGATTCATCACATAAACAGAACCAAAGACAAAAACCATATTATTATCTCAATAGATGGAGAAAAGGATTTCAATAAAATTCAACATCGCTTCATGTTAAAAACTCTCAATCAACTAGGTATTGAAGGACCATACCTCAAAATAATAACATCCATCTGTGACAAACTCATAGCCAACATCATACTGAATGGGTAAAACCTGGAAGCATTCCCCCTTGAAAACCAGCACAAGATAAGGATGCCCTCTTTCACCACTCCTGTTCAATATAGTGTTGGAACTTCTGGCCAGGGCAATCAGACAAGAGAAAGAAAGAAAGGGTATTCAAATAGAAGACAGGAAGTCAAATTATGTTTGAAGATGACATGATCCTATACCTAGAAAACCCATTGTCTCAACCCGAAAGCCTCTTAAGCTGATGAGCAACTTCAGCAAAGTCTTAGGATACAAAATAAATGTGCAAAAATCGCTGGCATTCCTATCCACCAACAACAGTCAAACTGAGAGCCAAATCATGAATGAACTCCCATTCACAATTGCCACAAAACAAATAAAATAACTAGAAGTACACCCAACCAGGGAGGTGAAAGATTTCTACAAGGAGAACTACAAACCACTGCTCAAAGAAATCAGAGATGATATCAACAAATGGAAAAGCATTCCATGTTCATGGACAGGAAAGCTCAATATTGTTAAAATGGCCATACTGCTCAAAGCAATTTATAGGTCCCATTAATTGTATTCCCATTAAACTACCCTTGACATTCTTCACAGAACTAGAAATAAACTATTTTAAAATTCATATGGAACCAAAAAGGAG
Organism: Pongo pygmaeus; assembly: GCF_028885625.2. Lineage (NCBI taxonomy): Eukaryota > Metazoa > Chordata > Mammalia > Primates > Hominidae > Pongo > Pongo pygmaeus. Next base: position 91,982,549 of record NC_085930.1, read on the forward strand.
CCTGAATAGCCAAGAAAATCTTAAGCAAAAAGAACAAAGCTGGAGGCATCATACTACCTGACTTCAAACTATACTACAAGGCTACAGTAACCAAAACAACATGGTACTGGTACAAGAACAGACACATAGACCAATGGAACAGAATAGAGAACCCAGAAATAAGATTGCACACCTACAACTATCTGATCTTCAACAATCCTGAGAAAAACAAGCAATGGGGAAAGGATTCCCTTTTCAATAAATGGTACTGGGATAACTGACTAGCCATGTGCAGGGGATTGAAACTGGACTCCTTCCTTACACCATATATAAAAATCTATTTGAGTTGGATTAAAGATATAAATATGAGACTCTGAACTATAAAAACCTGGAGACAACCTAGGCAATACCATTCAGGACATAGGCATAGGAAAAGGTTTCATGATGAAGAAGCCAAAAGCAATTGCAACAAAGCAAAAATTGACAAATGGGATCTAATTAAACTAAAGAGCTTCTGCACAGCAAAATAAACTACCAACAGAGTAAACAGACAATCTACAGAATGGGAGAAAATTTTTGCAAACTGTGCATCTGACAAAGGTCTAATCTCCAGCATCTATAAGGAACTTAAACAAATTTACAAGAAACAAATGACCCCATTAAAAAGTGGCAAAGAACGTGAAGGGACACTTCCCAAAAAAGACGTATATGCGGCTAAGAAGCATGTGAAAAAAAGCTTAACATCACTGATCATTAGAGAAATGCAAATCAAAACCACAGTGAGATATTATCTAACACTGGTCAGAATGGGTACTATTAAAAAGCCAAAAAAATAACAGATGCTGGCAAAGTTGCAGAGAAAAAGAAACGCTTATACACTGTTGGTGGGAATGTAAATTACTTCAGCCATTGTGGAAGACAGTGTGGTGATTCCTCCAAGACCTGAAGACAGAAGTGCCATTCAACCCAGCAATTCCATTACTGGGTATATACCCGAAGGAATGAAATCATTTTATTATAAAGACACATGCATGTGTATGTTCACTGCAGCAGTATTTACAATAGCACAGATATGGAATCAACCTAAGTGCCCATCAATAATAGACTGAATAGAGAAAATGTGGTACATATACCATGGAATACTACATAGTCTTAAAAAAGAATGAGATCATGTCTTTTGCAGGGACACGGATGCAGCTGGAGGCCACTATCCTTAGCAAACTAACACAGGAACAGAAAACCAAATACTGCATATTCTCACTTGTAAGATGAGAACACATGGACACATAGAAGGCAACAACATACATTGGGGTCTTTAGAGGATGGAGGGTGGGAGGAGAGAAAGGATCAGGAAAAGTAACTAATGGATACTAGGCTTAATTCCTGGGTGATGAAATAATCTGCACAATACTTCCCCATGACATACCGTTTACCTATATAACAAACCTGCACATGTATCTCTGAACTTAAAATTAACATAAAATAATTAAAAAAATAAAATGACAGATATATGTGAGAACATAATAATTGCCTTAAGTGTAAATGGTCTAAATACACTAATAAAAAGACAGATTGGTAGAGTGTATAAGAAAATGTGACCCAACTGTATGTTGCATATAAGAAACTCAATTTAGTCTAGGTACGGTGGCTTGGGCTTGTAATCTCAGCACTTTGGGAGGCCAAGGTCGGAGGACTGCTTGAACTCAGGAGGTCAAGATCAGCCTGGGCAACATAGCAAGACCCAGCCTCAAAAAAAGTTAATTCAATAAAAAAAAAAACTCAGTTCAAATCAACAACATAGGTAGATTGAAAGTAAAAGGATGGGAAAAGCTATACCATGCAAACAATCAGTAATAGTAGAAGTGTCTATATTAATATCTGATAAAGTAGGTTTCAGAAAAAGAAAATTACTAGAGACAGAGACATTACAGCATAAAAACAGAATGAATTCATCAGGAAGACATAATGGTCCTAAATATGTATGAATCAAACAACAGAGCCTCAAAACACATGAAATAAAAATTGATGGAGCTGAAAGGCGAAATAGACAAATCCATGATTATGTCTCCTCCTGGCACATACTATACATGCTATTTAAACAACACAATCACCAACAAGGCCTAATTGACATACATAGAAAACAACAACCATCCATGGGACATTGGTCAAGATAGGCCATATCCTGGCTTTAAAGCAAACCTCAACAAATGTAAAATAACTGAAATTATACAAAGCGTATTCTGTGATCTTAATGGAATCAAACTAGAAATCAATTATAGAAAAACAATAGGAAAATCTCTAAAATGTGGAAATTAACATACTTCTAAATAATCCATCAATCAAAAAGAAAGTCTCAAAGGAAATTTATAAACACTTTAAACTCAATGAAAATGAAATCACACTTATCAAAATTTGTGGAATGCAGCTTAAAGCAGGACTGAGAGGGAAATTTATAGCACTAATGCTTATATTATAAATGAGGAAAGATCAAAACAGAGAAAAAGTGAAGTGAAATCTAGAGGAAACAAATTTTAAAAACCCAATAAAATGGCAGATTTATGTGACAAAAATTTTCTTAAATGTAAATGATCTAAATACACTAATAAAAAGACAGACTGGTAGAATGTATAAGAAAATGTGACCCAATTGTACACCGCATATAAGAAACTCAGTTCAGATGGGTGCGTTTAAAATCAATGAACTACAGGCCAGGTGTGATTGCTTATGCCTTGTACTCCCAGCACTGTGGGAGACCCAGGTGGGCAGATCGCTTGAAGTTGGGGGTTGGAGAGCAGCCTGGCCAACATGGTGAAACCCCACCTCTACTAAAAATACAAAAATTAGCTGGGCATGGTGGTGGGCACCTGTAATCTCAGATACTCGGGAGGCTGAGGCAGGAGAATCGCTTTAACCTGAAAGGTACAGATTGCAGTGAGCTGAGATTGTGCCACTGCACTCTAACCTGGGCAACAGAGCGATACTCCATCTCAAAAAAAAAAAAAAAAAAGAAAGAAAAGAAAAGAAAAAATTAATAAACTACATTCCTACTTCAAGAAATTAGAAAAAGAGGAGCAAAATAAACTCAAAGCAAGCAGAAGAAATAAAATAACAAAGAAAAGAGCAGACATCAATGAAATAGAAAATAATAGGGAAAAATCAGTGAAAAGAAAACCTAATCCTTAAAAAAAAAAACCAACAAAATGGACAAACCTCTGGTAAAACTTACCAAAATAAAAACAGATGAGAAAGAAATCTCCAATGTCAGAAATGGAAAAGCTATCACTATAGATCTTATAGCCGTTGAAAACATAGGAAGAGAATGCTATTAACAACTTTATCATCATACATTGAACAACTCAGAGGAAATGAACCAAACCCTCAAAAGCCACAAACTACCAAAACTCAACCAATATGAAACAGACAATCTGAATAACCCTATAAGTATTAAAGAAATTGAGTTCATAATTGAAAATCTCTTGTAAAATAAATTTTCAGGCCAAGACGGCATCATTGGAGAATTCTGTGAAACACTTGAAGAAAAATTAACCTCAATTTTATATAATGTATCTCAGAAAACAGAAGAGGAAATACTTCTCAACTTATTTTCTGAGGTTAATATTACCCTGATACCAAACTAGATAAAGATAATACAAAAAGAGACAACTGCACATCAATGTCTTGAACCCGGGAGGCAGAGGTTGCAGTGAGCTGAGATCGCACCACTGCACTCCAGCCTGGATGACAGAACGAGACTCCATCTAAAAAAAAAAAAAATTAAATTAAATTAAATTAAATTAAAAAACATTGAGTTTTTATTGACAAAATAGTTTCTTTTAACTTTTAAGTTCAGGAGTACATGTGCTAGTTTGTTACATAGGTAAACTTGTGTCATGGGGGTTTGTTGTGCAGATTATTCCATCACCCAAGAATTAAGCCTAGTATCCATTAGTTATTTTTCCTGATCCTCTCCTTCCTCCCACCCTCCACTCTCTGAAAGGCCCCAGTGTGTGTTGTTCCTCTTTCTGTGTCCATGTGTTCTCATCATTTAGTTCCCACTTATAAGTGAGAACATGCAGTGTTTGTTTTTCTGTTCCTGTGTTAGTTTGCTAAGGATAGTGGCCTCCAGCTGCATCCATGTCCCTGCAAAAGAGATGATCTCATTCTTCTTTATGGCTGCATAGTATTCTATGGTGCATATGTACCACATTTTCTTTATCTAGTCTATCGTTGATGGGCACTTAGGTTGATTACATGTCTTTGCTATTGTGAATAGTGCTGCAATAAACACACATGTGCATGTGTCTTTACACTAAAATGATTTATATTCCTTTGGGTATATACCCAGAAATGGGATTGCTGGGTTGAATGGCATTTCTGTCTTTAGGTCTTGGAGGAATCACCACACTGTCTTCCACAATGGCTGAAGTAATTTACATTCCCACCAACAGTGTATAAGCGTTTCTTTTTCTCCACAACCTTGCCAGCATCTGTTATTTTTTGACTTTTTAATAGTAGCCATTTTGACTGGTGTTAGATGATATCTCATTGTGGTTTTGATTTGCATTTCTCTAATGATCAGTGATGTTCAGCTTTTTTTTTCATATGCTTGTTGGCTGCATGTATTTCTTCTTTTGAAATGTGTTGACAAAACAGATTTTAAAATTACATGTAGATGCAAATAAACTAGAATTGCCAAAACAAAGAAAAATGAAGTTAGAGGCCTCAGTGTACATTGGATTGGAGCACATCTATTCTCTTTCTATTATTGTATTCATCATGCTTTACTGTAATTATTACTAAAGTAAGGGACCTGTCTTAAAACCATCTCTGTGTCCCTTAACACAATCACAAATGTTTTCAGTAAAATGTGTTTTATTAGTTTAAAAGTAAATACAATTTTGTATTCATATGATTTTTATTTGAGAGAAAAGGAAAGACTGGGCATCTCAATCACTGAGCAAGTGGGCAGGACTCTCTGGCAACAACATCAGAAATATAGCCATCTTTTTCTTTTTCCAAGAGCAAGATTCAGAATCCTGGGACTGTGGTTTCCATTTAACACGTAGGGAACATCCCTTGAGGTTATTCAGTGAGTTTGGTTTTACATCAAGGAATTACTTACATTCTGGCTTCAGCCAGTCCTGGATTTAATTATTCATGGAAATTATTGCTTGCCTATTAACACCTTTGTTTATATTGACTCCGATGATTCTAGTCTTTGATTGCATGTGGCTTCTCTACCTTTAACATCATGCATCACTCAGTTCTCCAAGGTGAGCCGAGGGCTTTCCCCTTTCAACATTTAAGGTAAACTCCTTAGTTCCGGACAACACCAGCCCATGGATTTTACATCTTGTCAATTCTTTAATACTTTATTCTTAATCCATAGCCTTGTGAACTTTAAAAAATAGCCCTGATAATTCCAAAAGACCATCCACTTTATCTTAACAGAAGTTTCACATTGGTATTTGTCCATGTTTGTGTATTTCCAACCATTATTCCTACCTAAAGTTGTTTATTTGTGATGAGATTTGGTCCAGTTAAGTGGCCGTTGAGATTATCCATCGTGGCTTTTGAAATCATCTGTTTTTTGACTGTTTATCTCCTGGAAACTTCACAGCAAACTACTGAAGTCATTCCAGCTGAAGCTGGTTTTCCCTTCCATTAGGTCATTAAGGACAGCATCAAATCAAGTATACAAAGAAGCTTTTTCCATACAGAAAAAATTAAAGTGCTCCAATTCAATTTTCTGGGTTTCTCATTCTCACATTTTCTGACTAAGAAGATTTAGATAGTGTCAAGGTGAGGCAAAACAAATAATCTGCTTAGATAAATATATTCAACACTGTCTTCTCTGAGGGTTGGTGTGGGTGACACAAAGAAGGCATATGCATTGAATTATCAGACTTAATCTCACAGGTGTCATCTACAGGTGGATGCTGGAGTCTACATCCAACCAATCAGTGTTTGTTGGGCATCTAGAACATGCCACATTAACACTCTGAGGATTCCAAACATGAAAGAGATAAGGTTTCCAGACATAGGTATGCAAATCAGGCAAAGAAGTATATAATAAAGAACAATGAAGAAGCATAAAGCAATGCTGTTGGAACTGAAGAGGGAAAAACCTTCCAATTGGCCAGACCCTAGGAGATTTCATGGCAGAACATGGTATTTGAGCTGAGCCTTGTAGTATGGATAACATTTCCATCAGGAAGGGAAGATATGCCACATGGATAAAACAGCACATGCAAAAACCTAGAAATTGCAAAGTCATAGGCTATGTGCGTGGTCTTCTGGTCAGCAAAACTTCAATATTCCAGCTCCTTCCTTCCTAACGGTGAAGATATAGAAAGCAGTTGATAGGTTTGATCAAGAGCTAACTCTGAGCCAGGTGCAGTGGCTCATGCCTGTAATCCCAACAATTTGGGAGGCCAAGGCAGGCAGATCACTTTAGGGTCAGGAGTGCAAGGCCAGCCTGGCCAACTTGGTGAAACCCTATCTCTACTAAAAATAGTAAAATCAGCCGGGTGTGGTGGCACATGCCTGTAATCTCAGCTACTCAGAGGCTGAGGCATGAGAATCACTTGAACCCGGCAGGCAGAGGTTTCAGTGAGCCAAGATCCTGCCACCGCACTCCAGCCTGGGTGACAGAGTGGGACTCTGTCTGGGGAGTGGGAGGATTAAAAAAAAAAAAAGAGTTAAACCTGGACAGAAGCCTTCTAGGGATTGCTCGTTTGCTGGAGTAGATACTCTTTCTCAAATAGTAGCTTGCTCACTCAGGAGACTCCAATCCATATGTAAAGATATGAGTCCTATGCCCTTGCTCTGTTCAGGAGAAAAATGAGCCTCAGAGTAGTAATCTGACTTGTCCAAACCAACCGGCAAGGTTGATGAAGACCTTGATCTCAAATTGAAGTCCCTGAAATTTCAGTTCAGTCATTATCCATACTAGGAAAAATAACTGGATGGTAACATTAAATCATTTTACTCGAACTTGGAATGTGATTTTTATGTAGCCATTATACTATTTTCATGTAATTCAGAAAGTTAAGTTGACTTAATACATTTTGTTTGGTTTAAGCTGACATTAAATTAGTTTTCAAATTCTGAGCTTACTCTTCAGATATGACCGTTAGGGATGGGGAAGAAATGCATCAGGAATGTACTGAGTGAAAAGTAGATGCAAACATTAATATGCAATATTTATGAATACTAACTACATGTAGGGTCCCAAGAGTTCACATACATCATCTCACTTAATGCTTGTAACAGCACTCAGAAATTGATACTATCATTTCTATTTTACACTTGAGGAAATTAATACAGTTAATTAACTTGACTAAGGTCCCATAGCTAGTAAGTGGAAGAGCTAGGCAATCTGGCTCAACTACCTACCCTCAGCTGCTAGGCTAAGGACAATGGGGATGAAAATGGTATGTCTCTCATAGAGTTGCTATGAGCATTTCATGAGTTAATACTTAGGAAGTGCCTACTGCCACATCCAGTGCATCGTACTTACTCATAAATAATAAAAACTATGACTGGAAGATGAAGTTCCTTGCCTAGAGTTGTACGTTGCTAGGCTGACTCAAGAGCACCATGCTGTTAACCCTTATAGTAATAATCATAATAATAATGTAATTTGTTGTTGCTTAATTTTGTTTCAGAAATCTTAACTTGTATATTTTCACAGGCCAGTAAAAGTAAAATTTGAATTCCATGTTATGCATGTACAAAACTAAAGTAAATATGGACGAGTTGATATTTTGACATTGTGACTTGAGCATTTAAAAATGATACATGCTCTACCCATGTTCATAGCAGGATTATTCACAATAGCCAAAAGGTAGAAGCAACCCAAATGTCCATTGGCAAGAGAAAAACAAAATGTGCTATATCCATGCAATAGAATGTTATTCAGTGTTAAAAAGGAAATAAATCCTGAGGGATGCTACAAAATGAGTGAACCCTGAAGACATCAAGATAAGTGAAATCTGCCAGTCACAAAAGGACAAATGATTTATAATTCCCTTTATTTTAGATACCTAGAGTAGTCAAATTCATGGAAACAGAAAGTAGAATGGTGATTACCAGGGACTGGGGAAAGGGAGAAATGGGGAATTATTGTGGTTGATGCGTACAGAGTTTCAGATTTGCAAGATGAAAAAAGTTCTAGAGATTGACGGTAGTGGCAGTTGTACAACAACGTGAATGTATTTAATGCCACCAAATTGTACACCTAAAAATGGCCAAAATGGTAAATGTTGTTATTTATATTATACTACAATTTAAAAGACATGTGCTGAGAAATTGAAATTTTATATATCCAACCATAATGCAAAGGGCTTCACAATCATCACAGTAAAAATGAGGCATTTTTGAAAACAGTTAGAAGTCATTTCCTTGCTTACTCATTGTGAATGCTACTTGACAAAAGTTTTGTTTGTTTTGAGTATCAAAACATATTAATTGAGGCCTTTGCTATTCAACAGTCAAATGCTGGGTTTCGATAATCTTCTTTGCTGTTTCTCTGATGTTCTTATTTCCAGAATCTAATTCTCCTGGGGAATACACTACTCCCTTACAGCAGGTGAACAGTTTTTATAATTCAAATATTCAAAAGTTTTTGAGGCAGCTGTGAGGTGGGAGGTGATAGTAGGGAGAGATGCGATTATTTTAAGGACACCGTATTAAGATTAAATTGATTCTTCATTCCCTTCTAGAAAAAAGAATGAGAGCTAGCATTGTTTGAGCACCTTTTAGCACCCATGGTTTGAGCAACCATGCTGGGCATTTTGTGTATGTTATTTTATTTAATTCTGATGGCACAGGAATAAAAGAAAATTTGTGAAATCATAAGAGATTGCAAGTGTTTTCTCTTCTCTCTTTTTTTATTTTTATTTTTTGAGACGGAGTCTCGCTCTGTCTTCCAGGCTGGAGTGCAGTAGCGAGATCTCAGCTACTGCAACTCCGCCTCCCGGGTTCACGCCGTTCTCCTGCCTCAGCCTCCCCAGTAGGTGGGACTACAGGCGCCCGCCACCACTCCCGGCGAATTTTTTGTATTTTTAGTAGAGACGGGGTTTCACCGTGTCAGCCAGGATGGTCTCGATTTCCTGACCTCATGATCTGCCTGCCTTGGCCTCCCAAAGTGCTGGGATTACAGGCGTGAGCCACCGCGCGCAGCCCCCTCCTCTCATTTTTTAAGGGTGGAGTCTTGTTGACTCTTTACCCAGGGAGCTACCTTTGTTGTAAACAAAATCAAGAGATGGAGAACTTCAGTTGATCCACATTTCAATACTCTTGACATTTTGTACAAACAGTACATTGGCTTGGGGCTGGCCTGTGTATTGTTGGATGTTTAACAGCATCCCTGGCCCCTACTTGGGAGTCATGTATCTATATGTTAAAGGGTTGAGGCCTGGAGGGGACAGCCAGTGAGACTAGAGAGGTGATAGAGCTGGATGTTTAGGACCATTTTTGGGAAAGAAAGAAAGGGGAATTTTGGGGAGAGCTACTGCAACAATTCAGAAAGACAGAAGTCCCAAAATAATTTTCAAGAAGTTATCTGTTAAGAGTGAATATTCCCCCTTACAATTTTCTTCAACATTTACATCAAGATTTGAGTTGTTCTCAACTGTGCTTTTCTACTGGTTTGCTGTTTCTTTGAATGTGATTTTTGTGTCCAAACTGGACCTCATGGTAGGGTTGTGTGTAGATTTTTTGTGGGTTATACTTACAACAGTTCTTTGTAAAATTTTTAGGCTTAAATGACGTTTAATTTTCCTATTAGAAAAGTGGTAAGAATTAATGAAATGATAATCACTGATGGAATAGTGATAGAGTTTTTAATGAAAGCTCAAGTTCCTCTTTAACTTCATTCCTTAGTATTATCCACATTTTCTAGAAGTTCCCCTGACCTCTTAGAACGGTCAAATTGCATATTGTACCATTCTGTCATTGCTTTTTTTTTTTTTTTTAAATACTTTCACAAGAGCCATACCATGTTTAGCTTTCTTTTTTCTTTCTTTTTGAGACAGGGTCTCACTCCATTGCCCAGGCTGGAGTGCAGTGGTACAGTCACAGATCACTGCAGCCTCGACTTCCTGGGCTCAAGCAATTCTCTTACCTCAGCCTCCTGAGTAGCTAGGTCTATAGGCATGAGCCTCCACAGCCAGCTAATTTTTAATTTTTGTGTAGAGACAGGGTCTCTGTATGTTGCCCAGTCTGGTCTCAAACTCTGGGACTCAAGTGATCCTCCTGCTTTGGCTTCCCAAAGTGTTGGGATTGCAGGCGTGAGCCATGGCACTAGGTCAGTTTAGCTTTCTTGAGCTTGTAAAAAGACTAGTAAGAAAAGACGCCCCTGTCCCCTGACCCCCTCATTTTTTAAATGATTACATTCAAAGGAAATTTAACATCTGACCATTAGGTCTGTCTGTACATTTCTTACTGCTGCTGTAATAAATTGTCACAAATTTAATGGCTTAAAAAATATAAACACTATCTCACAGTTCTGGAGGTCCAAAACCAGTCTTAGTGAGCTAGAATCAAGATGTGGTGAGGCTGCACTCCTTCTGGAGGCTTTAGAGAGGAAGATTGTATTTTCTTACTTTTTCTAGCTTCTAGAAGCTGCCTGCATTCTTAGCTTATGGCTTTGCATCACTTCAACGTCTGTTTCTCTCATCACATCTCCCTCTCTCTTTCACCTGCCTGCCTCTTTCTTAATAAGGACACTTGTGACTACATTGGGCCTACCTGGATAATCCAGGATCATCTCCCATCTTAAGATCCTTAATCACATCTGCAAAGTCCCTTTTGCCATGTAAGGTAACATGTTCACATGTTCCAGGGATTAGGATGTCGATATCTTTGGGGGCCATTATTCTAACTACCACAATAAGGGTGTAAGAATGTGCAGTGTGGCTGGGCACAGTAGCTCATGTCTGTAATCCCAGCACTTTGGGAGGCCAAGGCGGGCAGAACACCTGAGGTCAGGAGTTCGAGACCAGCCTGGCCAACATGGTGAAACGCTGTCTCTAATTAAAAAAAAAAAAAAAAAAAAATTAGCCGGGTGTGGTGGTGGGTGCCTGTAATCCCAGCTACCTGGGAGGCTGAGGCAGGAGAATTGCTTGAGCCCAGGAGGCAGAGGTTGCAGTGAGCCAAGACAGCGCTACTGCACTCCACCCTGGGCGAGAGAGCGAGACGCCGTATTAAAAAAAAAGGAATGTGCACATGTGCACTGTGTTTGGTCTCATTCTCATAATATGCTTGAATTGTTCCATGGACTTGATTTTTTTAAAAACATGTAAGCTTAAACAACATTTAATTTTTACATTAGAAAAGTGATAAGAATTTATCAAATGATAATAATGTTGATGGAGTACTGACAGAGTTTTTAATAAAAACTGAAGCTCCTTTTTAGCCTCATTCCTATCATCTAATTACCAAGTCCATCCAGAAGAACAGAGCGATGCCTACAGCAAGTTCAACGGTTCTCCTGAAACATATGGCACATCTCACAGTTATATCTATGGAGTAAATCCTCTTCCAAAGGATTCAAAAGGATCACACCCCAAGCACAGTGCATGGCACACAGTAGTGGCCCATGAATATTGCTTAAATGACTAAAAGACTGTACAGTCACACTTGGTTTTATTAATGTTGAAATATGTTGGCAGGAGATGGGCCCAAAAGCTGTTAAACCATTTGCTACATATTTGGGGATAATGTGATCTGATTGCCACCACATAACTTCTGGTGACACTCATGATTTCAGTGTATTAGCGTTTATGGCATTTCATTTCACCTCTTCCTTATGAAGCTTATGCTGAAGCTGTTTTCTCTGAAGCTTCTCCTCTTTACTCAGTTTTGTATCGTGCTTGATGAAGCAAAATCCTGAATGCTTCAAAACAGCTCCTTCTGAAGTTCAGTTGTGGGCTGAAGAGAGTATAGTATAAGGAGTTAAGAGCATGGACTCAGCAGTCAGGCAGACGGTGGGCTCAAATTCCATCTCGGCCTCTGGAAGCCATAGGGCCAACTCTCACCCTCAGTTTTCTCATTGGAAAAGGAGGAGAATGGTGTATCCCAACTCAGGGTTGTGATGAGGATTCAAGGGGAACCATGTGAAATGTAGTCAGTGCCTGCCATTCAGTGCCCACTTAGTACATGGGAACTAATATTTGTCCAAATGGAATTATTACCTATCAATCCATTTGGTTATAAAACAGACCTTCTAGCATTTTTTCTGTGTCCGTGACTATTTTGAGGAGGCTTTTTGGGAAAAGCCTATCTAGACGAGAGGATATTTATGTCTCATCAACTTTTTGGAAAGTGGCGCATGTAAATAGATAAGAAAATGAATATATCATATGCACAAAATACTAACAAATACAACGAAAGAAGAGGCTCTGCCTGGTTCTCACCCTTTGCCCAATGCTTATGGGTAAGTGTGGAATGAACACAACAATCTGCTGATATTGTCTGAGCTCCTGTTCAGACAATATCTGAATATGTTCAGTGTTTGTCAGTGATGCATGAGAGATACAGGAGATGTGAAAATGCAGACTGTGTTGCTCTGCATCTTTGCAATTAACCATTGATCTCCTATGAGCTTTGTAGGTATCACCTCTCATGATCATAACCTGCAATGTCAGAATTTTCCCCCATGTCATAGAAGAGGAATGGAGACAGCCCTGGGAGTTAAGGCAGCTGGCCTGTCCCATGGCTAAATGGAGTGTGAACTCAGGCCTGCATCTGACTTGTATGGCCCAGTTCCTGCTCACTCTGCTTTCCTGCCTCCCACTCACTAAACTCAAGAAGAATATGAGTTGTGGAGAGAATATCTATATGCAGAAACAAAACCTGTAACACTAAGAGATACGAAATGGGCAGAAATTATGGGGTAGAGACAATATGGTGGTTCTGGGTGTTCCTATTAAGAAGACTGGAGTACCCATGAAAATGGTGAAGTCTGATCTGGGTCTTAAAGACAACAGCCATCAGAAACTCCAAGGAAATGGATAGGGCTGTCCAAGTAAGCAGGATGGCCCGAACAAAACAGTGATTATAGGAGGCACAGGCAAGGAGGACAAAAGATTCAATTTTTTTTTTGAGATGGAGTTTCACTCTTGTCACCCAGGCTGGAGTGCAGTGGCGTGATCTCCGCTCACTGCAACCTCTGCCTCCCGGGTTTGAGCCATTCTCCTGCCTCAGCCTCCCGAGTAGCTGGGATTACAGGCGCCTGCCACCATGCCCAGCTAATTTTTTTTGTATTTTTAGTAGAGATGGGGTTTCGCCATGTTGGCCAGGCTGGTCTCAAACTCTTGACCTCAGGCAATCCACCCTCTTCGGCCTCCCAAAGCCCTGGGATTAAGGTGTGAGCCACCACACCTGCTAAAAGGTTCAACTTTTATGTTTGCTCTTGGATTGATTGGTAGTGTACTAAGTTGGAAATTGTGAAGCTGTTTCCGGGTTAGAGAGAAGGCTGACCAATTGGCAATATGTGCCTCAGGCAGGCTATTAAATAGAGAAAGAGTCATGTGTTTGATTAAGAATTGCCTACATGACTATGACTGTACCCATTTAAGTAAAATACAGAGCAATGGGCAGAATATGGTTATAAGGGTAACAGAATTGACTTAGGGTTTTTAACCTCTTTCAAAAGAAGGCCCTTGACAGTGTAGAATGAGTAATGAAAATCAAAACGAGGTATAAAATGGTGCAGCTGCTATAGAAAACAAGTTAAACACAGAATTACCATAATACCTAGCAATTCCACTCTGAGGCATATACATGCATACCTTGGGGTTTTTTTTTTGCCCTTCCCTTTATCATTCCTCACAGATACTGTGTTTTTTACAGATTGAAAGTTTGTGGCAACCCTGTGTTGAGCAAGTCTGTCAGCACCATTTTTTTCAACAGCCTGTGCTCACTTTGTGTCTCTGTGTCACATTTTGGTAATTCTAGCAATATTTTGAACTTTTTCGTTGTTATTATGTCTGTTATGATGCTCTGTGGCAATTCATCTTTGATGTTGTTATTGTAATTGTTTTGGGGTTCCACAAACTGCCCACATCAGGCGGCAAACTTAATCAATAAATGTGTGTGTTCTGACTACTCCACTGACAAGCCATTCCTCTGTCTCTCTCTCCCTCTCTCTCTCTTTGAATATCTCTATTCCCTGAGACACAACAATATTGAAATTAGGCCAGTTAATAACCCGATAATGGCCTCTAAGTGTCTAAGTGAAAGGGAGAGTTGTGTATCTCTTACTTTGAATTAAAAGCTAGAAATGATTAAGCTTAATGAAGAAGACATGTCGAAAGCTGAGACAGGCCAAGCACAGTGGCTCATGCCTGTAATCCTAGTGCTTTGGAAAGCCAAGGTAGGGGGATCACTTGAGGCCAAGAGTTTGAGACCAGCCTGGGCAACATAGTGAGATCCCAACTCTACAAAAAATTTAAAAATTAGCTGGATATGGTGGCATGTGACTGTGGTCCTAGCTACTAGAGTCCAAGGCAGGAGGGTCACTTGAGCCCATGAGTTCAGGACAGCAGTGAACTATGTTCGTACCTCTGCACTCTAGGCTGGGTGACAGAGTAAGACCTTGTCTCAAAGAAAAACAAACAAACAAACAAACAAAACAAAGAAAAAGCTGAGATAGGCTAAAAGCTAGGCCTCTTGTGCCAAACAGTTTGCCAAGTTGAGACTGCAAAGGAAAAGTTCTTGAAGGAAATTAAAAGTGCTACTGCAGTGAACGGTGCTGATAGGGAGAAAGTTTGGTCTGGATAGAAGATCAAAAAGTCACGACATTTCCTTAAGCCAAAGCCTAATCCAGAGCAAGGCCCCAATTCTCTTCATCTTTTTTTTTTTTTTTTTCGAGGCAGAGTTCTGCTCTGTTGCCCCAGGCTGGAGTGCAGTGGCACAATCTTGGCTCACTGCAACCTCTGCCTCCTGGGTTTAAGCAATTCTCATGCCTCAGCCACCTGAGTGGCTGGGATTACAGGAGTGTGCCCCCATGCCTGACTAATTTTTTGTATTTTTTAGTAGAGACGGGGTTTTGCCATGTTGGCTAGGCTGGTCTCAAACTCCTGGCCTCAAGTGATCCACCTGCCTTGGCCTCCCAAAGTGCTGGGATTACAGGCATGAGCCACTGCACCGGGTCCAATTATGTCCAATTCTATGAAGGCTAATATAGGTCAGCAAGGTGCAGAAGAAAACTATGAAGCAAGCAGTGGTTGATTCATAAGGTTTAAGGACAGCAGCTGTCTCCATAACATAAAAGTGCAAGGTGAAGCAGAAAGTGCTGATAGAGAAGCTGCAGCTAGTTATCCAGAAAGGATAACTAAGATCACTGATGGAGGTGGCTACACTAAACCTCAGATTTTCAATGTAGATAAAACAGCCTTCTATTGGAAGAATATCCCAGCTAGGACTTTTCTGCCTAGAGAGGGGAAGTCAAAGCCTGGCTTCAAAGCTTCAAAGGACAGGCTGTCTCTCTTGTTAGGAAGTAATGCAGCTGATGACTTAAGTGGAAGCCAGTACTTATTGACTATTCCCCAAACCCTAGGTCGTTGAGAATGATGTGTAATCAACTGCCTGTGCTCTAGAAATGGAACATCAAAGCCTGGATGACACACATCTGTTTACAGCATGATTTACTCAACATTTTAAGCCCACTGTTGAGACCTAAGAAAAAAAGATTTCTTTCAAAATATTATTGCCCATTGACAATGAACCTGGAGCTCTGATGGAGATGTACAAGGAGATGAATGTTGTTCTCATGTCTGCTAACACAACATTCATTCTGCAGCCCATGGAACAAGAAATAATTTCAACTTTCAAGTCTCATTATTTAAGAAATACATTTTGTAAGACTATAGCTGCCATAGATACTGATTCCTTTGATGCATCTAGACAGAGTAAATTGAAACCCTTCTGGAAAAGATTAACCATACTAGATAGCATTAAGAACATTTGTGATTTAGGGGAGGAGGTCAAAATATCAACATGAACAGTAGTTTGGGAGAAGTTGACACCAACTCTCATGAACGATTTGGAGGGGATAAAGACTTCAGTGGAGGAAGTAACTGCAGATACGGTGGAAATAGCAAGAGAATTAGAATTGGAAGTGGAGCCTGAGGATGTGACTGAATTGCTGCCATCTGATGATAAAGTTTGAACGGACAAGGAGTTACTTCTTGGGTGAGCAAAGAAAGTGGTTTCTTAAGAGCAATCGACTCCTGGTAAAGATACTGTGAACACCATTGAAATGACAACAAAGGATTTTGAGTATTACATAAACATAGTTGATGAAAGTGGCAGGATTTGAGAGGATTTCCTCCAAATTTGAAAGAAGTTCTGCTGTGGGTAAAATGCTATCAAACAGTGTTGCATGCTACTGAGAAATCTTTCATGAGGAGTACACTTCACTGTTGTTTTATTTTAAGACATTGCCACAACCATGACAACCTTCAGCAACCACCAGCCTTATCAGTCAGCAGTCATCAGCACTGAGGCAAGACACTCCACCAGCAAAAAGATTACAACTTCCTGAAGGCTCAGATTTTTGTTAGCATTTTTTAGAAATAAAGCTTTTTTTTTTTTTTGAGATGGAGTTTTGCTCTTGTCACCCAGGCTCAAGTGCAATGGCATGATCTCGGCTCACTGCAACCTCTGCCTCCCAGATTCAAGCGATTCTCCTGCCTCAGCCTCCCGTGTAGCTGGGATTACAGGCATGTGCCACCACTCCCGGCTAATTTTTGTATTTTTAGTAGAGACAAGGTTTCACCACGATGGCCAGGCTGGTCTTAAACTCCTGACCTCAGGTGATCTGCCTGCCTTGGCCTCCCAAAGTGTTCGGATTACAGGCATGAGCCACCACGACTAGCCTTTTTTTTTTTTTTTTTTTTTTTTTTTGCTTTTGAGACAGTGTCTCACTTTGTCACCCAGGCTGGAATGCAGTGGTGTGATCTCAGCTCAGTGCAGCCTTAACCTCCTGGGCCTCCTCACTCTCAGTAGCTGGGACCACAGGTGTGTGCCACCATGCCTAGCTACTTTTTGTAGAGACGGGGTTTTGCCATGTTGCACAGGCTGGTCTCAAACTCTTGAGTTCAAGCAATCTGTCCACCTTGGCCTCCCAAAGTGCTGGGATTACAGGCGTGAGCCACCGGGCCCGGCCAAAGTATTTTTAAATTAAGGTGTGTGTATTGTTATTTTAGACACAGTGCTGTTGCACATTTAATAAAATACTGGATAGTGTAAATACAACTTTCATATATATTGGGAAACAAAAAAATGTGTGTGATTCACTTTATTATGATATTCTCTTTACTTTGGTGTCTGGAATCAAATCTGCAATATCTCTGAGATATGCCTTTACCAAAAGAATTGAGAACAGGTCTTTCAACAAAATTTTATATGTAAACATTCATAGCAGCATTATTCACAATAACTAAAAGGTGGAAACAATGCAAATGTCCATCAACTGACAGATGGATCAACAAAATGTGGTGTATCCATGCAATGGAATATTATTTAGCCAAAAAATGAATGAAGTATAATACATGCCACTACATGGATGAACCTTAAAAGCATGCTAAGCAAAAGAAGCCAGACAAAAAAGGTTACATGTTGTAGAATTCCATTGATATGAAATGCCCATAATAGGCAAATCCATAGAGACTGAAGGCAGATTAGTGGTTGCCAGGGACTGGAGGGAGGAGGAAGGGGGGATGTATGCTTAATGGGTATAGGATTTCCCTTTCAGGCCATGAAATGTTTTGGACCCAGATAGAGGTGGTTGTTGCACAACATTGTAAGTGTACTAAATGCCACTAAATTGTACACTTTAAAATGGTTAAAATGATGAATTTTATGTTATGTATATTTTGCCACCACCACAACAACAAAATATGGGATGATCTGAAGGGTCTCCCTTCTTCTGAAGTGTAGGAGACACCGATGTTGGGTGAGTATATGGGAATATTTGCATAAGCATCAGCTAGGACTTAATCGAAGAAAATTAGAAGTTAAAAATTTCAGAAATAATGCTCTTAGTGTCTCTTCAGCTTATTTTTTAAAAATTAAAGTCAAGTAGAATTAAATTTAATATTTTTTAAAATCATCTAAAATAGATCTGATTTTAGTAAAATATTTCTATTCATCTATCTAATCTATGTATCAAACAATTTATCTATGTAGGCAACTATCTGTATGTATATAGCAACTTTCCATATTAATGTTCACCTAATACAAGTAATAGTAATTTCTGGGTGGTGGAATTTGGGTCATTAAAATAAACTTTCCTCTTTTCTGCATTGGTTAGATTTTTAAAAAATAATAAATGTGTGTCATTTTTATCAACATCATTGTGTGATTTTAAAAAACATGAACCAACTAGCCTAACAAGCAAACAGGCCAAGATGGTAGGATAATTAATTCTGTGCAAAACATAGTTAATTGATATTTCCTTCTTTGTACTTTCTGTTTTGCTTTTTTTTTCCTAGTCAAGATCTCACTCTATCACCCAGGCTGGAGTGCAGTGGCACAATCATAGCCTTGAACTTCTGGGCTCAAGCGGTCCTCCCACCTCAGCCTCTGGGAGTAGCTGGCACTACAGGTGTGCACCACTATGCCCGACTAATTAAAAAAAAAAATTCTGTAGAGACGAGGGTTTCACTACGTTGCCCAGGCAGGTATTGAACTCCCAGCTTCAAGTGATCCTTCCCCTGAGGCCTCACAAAGTGTTGGGATTACAGGTGTGAGTCCCTGCACCCATCCCTTCTTTGCACTTTCTTGAGGTGCTTTAAAAATTCCCAAAGTAATATCATATTTTATTATTATTATTTTTTTTGAGACAGAGTCTCGCTCTGTCACCCAGGCTGGAGTGCAGTGGCGCGATCTTGGCTCACTGCAATCTCTGCCTCCCAGGTTCAAGCAATTCTCCTGCCTCAGCCTCCTGAGTAGCTGGGATTACAGGCGTGCACCACCACCCCGGCTCATTTTTGTATTTTTAGTAGAGACGGGGTTTCACCATGTTGACCAGGATGGTCTCGATCTCCTGACCTTGTGATCTGCCTGCCTTGGCCTCCCAAAGTGCTGGGATTACAGGCATGAGCCACCGTGCCTGGCCTTTATTTTATTTAATTTTTAATTTTCATAGATACATAATAGTTTTACATATTTATGGGTCTATGTGATATTTTGATACAAACATACAATATGTAATAAACAAATCTGGGGAATTGAGGTATACATCACCTCAAATATTTATCATTTATTTCTTTGTGTTGAGAACATTACAAATCTACTTCCTTATTTCAAAATATACAGTTGTTAGCTATAGTGTTAGTTGTTGTGCTACTGAACATTATTCTTTCTATTTACCCAATTACCAACTCCTCTTTATCATTCTTTCCCCACTACCCTTCCCAGCCTCTAGTAACCACCATTCTAGTGGTGGAGGTTGCTAGGGTTCAAATTCAGATTTGGTTGGCTCAAAATGGTGATTCTCAGCCTTGAGTTAATCTTGCCATAAGTAATATAGCTTTGTTTTTCAAAAATTCAATCTCAATGCAATTTTCCCCTGGATTCTAATTACTGACTGAGTCCTACATCTGCCTTTCAAAATGCCAAGATTGCAGAGGAGGGCATTGTTTGCTCTTCCTCTCAAGAACATGTTCCAGTTCCAGGAAATTATCCACCTACTACAAAAATGCCCAGGAACAGAGCATCTGCTGCGTACAGGGCACAAATAAGATGCATTGCTCAGCGACTCTGAGTCTGAGGTTGTTGTGAATTAAGATGCTCAGTAGCCCACTGTAGAGGGGACTTGGTGGTGTTCATTTATCCATTTACTCACTGTTTATGGAGTTCCTGGGATCTATAAATGTTGATCCCCAGTTGTCAGTAATGTGCTCCTTAAGACATTTTGCTTGCAAGAAACAGAAACCCACTTATGTAAAGCTAAAAGGGAAATTTTATTATAGAAATACTGGATGGTTTTATAGGATTCAAAGAGAGAGATACATCTGAATCTTGGGCACAAAATGGCAACAGGAATGAGGGTTGGTGGTTTAGAGCAAATGGGCTGAAGTCAGGAAGTCTGGATTTGAATCTTTGCACTCATACTTACTAGTCCTCTGACCTTGGATAATTTCCTTAACCACTCAGTATACTCAACGCTAAAAAGAGTATAATAACAGTGCTTCCTCATAGGTGGTTCTGTTTTTTCATTTTTCTTTTCTTTTTTTTTTTTTTTAGACAGGGTCTTGCTCTGTAGCACAGGCTGGAGTGCAGTGGTGCGATCATGGCTTACCCTGAACTCCTGGGCTCAAGTGATCCTCCCACCTCACCCTTCTGAGTAGCTGGGATTACATGTGCCACCATGCCCAGCTGATTTTTTAATTTTTTTTTTTTTTTTGTAGAGATAGAGTCTCGCTATGTTGCCCAGGCTGGTCTTGAACTCCTGAAGAGCAAACAATGCCCTCCTCTGCAGTCTTGGCATTTTGAAGGACAGAGGTAGGACTCAGTCAGTAATTAGAATCCAGGGGAAAATTGCATTGAGATTGAATTTTTGAAAAATTCATTAAGCAGTTAGTGCATATAAAGGACTTATCCCAGTCCTTACTGAGCCTGCTATTCAGCAAGCACTCAATAACTGTTAGTTATTGAAATTCTTCTTATATCACTGAAGACTTTATTTCTTAAATTTCCAGTCTACATGGTTAAGAATGACCACTAAATCCTACTGATTTTATATGTCCCTGGTCCAGCCGCAGGGGACAAATGAACTTGACACTCTCTTGGTTCCAAATCCAGATTTCTAGAAAAGAGATTGTTTGCCTTAATGGAATAGGCATTCATTCATGGTCCAATAAACTGAAGCCAGTAAGCAGGGACCTGTTAACTAGCTGCCAAGAACCCAATGTTGTAATCACACAGATGGAAGAAAGGAAGACAGGTAGTAGACTCATTGGCTAGACACATTGAGAACTGAACCATACACCAGGGTCTTGCTCTGTAGCACAGGCTGGAGTGCAGTGGTGCGATCATGGCTTAGCTTGAACTCCTGGGCTCAAGTGATCCTCCTACCTCACCCTTTTGAGTAGCTGGGATTACAGGTGTGTGCTACCATGCCTAGCTGATTTTTTACTTTTTTTTTTTGTAGAGATAGGGTCTCGCTATGTTGCCCAGGCTGGTCTTGAACTCCTGGCCTCAAGCCATCCTCCCACCTTGGCCTCCCAATGCACATCATACCTGGCCACAAAGCCTCTTAATGTATTATTTTTTTGGTGGCATTCAGTAGGAAAATGGATAACTGAAAAGAAGTTATTTATTTTATCTTGGATGTCCAAAGAGTGTCTCTGTGATTTCCCATCTGTCTCCTTAAAACAAACAAGCAAACAAACAAGGTTCTTGGATTAAACATTTCATGACGGAGACTGAAAATTGCCATGGAGATGATGGAGGAAATTATACACTTGTTCTTTTTTGCTTTTTCTTCACAGCCTATGCATAAGAATGAACTGAGGTATTAGCCTTAGCTCTCTTTTCATGGTAAAGTGTTTTAAAATTTGCCACTATGCTAGCAATAATAGATTTTTCTACATGTTAGTGTTAAAAATCTTTTTATTGTAACAGATTCAACTTTACTAAACAGCCAGGCCACAGTTGCTTGTTGAGTTAGATACCTTACACTGTGTAAGCTGAGAATCTCTGAGAAATCTGGATACTTTTATTCAAGTCTGTTTTTTTAAAACGATGCCTATCTTTTTATATGGTTCCAGCCCCATTATTAATTAACTAGTAGCAGAAAAATCAGCTTAGACTAGCTTAAACAAGAGGAACTTACCTGCTTACTTAACTGAAAAGTTCAGTGGTAGGGCAGGCTTCAAGTATAGATTGATCTAGTGGCTCAACCACATCACTAGAGGCCCAGTTTCTTTTTGTTGCTCCATATTGTTTTTCCCATTATCAATTTCATTTAAAGATTGGCATCCATCATGGCCACACAAAGCTGGTGGCAGGAACAGCAGCCCAACTTTTGTTTTAGCAGAGAGGAGAAAGTATTCTCTTCATAGCTTTCATGTTCCAAAGAGAACACTCCTTTCCTAGAATTCCTCCAAAAAGCCATTCACTCTGGCTGGGAGAAAGATATACTGGTTGACATTAGCCAGTTAGGGCCTACCCTTAAATTTTTGGGAGGGTTCAATTTCAGCCAAAACTCATGACTAAGAACTTTGATATCCTGTTAAGAAGGCAGAAAGCTAAAAGGCAAGAAGTCAGACAACAAATGCTCTATCCAAAATGCTTCTTTTTCTATTCCAAGGAACACTCTTTTTATGTTCTTCTCTAAATTTCAGTGAAAGTATAATCTTTTTGCCAATTTCTGGTGAGTGTGGCTAGGTGTCTGATTTTAGTTAGAGAACAATCATCCTCCTGCTTTTTATAGACTGCCTTAGAAATAAATTAAGACAGTGGGCTCTAGCTTTTTCTATCGAAGACATTAATCAGAAAAATGAGATTCGTTTTGGTTTATCAAATAAGAGCCTTTATGTTTAATGAAATACTACGCAGGCCTGTTATAGTTTTAAGGGAATCATGCTGAGACATCTTGATTTTGGATTTATGATAGTTCCAGCCTGACTCCCAAGCCCTGTTCCCATCATACAGCCACTAATTATTTAGGTTTTGGTGAGCATTGCCCTCATCTCCTCTGTCAATAGCTTCATTTATAGTGATGCATGAATTACTTGATATTATGTATAGGAGGAGTGTCCGCAGAAAAGGAATGTTGAAAGGCAGGCAAACAGTGGGATAGAGGAAAAAAATCAATTTAGATGAAATTTGGAGCCCAGCTATTTAAATGATGTGCTACGTGGCTTTCACTGGTTCCCTTTGAACAAATAAAGCAAATTTGAACATCTGGAAGACTGAGGTTGATTGCCAGAGGGAAACATGGATATGTCAAGATAATTGTTCCCTTTATACTATTTTTCCCTGGTGACCTAAATACTTACCAGGATCTAACTTCTTTTCCTCTTGCCTATTGGCTATTTATCTTTTCTATTTTTTTTCTGAAACAGAGTCTCTGTCATCCAGGCTGGAGTGCAGTGGTGTGATCATGGCTCACTGCTGCAGCCTCGACCTCCCAGGCTCAAGTGATCCTTCCATCTCAGCCTCCTGAGTAGCTGGGACCACAGGTGCATGCACGTGGCTAATTATTATTATTATTATTTTTATTGTAGAGACAGGGTCTCTCTATATTGCCCAGGCTGGTCTCAAAGTCCTGGGCTGAAGCAATCCTCCCACCTAGGCTTCTCAAAGTGCTGGAATTACAAGTGTTAACCACTGCACCTGGACTTGCCTATTTATCTCGTAAAGGCTTTTGAGACCTTCCCAGTGTTAAATACTTGACTTAGGCGCATGGCATCCAGGGGAAGTCTAGTATCATTCCTGATCAGTTTCAATATTAATATTATTATAGAAAGTCACTGATGGCCATTAACTTAGCAAACTAACAAGGAACATCATATCACCTTGTTCCAACATAGCCCTAAAAGCTTTATCTCATTTTTCTTATGTGGAAGCCAAACTAAGGTAAAAGAGTTAAGCAAATAGTTAAAACAAGCCATTCTTTATATTATCCTGCCTTTAACATTTTGCTATCATAGCTATCCTTGATTGGCTGTCCTTAAAACTGTGTATGATTTCTCATTAATTCAGATGGATATGTAGAATTTGTTGATAATTGTCCTTATGTCTTTTCTTTTATATACATATTTTAATATATGATAGCTAAGTGTACCTGTGTAATACAGAAATAAATGGTTTTTAAAAATTGTAGTACCATGTATGAAAAAACACAACTTTAAATTATCCTGATCTACTTTATATTAAATTTTACTCTGCAGGTATTTTGGGATCATACAAGTAAAATTCAGACTGCAAACCCAGGTAGGTGAAGTCTAGTTTGTGGTTACTAATTCTCCAGGGAGTTTTTTTTTTTTTTTTTTCCTGCCTTTGTCCAGAGCTGTTTTCTTTGGTTTCCTATCAGTACATTAGATTTATTTCTCCTTGCTCCTTACATGGAGAGTATAGCCTGTTTGGGTTTCAATGTTACGTGAGAATATGAAACTAGCACCCCTCTGCACCCCCAACCCTCTGGCGTGCACTCTGAGCAGCTGTATGTGCCAAGGTTCAAGGTCTCTAGTCTCAGAAAAATGTTTCCCAGGAACCTTGATTTTCTATTCTTGGCCTCTGGAGAATCCTTCTTTTGACTGTAACCCAGCAAAGCACTTAAACAGACGTTTTTATCTTTTTAATCCAGCTTTTTACTTGTTTCATTCAGCAGTGTTGTTTATCTAGTGTCTGCTCTGCTGACATGAAAGTTACGAATTGCTTTCTAAAATGGTCTTTCAAAGCTTTGTTTACAAATAAGCTGACTCTTGGATTTGTGAGGTTATACACCCAGTAATAGTTTCTAAATCTGTCTTAAATCTCTTTCACTTTTTATTTTTTAAAAAATTAGGTGACTCTCATAGTTATCCTAAACCAGCATTGTTGAAGTTAGTTTGGTTCAGCAATTCACTCTTCAAATTAAAAAATTTGAGTGCATATCCTGTGATGAGAGACTTGGTAAGAACTAAAATATAAGGCAAATCCCTTATTTCTGTATTAATTTTTGAGAAAATATAAACTTACTTTATATTCATGCATATATAGCATTCTTACACAATCACTCTTAGAATACTCTTTATTATTATTATTATATTTATTAGAGACAGAGTCTCACTCCGTTGCTCAGGCTGGAGTGGAGTGATGCGATCATGGTTCACTGCAGCCTTGATCTCCTGGGCTCAAGTGATCCTCTTGCTTCAGCCTCCCAAGCAGTTGGGACTACAGGTGTATGCCACCATGTCTGGCTGATTTTTGCATATTTTTCGTACAGATGAAGTCTTGCTATGTTGCCTGGGCTCAAGCAATCCTTCCACCTTGGTATCCCAAAGTATTGGGATTACAGGCATGAGCCATGACACCCAGCCAGAATACTCTATGTTCTATATTGCTAGTCTGTACAGGTCTTAGTCTTTGCTCACAGACCTTTAGTTGTTGAGGTTAAGGACTGCTTTAATTATTTCTGTGTCTCTTACCCCCAGCATCATACCTGGGCTTTGCATCCAGCATGCTCAGGAAATGATTGAATAAAATAACTGGTTGCTTTAAAGTGTTTCTGTCTCTTCATTGTGTTTTATACATTCTTGACTACTTCCATGTTACTGCTCATTGGTTTTGGCCATAGTTGGAGCCTGAATTTCCATCCACTCAGCGAGCTATGCATTTCCATCATCATAAGCATTAGAGAAAACTGATAGAAATAGTAAAAGATGAACCTTCTGGGCTGACTGTAACTTTTCCCTTTCTGCCAATAAAATAATAAAATGCTCTGTCTCATCCTTTCCATTCCTTACCAGGACCCCTGTTTCAGGGATAAACAGCTACATATTGACAGTATCACCTGGTGGGCAGGGCAGTAAATCTCACCCTCACTTTTGTGTTCAGTCGACAACAATTAAAATGCTCTTGCAAGGCTGGGTGTATTCTCATTCCTAGCGTTTAGCTCAAAGCCTGGCTCATAGTAGTCGCTCAAAATATAAAACGAATGAAAGAATCCACATTCACCCCAGAGAAAACCAGAGAGAAGATTAGGTTTAAAAGTCCTTGAAATTTCATTGAAAAGTAATAATCTCAACACAATTGCAGAAAACCATATTGAAAACAAGCATGCAGTTTTGCTCTTGTCATCAGTAGGCCCATTAATAATAATAATAATAATAATAATAATAATAGTAATACTGACTGATTTTTTTGAATGCTTAAGATCCATGTGCTGTTCTGAGCAGTTGGCATATGTTCCAGGTTGGGTTCTTCAGAAGCAGATGGTGAAATGGAGTTTGGGGTGCAAGATGTTTATTAGGGATTAACAAAGTGAAAGGAAGGAGGAGGAAGCAGGAATGGGCAGAGGAAGAAAAACTGTGATTCAGGCTCGAAAAATTCTCAGCCAACTTGCTGGGGAGTTGTGAGTTGAGTATTGACTACCAGGAGGTCCTGTGTGAAACTGGAATAGCCACACCCTTGTACTCTGCCTCGCTCAGCTGTGGGGTATAGGCTGCCCCAGGAAGGGCCTGGCCTTAAGGGAGGCTCTCTACATCTGAGGCTAACTCGGAGAGAATTATCAGCTATAGCAGCTGCTGCCTGCCCTCCTGCAGCTGGTCAGCAAGTTCTTCCTTGAAGGGGATGTGGTATATTCATATTCACCATAGTGTAGACTTAATTGGCACCACAGCTCTATGAGCTGGATATTGTTAATCTCTCCATTTTTCAAATGAAGAAATTGTGGCTTAGAAGGGTTAGGTAAATTGTCCAAGTAATGGAGCCAGAATATATATATATATACAGACACACACACACACACACACACACACAGAGCCACTGATTGTCATATATATGACATAATTATATA
This sequence comes from Pongo pygmaeus, assembly GCF_028885625.2. Taxonomy (NCBI): domain Eukaryota; kingdom Metazoa; phylum Chordata; class Mammalia; order Primates; family Hominidae; genus Pongo; species Pongo pygmaeus. The sequence continues at coordinate 92,009,052 of NC_085930.1, forward strand.
TATAAGCACAGTGAGACATATTTGAGGAAATAGGATTTGCTAATAAATAAGAAGGTATGTGAAATTAATAAATATTAATATATATATTAATATATTATATTATTCAGACTAATATATTAGTCTGACTTCCCAGACTTGGGGACTCATTACACTAGATTAAGCCAAAGGACTGATTATCTGTCAAATTCTTAAAACCTCATATTGGAAGGGTATCATATTTGTCCTTATTGAAGTCAAATTCCAAGACAAACTTCTCCATGAAGACCTCTTCTTATCCTGACACCATCCATCTTTTATAGCCTTTGCCCATAGAGACACAAGATGGCACCTTCAAGGTGAGAAAAAGATGTTAAAAATAAATACGCCAAATGAACTTTTAATAGAGGGAATGTGTCCGAAATTCCAGCCAGAATGGCACAATTCCTAAAAGACATTTCTGCTTGTTCTACATCAATCTCAAAACTCTGAGCACCAATCCTGTGCCATTTGCTATTCTGGGTGTTGACAATACCCTGGAGAATAAAAGGAAAAAAGCCCATGCAAAAACCACAATTACTGTTGCACCTACCTAATATTAATAATTAGGAGGTCAGATAAATACTGGACATGTCATATGTACATGACCTTTTTCTTCAAGTAGAATATAAACTGAAGGAGAGGAAGCTTCCTTTACATTTCTCTGAATCCTCTTCTGCCAGCCCATAACACTTGTGTTTTCAGTACTGAAGGTGCTCGCTAAACTAAAGCGACTCAGCATTCAGAATGTGAAACATTCTGTAACTTTTGAGTCCTTCTACGGTTGAGCTTAGCATAGTTTATCTCAATTTTTAGTTGCATATCTATGTCCTCCTTTTGTCAGTGAACTCTTCAGAATCTTATTCTGCTGTGTATCCCAGAGCCTAGCATAGTGAATGAAGAAACGAATGCTTTCTACTACATTTTCCCAGCTTCTTTGCCAAGGAAGTCAGTCATCATTGTACCAACTACTACATAGTGTAGAGCTCCTAGGAGATGCTTAATAAATAGTTATTGAAAGAATGAACTCTGCAGCCTGGTGCAGCCTGAGGAACAAGTATGACGCATCTACAATGCATGGCTCACACCACTGTGTTTTTGAGACAGGTGAGGAATCCTGGGTTCTGGTTTGGTTCTGTTCCCAAGTTGTTGGGTGAGTGTGCATACCCTCTTAACTGTCTGCATCTCTGTTTCCTTATCTGTAAAATTATGTGCGTAAACTGAGGGCTGATATGTCAGGGTATCTGGAATCTGACCTTATTCTACCATTACGGGCACCTGTAAACTGTGGGCAAATGCAACTATTCTGACCCTCTGTTTCTTTATCTCGAAAGGGAGAAAAATAATAGTTCCAACCTCCTGAGGCTGTTACTGGAAATAGGGCACAAAATTGAGGGAGGTACTGAAAAAAACAGGAATTTAGATAAATAATATTTTAATACCACATTTAAAAAATACCCAAATTAATGCAAAAAAAAACTCATGATGAAAAAACTATCAACATTTTCAATAAACACAGGATCAGTAACAGTGCTGTGCCAAGCCATATTGGAAGCTAAGGCAAAAAGAATAAAGGATTAAATGAGATCATGCTTGTAAGGTACTTAGCACAAAGCCTTGCACATGCTAAATCTAAGAAAATTTTAACCATATTATTAAACAATCTCTGAGGTTTCTTATAGTTATAAAATTGCTTAGCTGCCAATTGTCCCCATAATTGAGAGTCTTTTAAAAAAATAGCAACTACTGACTTTATTTTATGCAAAAATTCTGTAGGGTGGGTGCAATGCCCACCATCCTTCTGTAAAAAAGTAGAATCTGTACTAGTGAAAAATAAAATAAACCACAGCCCAAACTTCTTTTATGGGCATTGAGGACACAATAAACAGAGGCATACCTCATTTTACTGCACTTCACAGATTTGTTTTTTACAAATTGAAGATTCGTGACAATCCTGAGTTGAGCAAGTCTGCCGACACCATTTTTTTCCAACAGCATTTAACAACAATTCGTTTCATTTCTCTATGTTACATTTTGGTAATTCTTGCAATATTTCAAACTTTTTCATTATTATATCTATGATGGTGATCTACAATCAGTGATCCTTGATACTAATATTGTAATTGTTTTGGGGTGCCACAAATCATGCCCATATAAGGTAGCAAACTTAATCAGTAAATGGTGTATGTGTTTTGAAGTGTCCACTGACTGGCCACTCTCATCTTTCTCCTTCTCCTCAGCCCTATCTATTCCTTGAGACACAATATTGAAATCAGTCCAGTTAATAACCCTAAAATGGCCTCTAACTGTTTATGTAAAAGGAAAAGTAGCATTTCTCTCACTTTAAATCAAAAGCTAGAAATGGTTAATTTAGTGAGGAAGGCATATTAAAAGCGAAGATAGTCCAAAAGCTAGGGCTCTTGTGCAAAACAGTTTTCCAAGTTGGGAATGCAAAGGAAAAGTTCTTGAAGGAAATTAAAAGTGCTACTGCAGTGAACACACAAAGGATAAGAAAGCAAAGCAGGCTTATCGCTGATAAGAAGATTTGAGTGGCCTGGATAAAAGATAAAACCAGCCACAACACTCCCCTAAGCCAAAGCCTAATTCAGAGCAAGGCCTTAACTCTCTTTAATGCTATGAAGGCTGAGAGAGGTAAGGAAGCTGCAGAAGAAAAGTCTGAAGCTAGCAGAGGTTGGTTCATGAGGTTTAAGGACAAAAGCTGTTTCCATAGCATAAAAATGCAAGGTGAAGAAGCAAGTGCTGATAGAGAAGCTGCAACAAGTTATCCAGAAGATTTGGCTAAGATTGTTGATGAAGGTAGGTACACTAAACCCCAGATTTTCAATGTAGATGAAACAGCCTTCTATTGGAAGAAGATGTCGTCTAGGACTTTTCAAACTAGAGAGCAGAAGTCAAGGCCTGTTTCAAAACTTGAAAGGACAGGCTAACTCTCTTATTAGGGGCTAAGGCAGTTGGCGACTTTCAAGTTGACACCAACGCTCATTGACCATTCCAATAACGCTAGGTCCTTAAAAATTATGCTTAATTGACTGTGCCTTTGCTCTAGAAATGGAACAACAAAACCTGCATGACAGCACATCTGTTATGTTTTCTGTAAGGCATGCTTTACTGAATATTTTAAGCCCACTGTTGAGACCTACTGCTCATAAAAAAAGATTTATTTCAAAATATTACTGCTCATTAACCATGCACCTGGTTGCCCAAGAGCTCTGACAAAGATGTACATGGAGATGAATGTTGTTTTCATACCTGCTAACACAACATCCATTCTGTAGCCCACAGATCTAGGAGTAATTTCAACTTTCTCTTTTTGGAGTGGGGTACAGGTTCTCACTCTATCACCCAGGCTAGAGTTCAGTGGCACAATCTCAGCTCATTGTTACCTCCACCTCCCAGGTTCAGGCAATTCTCCCACCTCAGCCTCCTGAGTAGCTGGGACTACAGGCACCCACCACCACGCTCAACTAATTTTTGTATTTTTAGTATAGACTGAGTTTCACCATGTTGGCCAGGCTGGTCTTGAATTCCTGACTTCAGGTGATCTGCCTGCCTTGGCCTCCCAAAGTGTTGGGATTACAGGCATGAACCACTGCATCCGGCCATAATTTCAGCTTTCAAGTCTTATTATTTAAGAAATACATTTCAGGCCAGACGCAGTGGCTCAGGCCTGTAATCCCAGCAGTTTGGGAGGCCGAGGCAGTGGACCACCTTGAGGTCAGGAGTTCAAGACCAGCCTGGCCAACATGGTGAAACCCTGTCCTACTAAAAATAAAAAATTAGCCGGGCGTGGTGATGTGCACCTGTAATCCCAGCTACTCAGGAGGCTGAGGTGGGAGAATTGCTTGAACCTGGGGGGCGGAGGTTGCAGTGAGCCGGGATCACACCACTGTACTCCAGCCTGGGTGACAGAGCAAGACATCATCTCAAAAAAAAAAAAAAAAAAAAAGAAAGAAGTACATCTCATAAAACTATAGCCGCCATTGATAGTGATGGATATGGGCAAAGTAAATTGAACATCTTCTGGAAACGATTAACCATACTAGAGGCTATTAAGAACATTTGTGATTCATAGGAGAGGGTCAAAATATCAACATGAAGAGTAGTTTGAAAGAAGTTGATTCCAAATCTCATGGATGACTTTAAGGGGTTCAATACTTCAGTGGAGTAGGTAACTGTAGATGTGATAAAAATAACAAGAGAATTTGAAGTGGAGCCTAAAGATGTGATAAAACTTTACATTTGAGGAGTTGCTTCTTATGAATGAGCAAAGAAAGTAGTTCCCCTTTCTAAAAATCTTTTTATAACAGAGATAGTGTCTCACTATGTTGCCCAGACTGGTCTCAAACTTCTGGGCTCAAGCAATCCTCCTGCTTCGGCCTCCAGAGTTGCTGGGATTACAGGTGTGAGCCATCACACCCACCTAGATATAACTTTTATATGCACTGGGAAACAAAAAACTTTGTAAGACTCACTTTATTGCAGTAGTCAGAACCTAACCCACAGTGTCTCCAAAGTATTGTCTGTACAATGAATTGTTAACATAATTTCATAAGAAAGACAAATCTAAATATGGCGAGAATCACAGTCAAATGAAGCACAAATAGCTGTCAGTTACCTGTGACATCTACTCAATAAATGCATTTTAAAGTCCTGTTATGTTCCATTGCACTGAACTAGATGCTGGACTTGCAGACACTGAGAGGCACAGACCTATGTTTGGCGTCTCCAGGAGGGAGATAGGATATGCTTGTACATATATCTTATACAGGATCCATATCGCATGTCAAGGCTATATCTCAGGAAAAATGCAACTTATAGTGCAAAGATTTATAATGGGAAATTCTTTCCATAAGAATTATTTTTAAAAATGTAGCTACATACTCAGAGCCATACCATTCAACACTTTTGATCCATTAACACTGACCCAAAACACATTTCAAAAACACTTAAGTGCATTATGTAAATACTGAAGAAATAATAAAAGGCCATGTGCATTTTTATTGCACATGGTACAAATTTGTACCTTCAAATGTTGACCCTTGGCTTGGTAGAGGAATTATGAGGACACAGTAAGATGTTGCACAAAATACCATGGCCGTAAAAAGTCTATTCTTCAGTGAGAGGAGTGATAATGAGGAGGAGGTGGGGAGAGTAAGGATTGTCCAGAGCCACCTCTTTCAACTCTGCATCTATATCAACTCCACGTGGGTACTGAGGGGGTGAGAGGCAGATTGGGTGTGAGAAGGAGAAATTTAATGAGGCTCTATGAGGTTTTTCTTTCTTTATATCCATCTTAAGACAAAAGAAGGAACACAATATGTTAGCCTGAAAAAGCAATATACTGTATGATTCCAACTACATGACATGCTTGAAAAGGTGACTATGGAAACAGTAACAAGGTCAGTGGTTGCTAGGGGATGGGGGAAGGGAGAGAGAAACAGGCAGAACACAGAGGATTTCTAGGGCAGTGAAACTACTCCGTGTGATCCTATAATGATGGACACATGTCACTATAAATTTGTCTAAACCCATAGAATGTACAACACCAAGAATAAACCCTAATGTAAACTGTGGGCTTTGGAGGATAACGATGTGTCCTTGCAGGTTCATCAGTTGCAATAGATGTACCACTCTGGTGCAGGATGTTGATAATAGGGGAGGTGTACAACACCAAGAGTAAACCCTAATGTAAACTATGGGCTTTGGAGGATAATGGTATGTCTATGTACGTTCATCAATTGCAACAGATGTACCACTCTAGTGCAGGATGTTGATAATTGGGGAGGCTGTGCCTGTGTGAGGGCAGGGGATATTGGGACATCTCGGTACATGCTACTCAATTTTCCTGTGAACCTAAAACTGCTTTAAAAAATAGTCTTAAAAAAAGAAGGAATAAAGCATCTACTACTTCTTATTTCCAATCTTAGAACTGTGTGTTAGATGTCTTTCAAAGCTTGTGCTGAGGTGTTGGGTAGGGGTGGCGGGTGAGGCGTGTGGGGTAGTCTCCCTGACAAATTTGGAGAGTGAGGGTCACCTGGCAACTGCTCCCACTGTACACAGGCAGTTTACCAGAAGAAATGTCCCTTTGGTGAATCAAATTCTCCTTTTTATTCCACTCTCACAAAAGTTAATGTGACTGGAGATATACAGAGAGGTGCCTACTGCGCCTATTTTTCACCGCCACCCCAGATTTCCAGAGCTGGGTTAAACTCTCTAATTTTTGTTCTTTAGAATCTTACATGAGTGACCCCTTGTGTTTTGATGTCTGTAATTGATTTTAAATTATGCCAGCAGAGAGAGTGTGATCTAAATAAGTGGTTGATTAGTTTTAAGCTACACCCTAGGAACCGACAGGCTCTCTGATTGGAAATATCCTCCGGAGATGACCAGTTTGCATTTATTAATAAGGCCATACTCTAGATAAATTTAACCACGAGTGTTTCAACTACTTTATATTTATCCTTGACTAGTGCCAAAAGTTTTGTTAGCTAGCATGATAAATATTAGAAGTGAAGTTTCATGCTAAAATGACTAGTGTTCAAGATATGTAGATTGGCTAAAATATTTTACAGATACTTCCCAATATTGTGCAAATAGCACATAAAACTCTAGTGAGCTTTTTACCCTTTGACTTTCAAAGTGGTGCCTAAGGCTTGATTCTAATATAGTCCTACCTCCATCTACTAACTTAGATGATTCTGGTTGCCTGATTCTGGCTAAGAGGTTAACTGAATTCTGCTTCAAGAATGTCGTTGTGTCTGTATCAAGAGAACGTTTCATGCAAAGAATGGTTGGAGCACATAGAAGGATAGAGTGCTGGGATTTCATTGAGCTTGGAGGTTATATGACTGTTTTTGTGCCTGCTTGCTAATAAATGCTTATTTAATAAATGTTTGTGTGACAGAACTTGGTACTAGACTCACCTGTATTGCAGCAAGTTTAGGGGAGGTAGTTTACAGTGACCTACCTCTAACTATGTATTAAACAATTATTTAGCAACTACTTTGTGCCTTCTTGCAATTTATATTCTACAAGAGAAGCAACCTAGTAGTTATACTTAACCAAACTGGCCTGAGTCAGTCAGTTCACATTGTCCCACTACAACTTTCCAAGCTGGAGACAAGCAAATACATCCCAGTGGAGAGTTTGTACATATACCAGTGGTTATCATCGAATACATCCTGTTTCCTTTCTTCCTGGATTTCATCAGTAGAAGAATCGTTAGGCTTCTAGGAAAAAAAATACAGGAATGCACTTGGGGTTTGAGGAGTTTGAACATTCATATTTTAAGGGTTTTGGGTTTTTCCCAAATCTTCACGGGAAAGTCTTGTTTTCACATTGGTGCTCTGATCACATGCCTTCCTGAGCTCTCAGTGAGAGCTGCTACCTCATGATATAACTTCATAGTGCAGTGATAGCAAAATATGTTCCATATAAATGAATAATGTTTACTGCAAAGGGAACACAGGAGGCATGAGTTCACAAAGTAGGCCCCTCTAACTGCAATTCAACAAAGCAAGTGTTGTGAAAAAGATACAGAAAAGCACATGGGAATTTAGAAAAGACAACAATTACCTTAAGCGGAGGGTGATGAGGTGACATTTGAGCTGCTTCTTAAAAAGTGGCTAGAGTTTGGGTGCACATCAACACTTATTTCCCCTTGTACTTACAAATAAAGGTAAGAGATATGCAGAAGTATTAATGTGAAATTTTTAAAAGGACAATTCACTACAGTAACGTAAAATACAACGACTGCTCATTTCTCTATGATGGAGAAGATCTTTTGTGAATATCAAGATGGTGAGGAGAGACATGGATGGGATTATAGTATACTTGTTAAGGCTCTTGGACATAAAATGAGGGAGCAAAAAGGGAATTAGGTAGTGCTAAGGAAAAAGCAATTAAAAGCATGAGAAGGCCTTTTACTTGCATATTAGCACAGTGAGACATATTTGAGAAAATAGGATTTGCTAATAAATAAGAAGGTGTGTGAAATTAATAAAGCCTTGGTAAGTGGCTGAGGCATTACACACCTTTTTTTCTGATCATGTCTAATAAGACTAATGGAAAGGAGAAATCTATAAAATGAGGAAACACAGCAAAAGGGCTGTAGTAAAACAGCTCTTTCACTTACTTTTGGTAGGATTGTGAATTGATAGAAACTTTTTTGGAGAGCAGTTTCGCAGTGTATCAATCAGGTTATGCTATACTAACCAGCAACCCCCAAATGACGGTGGCTTAAAACAACAAATGTTTATTGCTCATTCATGCTATGTGGTTGTGGCAGGTCAGCTGAAGCTCTCTTTCACATGGAACTCACTACAGAACTCAGGCTGGTGGAGCAGCCACTGTCTGTCTGAAATACAGCTGATTACCATGGCAGAAGATAAAGAAACCCCTGGAAGGTTTCAAATTGGCAGTAAAATGGTGATGACATATATCCCTTGCACTCAACAACTTATTGGCCAGGTCTCATGGCCTTTCCATTGGCAAGAGGACTAGAGGGTTGCAGCCCCGTGAGGTTCTGGAAGGCAAGGAGCTGGAAGCATTCTGGGAGCTATTAAAATTTTTAAAAAGTCTATACCCATTGACACAGCAATTCCATTTTGGAGAATTCATCCTAAGAAAATACTGGCATAAATACTCAAATATGTATGTTCATGGCTCTTCCCTCCAGCATTGAAAATCTGAATTGAGGCTGGGCGTTCTGGCTCATGTGTGTATTCCCAGCACTTTGGGAGGCTGAGGTGGGAGGATCTTGTGAGGTCAGAGGTTTGAGACCAGCCTGGGAAACATAGCAAGACCCCATTTCTACAAAAAACTTAAAAAAAAGTAGCTGGGTGTGGTGGTGCATGCTTGTAGTCCTAGCTACTTTGGAGGCTGAGGTGGGAGGATTGCTTGAGCCCAGAAGGTTGAGTCTGCAGTGAGCTATGAATGAACCACTGCACTCGAGATCCTGTTTCTAAAAAAGAAAGGAAAAGAAAGAAAGAAAGAAAGGAAGAAAGAAAATCTGAATTGAAAACCTGAATAACCATCAACAGTGGAATGATTAAACAAATAATGGGACACCAACGCATTGAGATTCTATAAAGTCATTAAAAGGAAGAAGACAGTTATTCCAGATAAACTGACTGAAAAAAATTACCAAAGCTTAGGCATAAAATGAAGCCATTTATGTTAAAAATTATACATTATGTTAAAAAATTATGACTACACTTGCACAGAGGAAGGATAATACAAATCTCTTAATAATATTTCTAACACAGCTATTGTTTATTGAGCAGTTAGTATGGTCAGGCACTGTAGTAATAATATTTCTAACACAGCTATTGTTTATTGAGCAGTTAGTATTATCAGGCACTGTAGTAAGTGTTAAATGCTTCATAAGCATTATTTCTATCTGAAAGTAATCAGAATGATCATTCTCCTTTTACAGATGAAGAACCTAAGACTTCAGTTAAGTGACTTGTCCAATGTCACAGAGATCTGCAGTTCTGCATCTGAAGTCCCAGTCTGCCCAAGAATAGTGGCTACCTCTAGGGGTGGGGTAGGGTTACTGGTGGGGCAGAGAAGGGAGAACCTTCACAGTCTATTTCATGGTGTTTAGTGAGCTTGTACTTGTTTTTCTTGCAATAAGTATTGCTTTTGCAAAACTAATTTTAAAATAAACCTATTCTTTCAAATTTCGAAGTGATGCAAACAAAGGGAAAAAATAGAAATTGTGTAGACAGGATGGAGATAGCTGTGTATAAATAGAAGTTGAAGATCCTTGGGAAAAATTCTACAAATGTACGAAACACCCATCCAAGTATGTGAGTTACAGTGGCGGTAGGAAGGAAATCTTATATCAAACTGACTGAATATCTAAAACAAAGATAAGACAGGGAGCCTGGTGAGAAACGCTGGGAGACGGTGGCCTGGCAAATGGTTGTAGAGTGTTTCTAACAGCCTCCTGGTGAAAACCATGAAGGCCATCTTGAGAACCTTTCAGTAAACACTGAGAACGATGAATCACTGAAAACAAGCAGCAGGGTTCATAAGGAATAACTCATGTCAGGCAATTTGACAGCCTTTTAAAAATAGAATTATTAGATTGGTGAATAAAAGAGCCATTATGATCCTCTGCATTTGCAGTTCAGTGGGACTGTCTCAAGAACCCCTCCCATATCATTTTTTCAAACGAGCTGGTGCTGGTGACATCAGCGTGGATTCAGAGACAGGTGGAAAGTACTCATTTACATACTCTGGATGCAAAGATGCACACAAGGATGCTCATCACAGCATTGTGTGGAATAGGAAGAAGCTGGAAACAATCTAAATATCACCAATGGGGGATTATTTAAAAGTACTTTGGAATATCCACGAAATGGGCTATTATGTAGCTGTTTAAATCAGGGGTTGGCAATCTATGACCCATAGGCCAAACCCATCCCAAGAGTTAAGAATGATTTTTATAGTTTTAAATGGTTTAAAAAATTCAAAGAGGAATATTTTACAACATGTGAAAATTATAGGAAATTCAAAATCCTGCCTTCATAAATACAGGGTTTTTTTGGTAACACAGCCTGGCTATTCATCAGCATCTTATCTCAGGCTGCTTTCATGCTGCAATGGCAGAGTTGAATAGCTGTGGTGAAGACCCAACGGCTTGCAAAGCCTAATATATTTACTATTGGACCCCTTTCAGAAAAAGTTTGCTGACCCCTGTTCTAGAAGAGATAATTAAATGAGATTTTTTTTGAAGCAGAAGTCTCACTCTATTGCCCAGGCTGGAGTGAAGTGGCACCATCACAGCTTACTTCAGCTTCAACCTCCCTGGGCTCAGGTGATCCTCCCACCTCAGCCTCCCAAGTAGCTGGGACCACAGGCACATGCCATTACACCTGGCTAATTTTTTTGTATTTTTTGCACAGACAGAGTTTTGCCATGTTGCCCAGGCTGGTCTTGAACTCCTGGGCTCAAGATATCTGGCTGCCTTGGCCTCTGTCTTATAGCTGCTGCAGATCATTCATTATTCTAAAAACAAAAATTATTTTTTCTTAGACCAGTAATACCAAATCATTATTAAAAAATTAAACAAGATGGCAGTATAGAAGATATGTTAGTTTTTGCCACTAGAATGGAAACTTGCTGAGGGCAGGGACCATATTTTCATTATATCTCCTGGCATTTAGCATAGGACCTGGCATATAGTAGGCCCTCAATAAATACTTTTATATTAATTATTGTATGAGTGTATGAACTATAGTTTAGATGTATATAAATACATATATAATATATATTACATATATAAGGTATTTTTGCAACATACTGTTCTGCAGTGTGCCTTTTTCTATGGGTGATATATACAGTATATCAATGCATGTAGATTATATTGGGTGTGTGATGAGAGAGTGTTTTCCTTCTTTCTTGGCAACTGGAATTACACCCCTCTGCATAGTAGTCAAGGCCCTTCTAGTAACTTGCCTTCTGTACAGCTCATATGTGGCCTTAGGCCAGCAGAGTGGATCACAGCAAGGAAACATTTTGTTAATCCATTTTGGAGGCAACACATAGGCAGGGACACTGAAAACTGGCACGGAGCATTTCCTGGCATGGAGTATTTCCTTCTTACTTAAGAGGGTAATTGTGTTTTTGTGCCAAGAGCACAAACCTCACTCTCCTCCCTGCCACCCCTCCTTCTTGTCTCTATTTTTTTTTTTGATATGGAGTCTCGCTCTGTCACCCAGGCTGGAGTGCAGGGGCGCGATCTTGGCTCACTGCAAACTCTGCTTCCAGGGTTCCAGGGATTCTCCTGCCTCAGCCTCCTGAGCAGCTGGGACTACAGGCGCCCGCCACCATGCCCGGCTATTTTTTTTTTTTTTTTGTATTTTTAGTAGAGACGGGGTTTCACCGTGTGAGCCAGGATGGTCTCAGTCTCCTGACCTTGTGATCCGCCTGCCTCGGCCTCCCAAAGTGCTGTGATTATAGGCGTGAGCCACCGCACCTGGCCTCTTGTCTCTATTTTTTGTTTTGCTGCTCTGCCCTCCCTTTCTATCCCAAGCCTTTTCTAAAGATGCTGTGCATACAGGTGTGTCAATAACACTATGCTCCAAGTGAATAAGTGAATGGCATTGTGCATTGTGTCTTTAATTTTCTTTTTGTCTGTAGAGATGGGGTCTCACTATGTTGCCCACAGTTATCTTGAATTCCTGGCCTTCAGCGATCCTGCTGCCTCGGACTCCCAAAATGCTGGGATTATATGTGTTAGTTATGGTGCCTGGACCATGGTATCTTTATGGATTATGCTGATTAAATTTGATGACCCCTATTTTACAAGTAAGGAAACTGGGGCACACAGAATTTAAATAATTTGCCCAAGGTGGAGGTCTGGCTCTGGAAGCATTGCTCTAAAGCACTTTACGAGGTTGCCCACTAGCATGCACACCTCCTGCCCCCTACTCCAGTGCTATTCTTCTCTTCTAGATCAACAGGGCCTTAGTGGCCTCTGTATCCTCAGTACCAAGCACAGAGCCTACACCCGGGAGGGAACAGACACTCTGCTTGGCTGTTGAAAAGGTGTATTAGAAACATAATTTATGATGCTTCCCCAGTGTTTCATGTGTAGCTATTTTCTAAGTCCTTTCATACAATGGCTGGGGGTGGGATAAGTTGTTCTTGGTTAGAATTTTCCTGGAGGGCAATTTGGCAACGTGCAGCACAATATCCTTAGCATTGAGGAATAGCAATTTTACTTCTAGGAATTTGTCTCCAGGAAATAATCACAGATATGTGTGCAAAAATACATAATGATGCTCATCAGACTGTTATTTATAATAATGAAACATTTGGAACAGTCCAAATGCCCAGAAATAAGGAATTGGTTAAATAGATTATGCTACATTTTATAATGGAACATTATGCAACCAGGAAAAATCATTTTTAGAGGGCAAATGGTTACTGCTGGGGAAAAGAGGAATGCTACTACAGAGGGCTATACATACAGCTTCAACTGTGTTTGTAATGATTTCTTTTTCAAACTGGGTGTTCATTATATTATTCTTTATACCTCTTAGATACGTCTGAAATATTGAACAATGAACTGAAAAAATAAATTTGAAAAAGTCATTTAGAATTTTTAGTAATGTGGAAGAATGATCATAGAATATTCCATTTAAACAAATAGGTTAAACTTAATTGTGTTTATACTTGGGCAGTGTGATTTTGAGTAATTTCTATTTTTACAATGAATCAGTATTATTTCTGTTTTTTAAAAAAGCAATACTTTTAAATTTCTCAGCTCTTATCCGTGGCTATTGTATTTTCTACTTTATGTCTAACTTCCTAAGCCAGAAATTCCAGCATAATTTCCAGTTTGTCTTTTCCTTTGTAGTCACAAGACCAGTGGTTTTACTATTTTTTCTCTATATTTTCTCAATCTTCTTTGTCTACAGCCATTCTCCTCAAGATTTTGGACTTTATTTTTCTATTATATATCTAAAGCAGGTGATCTTGGAGTTATCCACACCCGGGGCCAATGGTGTTGAAAGCCTCTGTGTGTTTTCTTTTAACCAATCTGAATTTCATTTTTAAGCTCCTTGAGGACAGACATCACAGGGTTTGGCAATACACTGCTCACGAGGAGTCAAGGATAGTGATAAGCTGCAAATTGACTTTACAACATGATACTAGTGAGGCTTGTTAAGATGCTCAGTAGCTCTATCCCATCACCTGGGAAAGGCTATTCAATATTAACAGACCAGAGTCCTTAACAGACTAGAGAGTGAATGCATTAAGGAGCTGAGCAGGAACACCAGGATGAGTTTGAGGAGGCAAACCTGACCTGCCTTCCCTGTAATGGTGGTGCTAAAGCTAATGACCTTGGCATGGCAGGATTTCTTGAAGAAATCACAAGTGGAGAAAGGCATCAAGATGAGAGGGGAGGCCAGCTAGTCCACAAAAAATGAGGTGGTTTCCCAAAGAAAGAGAAGCAGCAGAAGTCAAGTTCATTTGGAGTGTTTCAGCATATGTTCTGAATTTGAAAACATTGTGCAGAAGGAAGGCAAGAAAACAAGATTTTTCCATATAGCTTGGGAAATGTGTGGGAAAGTGTTTGTAGCAGGAGGAATCAATTATAAAAGCTTCCTGTCCTTTTCTCATGCCTGTTTCACTTTTCCCTCATAGACCAGAAAGAGTAGTTCAGGAAGTTCAAGATTAATGGATTAACGATCTCATCAAATAACCTTTGTGGAAGTCAATCTATTGCTTCCCATGTGTATTAGTCAAAGTTTTGTGGTTGCAAGTGACAGCAACCCAATTCAAAAACAATGAAAGCAAAACCAAAAAGGACTTTATTGGCTGACGTAATTGAAAAGCTCAGTAGGTAGTGCAACCTCAGTCATGGCTGCATTCAGGGGCTTGCATAGGGACATCAGGAATCTGTCTTCCTCAGTCCCTTGGCTTGATTTTACTCTGAGTTGACTTGATTATTAAATGGACTCTCACTTAATGGTGGTAAACATGGCCTGGCTTGAACTAACTCAGCAAACTCAGCAGAAAGCAGCTTCTTCTCAATGTAGCAAAAGACCAGCTGAGTCTCACTGATCTGGCTTGTGTCATATGTTCACCTTGACTCCCTCAGTGTGGCCAGGGAAATTGAATGCCCTAACTAGGCCTAAATTCTGTACCCACCCCTCGAGCTAAGGAGGTGATGTCAACCCCACCTAAATTACATAGAATACAATGGGGGAATGGAGGTCTCCCAGGGGAATATTGAGATGCCATCCTCTGAGAAAGAAATAATGAATGCTGGCCTCTGAAGTCCACTGACCACTGGAACTCCACTCACCCCAAGATCAACAAAACTGCTGCATCTAGAACTAGTTAACAGCACTATGTAATACCAAAGTACATAAGATTGCCTTATCTGGGAAAAGAGGGTTACAGCCCTTATTCCGTTCTACTATAATTTGTTCTGCAATGACTAACTCTTTAGCCAGAAATCTGTGACCAAGGGTTTATTACCATAGAAACTTCCTTTGAGGGGACAATTAGTATCTATTGTTATCATTGGAATGTCATCATTTCATCAGGAGTTGCTAAAAGTGGCGCTCTTTTGGTTTTCTGTGCTTTCCTAGGGATCTTCACATTGTAATCAGTTCCCTGAGGTCATGGCCCACATCAACACACTACCAGGCAGCTAATTAGTGGTTTGTCAGATGTCTACTTGGTTCTACCAACTCTTCCTCTACTTTTAGACTAACGGAGGCTCCCGAGGTGCACAATAAAGAAAAGCTAGTGAGTGTAATTCTGGGTTTGCCAGCCCAAGAACAGCATTTTGGAGCTCTAAATTAATAGCGAACAAGGCCAAAAAAAAAAAAAAAAAAGATCCATATTATATGAAGAGACTGTAAGCATGATATGCAAAGTAGGAAGAATTAAATATTTTACAAATGGGATCTTCCTATGCTTTTGAAAATACTTAACAAGTTTACTTATGTGAAAATGATGGCTGGAGATAGCTAGTCAAGAGGAATAACGTGCTTTTTCTCCAAATGATCAAGTAGGGAAGCACTGAAAATTAAGGGCAATGTTTCTCAAAAGCTGCCTTTGCATCACTTACAACTGAATCATCTGAGGTATCCTGGAGTATTCTTTTGGTTGCAAGCATCAAAAAGCAACTAGGGTAACTTGAGCAAAAAGTCACTTATTGAAAAGATATTTGGACAGGTAGGATAGAGGTTCATAGAACTGAGGGGAGTCTGAGATACCAAGGAGGTACTAAGGAAACTCAAGAAACAGAAAGCACCAAATTGTCTCATGACTGGAACAGGACACCACTGCTGAGCTGCTGCATCATCTCTGCTTGTTCTTCTATTCAAAATTCAAAGTCTTGAGAGAGGGAATATGATTGGCTAGTGAAAGTCACACGCCAAATCCTTGGTTAAAACAATGCATGGAAAAGGGGATTTGGTTTCTATGGAGGTGAGTGCCTGGAATAACCCTCCCACCAGGACCAAGCCAAGCCAGGGAGAAGCAATTCCTCCAAATAAAATTGGGTTGATTTTAGGTCAGTGAATGAATGATGGGCAACTATATAACAATTGTATGCTTTATCTACCATGCATGTTGAAAATACAGGTGCTGGGGTGAAAACCAATGTTACTGAATCAGAATATCAGAGTGTGGGGCTTCGGTATTTTTGCATCTATCTGTCTGTCTGACTGTCTGTCTGTCTGTCTATCTATCTATCTATCTATCTATCTATCTATTGAGATGGCATCTTGCTCTGTTGCCCAGGCTAGAGTGCAGTGGAACAATTTTGGCTCACTGCAACCTCCGCCTTTGGGTACAAGCGATTCTCATGCCTCAGCCTCCCGAGTAGCTGCGATTACAGGCGCCTGCCACCACCCCCATTTAATTTTTGTGTTTTTAGAAGAGACAGGGTTTCACCATGTTGGCCAGGCTGGTTTTGAACTCCTGACCTCAGGTGATTCACCCGCCTCAGCCTCCCAAAGTGCTGGGATTACAGGCATGAGCCACTGCACCCAGCAGCATTTCTGCTTTTAATAAGCTCTCCAAGTAAGACTTATGCACACCAAAGTTGGGGAATCACTGGACATTGTGGGAGGAGTAAATGCACATACATACATCTGAACAATTGTAATACAGTCAGCCCTTTTGTGTCTGTGGGTTCCGCATCTGTGGATTCAACCAACTGTGAATCAAAAATATTTGGGAAAAAATATGGATGGTTGCGTCTGTAGTGAGCATGTATAGACTTTTTTCTTGTTATTTTCTAATAATACGGTGTAACAACGACTTACATTGAATATATTATAAGTATCTAGAGATGATTTAAAGTATACAGGAGAATGTGTAGGTTATGTGAAAAACACAGCCCCATTTTATATAAGGGACTTGAGCATCCATGGATTTTGGTATTTGTGGGAGGTCCTGCAATCAATATCCAGCAAATACAGAGGGACAATTTTAATTGCTGAAACATGAGCTTGAACAGGTTGGCAAAAAATAAAAGACTGGTGCAATTAGTAACTAAAGTTCTAAATATGGATTCTCTCTTCCTTCCAGAATTTGCTGGGGAGCATGGAGGATCTACACTTGGCAAACATTTAAAGACTGCAGGAATTCCTTGAATAATTGGCATGTAATGCCTGTAATCAATCCATGATATTACAAAATAGACTCAATGAGGGGTTAGATTTGGAAGGGGTTTCATGCTAATTTACTATTCACTCACATTCACAGGATTCATATTCAGTCATATAAAAGGTAGTGGAGTTCGGTGGCTAATTACTTGGGTTTTAAAATCAGACTGAACTGGGTTCAAATTGGGCTCTGCCAATTAGTTTGGTGACCATGAACAAGTTACTTAACATCTCTATGTCTCACTTTCCTCATCTGTAAAATGGGACTAGTCATTCCAACCTCACATGGTTGTCCTGAGAATTAAAATAAAATAATAGATGCAAAATTCTTAGCACAATTCCTGACATGTGGTCTGTGCTAATTAAATAGTTATCTATTATGACAATATAACTAACAGTAGATATATATGGACTGCCCTACAGGCAGTCTAAGACCAAGAGAAGGTGTCCAGTCTCAGACTCTGGGAAAGAAAAGGAAAGTCACCTTGTGTCCCCTGAAAAGCCCCCAGAATAGATGACTGGAGAGCTTTCTCATTGGTCTCTTTCCTTTTTGCCTTCCTTCATTGGTGCCCCCAGGGTCCTGGTATCAGGTCCTTCAGCTTCTGTGTGCTGCTTCCAACCCCGGCTTGGTGGTAATAGCACATTCTTCCTGTGCTTTGAGTGAGGGAGCTTCCTGTTCCTTTCTATTCACGAAAGGGGAGCACCTCCAAGAAAGTCAGCCCTTTCTGTCATTCATGGTGACTTCTCCTCTAAAAATGCCTACTCTCTTTACTCTGTTTTCCCAAAGGTAATATTCCATCAAAGCTATTGAGTGGAGCAAATAAAAGCGTAAAGAGTAAGAAAGTCACGTTAGGTGGCTGGGCGCGGTGGCTCACGCCTGTAATCCCAGCACTTTGGGAGGCCAAGGTGGGCAGATCACGAAGTCAGGAGATCGAGACCATCCTGGCTAACACGGTGAAACCCCATCTCTACTAAAAATACACACACACAAAAAAATTAGCCAGGTGTGGTGGCGGGCGCCTGTAGTGCCAGCTACTCGGGAGGCTGAGGCAGGAGAATGGTGTGAACCTAGGAGGTGGAGCTTGCAGTGAGCCTAGATAGCACCAATGCACTCCAGCCTGGGTGACACAGCGAGACTCTGTCTTTAAAAAAAAAAAAAAAAAGAAAGTCATGTTAGGCCTCAGACACTTGATGGACATTCCTCTACCAGTGCAGCATTAAAGAATTTACTAGTTGCAATGGGAATTGTTACTAGCTAATAAAAATAATAGTGAAACAAGAGTTGGTATTAAATGTTGAAGAGGATATGGAGCAACTAGAACCCACATACACAGCTGATGGGAATATAAAATGGTACAACAACTTTGGAAAACAGTTTGGCAGTTTCCTCTAAAGATAAGCATACACCTACCACATTTCCAGCTAGTCTACTCCTAAATATTTACTCAAGAGAAATGGAAGCATACACCCACACAAACACTGGAACAGGAATGTTTATCATGGGCTTGTTTATAATAGCTCAAACCTGGAAACAACTCAAGTGTCCATTAACGGATGAATGGCAAAACAAACTGTTATATCCATACAATGGACTACTATTCAGCAATAAAAAGGAATGAACTATGGATACGCACACCACAAACAGATCTCAAGATAATTTATGTGAGTGAAAGAAGCTAGCCAAAAATAATACATACTATATTATTCCATTTATATAAAATTGTCAAAAATGCAAATTTAGAGTGATCAAAGCAGATCACTGGTTGCCCAGGAATGGAGACACAAGGAGGAATAAAAAGGCATAAGGAAACTTTTGGAGGCTATGGAAATATCTTTCTTTATTGTGATAGTTTCACAGGTGAATACATATGTCAAAACGGATCCAACTGTACACTTCAAACATATGCGATTTAGTGTATTTTAATTGCCTCGATATAGGTGTTTTCTTTTACTTTTCTTTTTTTTTTTTTTTGAGACAGGGTTTCATTCTGTCACTCAGGCTGGAGTGCAGTGGCATGATCGTAGCTCACTGCAGCCTCAAACTCCTGGGCTCAAGAGATCCTCCTGCCTCAGCTTCCTGAGCAGCTGGGACTACAGGCACGAGACACCACACCTGGCTAATGTTTTTACTGTTTGTAGAGACAGGGTCTCGCTGTGTTACTCAGGCTGGTCTCAAATTCCTGGGCTCAAGCCATCCTCCAACCTCAGACTCCTAAAGTGCTGGAATTACAGGCAAGTTGTTTTCTTAAAGATTAATAAAAAGAACATTGGATTAGGAATGGGAAGATAAGGGTGCCAAGATAAGGGTGTACCCTTGGACAAGTCTTTTTACCTCTATGTACCTTCATTCTTTCATTTGTAAGTTGAAAGTGATAGATCAGTTTATGTCTAAGGTCTCACTCATTTGAAAAATTCTGATTGTATAAGAGCCTTTGGGCAAAAAGGTAAATTTGTCAAGGTATCCATTTCTTCAATTGATCTTTTAACTCTGTGTCAATTCTCTCCCTGGGTTTAATTGATTTACCGAATTTTCAGATCTCAAACACAACAGACCAATAGAATAAATTTTATCAAGCTTTGAAGACAGATCAATATAAGCCTAAGGTCTTCATGTTAAGTCTGTTATCAGTGCCTGCAGATGCATAAGCAACTCTCAGATGAGTGATGTAGGTTAACAATGATTCATGAGGGTGAGACTCACAGAAGAAGTATGCTCACATTTCCTTAACACCAGCTGAGTAGACTGTACAGTAACTGGATGAGCTCACACACTGTCTCTACTCCAAAACCTTCCTGGTATCCGTCTGTGGGACTAACATCTCTCTCCTAGAATCCAGAAGCACTTTGTCTCCATTCTTACTGTACTACTGTGATCTTGGGAATATATAACTCCTTCATGGTCCTTATCTGTAAAATGGGTATAATAACAGAGCTCCAGCAAGGATTAGATAGAAGAGATATTCCACAAAAAGTATTCAGAATAGTCCCTGGCACGATATGAGTCCTCACATACATGTTAATTGCAATTGTTCTAATTAATAATATCACTGGGTAATATAGTTATTTAGATACATGTATTGTCCTTTGAGGGAGCAGTGACTGCTTTGGATTCATCTTTGTGTCTGCTGGGGCTGAACATAGAGTAGGTATTTGGTGAATATTTTTTGTATAAAGGCATAAATGATGACTAATAGCAAATACAGGGACTCAGGATGTTAATTTCTTCATTGGACACACAGCCCCTTTATGAATCTTGCTGACTGCAAAGGAAATGTCACCAACTGTCAGAGATATAGCAACACATTGCTCAAACATATGTGCCAGGAAAGCCAGAAACTTGTTATTGTATGTGTGAGAAATCCATAACTAACACAGTCAAAGAAACTCTCTTGGATTCTTCGCTGGACTCCAGCAACGTATTTATACCCATTTCATTCTCTTTCGGGTTTACAAGGAAACTTTATCGCTGTGCTCCTTTGTGGGAAGGTCATAGGGCACAATGAGAACTCCAGCTGGATGGTGTCCCTCCCCCTGTGCTTTCGTACTTGTTCTCTTGAGGCCTTTTTCTTCCCCCAGGATTGAGTCATTCACTTTGGAAGTGACAACAGAGACTTTAAACTCAGGGCAAGAGGCTTCTGGCCCAAAGATTTTAGATGTATGCTTGCAGCGTGAGTGATTCTACTCTCCAGAACTAGATAAGCCTCTGGGTAGGGAACAGGGGAGAGGAGATGGGGGCATTATTCAAACTGGAAGCTGACTGAGTTCCAAGGTCATTTAGGGGCACTACCCCAGCAAAATGATTAATTTCCAGTGGCCAGCTCATCTGCCACTGTGTGTCCAGCTTGAACTGACAGTTGTAGGTGCCCTAGAGACTGGATGGCTCTGTGCACAAACCTCTACCAACCCTTGTAGCCAACTCTCATGTTTCTGCTTGGGGAAATCCTTTAAATAATGAGCGGGAAGCATGGACACATTTTGGTTTGAGGGTGACACATTAGTTAAGCCTTGATCAAAGTCAGACAGCACAGAAACTGCTGGAATTCACCCTATGAGCCATGGTACTCACGGGCATGTCACAACCTTTTTCAGCAGTGAGGAGAGCTCTAGAGTCAGGCTGCGTGGGTTCTAATCCTACTACCATTTTCTAGCTGTTCATGACCCTGTTTCTCAACCTGTCTTGTGATCTTTTCAGTGACTATTAGTTTTGAGTTGTAAGCAACAGAAATTACCTTAGTGGCAAAAACAGCTTATTGGAAGGATATCCAGGACTCATGGATTTGAAGGCAGCATGGGATGTTAAGAAGAAGGAAGCCTCAAATGGTTGCCTAGCCAGAGGAGTGTGGTCTGAATGCAGTCCCAAAGATGGAATGGAGCATCAACCATTTTCAGTCTCATTGGCTCTCTGCCCAATAATATTTAATTGCTGAACCTATACTCTTAAGGAAAATTATTTGCATCATTCATTCATTCATTCTTTCATTTATCCAAAAAATATTTCTTGAGTGTCCACTTTGTGCCAGGGACAGTGCTAGGGGCCAGGGAGTCACATGGTGAATAGAAGTAAACATGGCCCAGGTCCACATGAAACTAAGCATTCGGAGGTACAGACAGACATGTATCAAATACTCACAAATATATGTAAAACCTTCCATGATGAGTGTTAGGAAGAGGCACATGTTGTTTATAAAAGGAGGATCTGGCCTTGTCCAGATTTCAGGAATGTCTTCCCGCCTCAAGTGATGCCTGAGCTGAGAGCTGAAGGATGAGTTGGCATGAACTATGTAAAGAGCAAGAAAAAGAGTAAGAGTTCCAGGGAGCATGAGCTGAAAGTGCACGTGCTCTGAGGCCAGAAGGAACTTGGTGGAGACCATGAGGACCAGAAGAAAGGCCAGTGTGGCTGGAGCAGGGAATGTAGTCTGAGATGGGACTGGAGAGTTGGGTTGGATGTCAAATCATTCAGGGTCCTGTAGGCCATGTTAAGGAGTTGGTCAGCAATGGATTTCAGTCAAGGACATGACCCAGCATCATTGGCATTTGAAAAGAGAAGGAAGCAGTAATTTGGAAAGGCGTTGGAGGAGGCTACAATGACAGCAACACCCAGTGTAATAATTGTGACTCAGGAGTCTGCAGAAACACGTCCTGGGTTGGTGCATGTAGCAGATGACACAGAGAACTGTTCTACCAGGTATGTTGTCTCCCATCTATTACCAACATTTGCTAACTGACAACTTAAATACTGTCTTTAATGCTGCCCTCTACGGAGGTGCCATTAGCAATTAGAATTCCGTAGCATCTCTCAAATAGATAACAGAGATTTCCATAAAAAGAAATGTGAAAGAAAAAGACTGTACATTTATCTATGCCCCAGCTAGATTTTACCCTTCCTATGCTAATTTAATAAAAATAGTTGTATCCTTTCTAGCAGTCCTCCATTGTTATTTTTAATTCACTTATTTATCCAACAATTGGATAACTGTTACGTCCAATTTTGCTCTAGGTGTTGGTGAATCAATAATGAATGAAAGAGTCCCTTCTCTCCTTCTGAGAGAGCACATTCTAACAGGAAGGGAGATCAGTATGTAAATAATGAACTAATATGCTGCGATGGATTCTATGAGTGATAAAGAAAGAAAATATGAGTCTTAGAAAAGAAATGATTCATCAGGCACTGTGGCTCAGCCTGTAATTCCAGCACTTTGGGAGGCTGAGGTGGGCCAGTCACTTGAGGTCAGGAGTTCAAGACCAGCCTGGGCAACATGGTGAAACCCTGTCTCTACTAAAATCACAAAAAATTACCCGGGTGTGGTGGTGAGTGTCTGTAATCCCAGCTACTCGAGAGGCTGAGGCAGGAGAATCACTTGAACCCAGGAAGCAGAGGTTGCAGTGAGACGAGATTGCACCACTGCATTCCAGCCTAGGTGAGAGAGTGAGATTCTGTCACAAAAAAAAAAAAAAAAAAAAAGAAACGATGATTGCTTCTATAGTGATGACAGGGAAAGCTTTGCTGAGGGAGTGATTTTTGTCTTGGTTATAATAGCTGAGGCTATAGTTTAACAAGAGGGAAATCTGCACTGGAGGAAGGAAAATATTTTAGTTTAAATATTAAGTATATACAATGAATTTGTGGGTATACAAATATCACGTATGCTTGGAAAGCGTGTTTGGAAATAATCTGTGTGTTGCAGTGATTTAAACAGAATATTCTAATACTGTCATTATTTAGCATATAGCACCAGCCCCATTAGGCAATATACATTTACATTTAAATTAAATAAAATTTCACTTCCTCAGTAGCCACATGTGGATAATAGGTACCATATTGGACAGTGCAGATATACGATATTTCATTACTGCAGAAAGTTCTATTTGAAAGTGCTGTACTAACCTAACTGGCTTTAGGAGAAAATAAATTGATCTGTAGATGTAGAAAGACCTTGCTAAGGGTCAGTAAGGGAACAGACTGCAGGGTGTTTAGATTCTTGGGAACACAAGAGTGAGATGAGCCAGTTGGAAACCAAGTGAACCAGAGGACTGGCTGAGGCACTTCTGATTGTCTTGGTTAGAGGGATGTTTCAACTCATTCTAATGACATGATGATGAGAAAAGCCACATGCAAATAAGATAAGAATTGTGAGTGACCTGGCTAGTTTCATTGTGTAGGGAAGTTGGGGAGAAATTAAGGAAGTTTGTGTGCCAGAGGAAAAATAATGGAATGTTAAGTGGCTGGTGGGCTGTCAACAGAATGGTTGAACCAAGTCTCTGAGCTTAAGAACTTATGGGTGTGACTATGCCAGTGAAAATCAAGTACATGATTGTAAAACCATGCTGTCAGGCATGTTGAACCAGGCAGCCTCTCTGTCTAGAGGAAAACCAGACTGGGAGAGACAATAGTGCTCTTTCTCTGGCAATTAGCTTGAATAACTAAATTTTGTCACCTTGCTCCTCAATATTTCCCACCTTTTGCTACCAAAAAAGAGTGTTCCAGTCTACTCAAAGGTGTTAAGTTGGGTGGAATATAAAGTCAACTTCAGGAGAGAGAAGGTGGCTCGGAAGTGCGCTGGAGCAGCAGGAGAAATGTGTTCAAAACCGTGAAGGAAGAAAAAGCATGGCATGTTTGAGAACTAATCTTGTGATTGGAACAAAAAGAGTATGAGGTAATGGTAAATGAGGCTGGTCATTTAGAGTGGGGCCAGACCAACAAGAGTGGGCTGGAATGTTGCTATAAGGAGAAGCAGAGTAGAAAGATCATGGTCTTTGAAGCCAGGGCTCCCCCAGTTATTGTCTCTGTGACCTTGGGTGAGATAAGTTACTTTTCTGTGCTTCAGTTATCTCATAATTACACTCAGTAAGTAGGGGTTTCCTACTGAAACGAGCACCAACACTTTAAACACTATGATTTAGATGTGCAAAAAAGTATAGCTTCTTTGTTTCCCATAACTTACCTCAACTTCACTAGTGTCCGTTCCCTTAACTTTGCTCACACATTTGAATAGACCTTCAGTTCTGCTTCTCTCAGAGGGTTGCCCTTCCTCCTCTTCCTCATAAGCTGGTGCCTGTGTACATGTATTATTAATACATGTATTGTCACGGATGGGGGCCTGGCCCACTGGGCCACAAGGCTCATCTCTCCAATCTTTGCTGACCTCATGAAGATGTGCTTAGTCCCACTTGGCAACTGCTGCAGAATTTCAGAGACAGTAAAACTTTTACTTTCTTGGGTGTGTTTTCCTCTCTTCCTGTGTTGATGTGGGCCCTGTGGCTGCAGATCCCCTGAATCTCAGCTACATCTTCCCTCTGAACTCAAGGTGTGGTTGCCAACCCAGCCTCACTATAAAGTCAACTCTCAATGGACTCCTGACCCTCATCCTAATCTTTTGTATTCCTCGCTGTGCACATGTAGAAACATCTGGACTCCTCCAGGCCATCTCCTTTCCAAAAATATTCCATGTTTCCTTTTCCTTCACTAATGCACATTTGTTGAAGGCAGTGTGAAAAGTGTCCTCCTTCCAGGAGTACAAATGGAAAGTTGGTCTGAAATTCCTGAGGCTTCCAGCTGCCCTGTCAAGCTCTCTGGCATTTTTACTGCCTCTCATGTAGCCCCACCCAGGCTCCTGTTGCCTACAGAAGTCAGTATCTTTGGGCCTGACCTTTCCTCTTCCTCCACATTGCCCCCAGACTCCCCACCATGCAAATACACCCCATTACCTGTCTGGGCAGTTGGGAAATTTCCTTATGTCATATCCTGCTTTCCAGGTTATGAAAATACAGGTTATCCTCTGGCTTGTGGTTAAAAAAAAATACATTCAGATCTTAAAGTTTTACTTTCAATGTGTTGAAGACAGATTTTAGAATTCCTTTTTCTTGCTTAACTCACTCTGGCTTCCAAGATCATTGTTTCACTGGTGTGTCTTTATCCTAAAGGGATGATGATTAAGGGAAACACCAATGGATGAACTTGGAGGATACAGGAATCTTATACGGCTAAGGATATAGAAGCAGACTGTTAGCTCAAGCAGAATTTGTCACTGGCTGCTCTCAGAAGGATGGCTTATCAGGTCCCCCAAGTTTTTCATAGGGACTTACAGCAATGAATGATATTACCTGGGCTGACTGAGGAGTCTGTTAGGCATGACAAGCTCCTCTACCATTCTAATTTTTTTTAACACCTCTTGACCCCTTTCTCTGCCTGACACATCTGAAGACTGGTCTACCAGGTGTGCCATATACACAATATAGTTCCATCTCCTTTTTTAGTGTTCACTGTAATCCTAAACAAAGTGAAGGTCAGTTCTCACAACCACCCATCTATCACCCCCTGAGGGCCACTCCTGTAGTATAAGATTCTACACCCCAATTTCACGGTTATAGCTGAGCAATATTTTTTATTGTTTTATTGCTGGGTTTCTCAACCTTGCACTATCCACATTTTGGGCGTTGTTGTGATATTTCCTTGTTGTGAGGGGCTGTCCTCTGCCACTGCAGGATGTTTAGCACCTCCCTGGCCTCCACCCACTAGATGCCAGTCATCTCTTCCCAGTGTGATCATCAGAAATATCTCCAGACATTGCCAAATATCTCCTAGAGGACAAATTGTCCCTGGTTGAAAACCACTGCTCTAATGTGTATCTGCTCTACTTGGGAAAAATAGAAACTGTTTACTCAATAGAAGAAAAGCCATAAGGTACATGATTTAAGGGAAATTTTAAAAACAACATTGTTTAATAATTTAAAAATATTACAATTGTTATATTACTAAATGGAAGATTTACATAATGCCCAGCACATTTTTTTAAAAAATATGGTTATTATAAGGATTTTGGACTTAAACCAGGAGGAAAGAGGTTTGCCATTGTTGATTTTTAAAACAGTATACTGGGCCGGGCACGGTGGCTCATGCCTGTAATCCCAGCACTTTGGGAGGCCAAGGCGGGCAGATCTAGAGGTCTAGAGATAGAGACCATCCTGGCCAATATGGTGAAACCCCATCTCTACTAAAAATACAAAAATTAGCTGGGCCTGGTGGTGCGCACCTGTAGTCCCAGCTGAGACAGGAGAATTGCTTGAACCCGGGAGCCGAGATAGCGCCATTGCACTCCAGCCTGGTGACAGAGTAAGACTCCGTCTCAAAAAAAAAAAAAAAAAAAAAGAAACATACAAAGAAACAAACAAAAAAACACACACACAAACACACAACAGTATACTGAGAATATCAGATTTATGTTTTAGAAAGGTATCTCTGATGGCACTGTGAAGGATTGATTGAAGGAAGTGAGGCTGATGACAGCAAGATCAGTCTGTGTTTAGCAAGAGAATTCCAGCACTGATGAAAGAGTCTGGGCTAGATACGTATAAATATACTGGTGGGAACGGAGATAATTACTTGCAATCAAGACATCTTTCAGACATTCTCTCTAGAATGACTGGAAGGCCAATGGTGGGATCTCCTGGCAAACAGGTTGTTTGTAGGACATTGTAGCATAAAAGATTTTAATGTACAGAAGCTGTCTATTTTTAACCCTGCAGGTGGACTAGACTCCAATCATACACATTTAATGTGTGTTAATATTATAACAACCCATTTCTGAAGATGGCTTTCTGCAGATACAACAACATCATTTACGATGCCCAGAGGTCTCCTCTTTGTTAGCTTGGAGTAACTCTTTGGCAAAATCATTTTGAAAGTTTCCAGAGAGAAATGATGGCTTGTTTGTGTTCAGTTTTAGCACTGGTATTCTCTTCTATTTCATAACTTACCTGCTTTAACAGAAGCTTGGCTCCTAAACATCCTATAACATAACTCCATTTTGCCACTTTGTACATTTTGGGTAGGTTGCATTCTAGAGGATGAGAAATGGCCATTGTTGTTGCTAAAATGAACATAGGACTTGGATAGCATGAGGATTAGTAATCTGTCTAAGAGACAGAGCAGCAAGCAGCTGAGTTCTGGAAGCAGTATGCAGTCTTTCTGACCAATTACAGATGAAAACTTGTGCATGCTTTTGTTTCCATTTTGAACTTGTAACGTTTATAAGACTAGCTGCTTATCAACCATCGGTGGTTGACAGACACAGCAATGCCATGCTCTCATTAGCTTTTGTAGATGTGGTTTTCAACAAAGGACAGTTTTTGCATTCCCCCTTTCCTTTTGTGTTAGGAAATTGGAGATAATTTTTTTTTTCTGGGCTCTGCCACGTCTCTTTCCAACTTGCAATTTTTAATTCTCCCCTCAATAATTAGAAAAATGAGCGTTTATGATGAATCTGCTCTTAAATTATCTCAGAGAATATTCCCATCCAGATTGCAATGTTAAATATCTTCCTAAAAATCAATTAAGTCCATGAAAAGCTTCACTGCACTGAGAGAAATGGTAGAAAACCCCCTAGCATTTTCCTCCAGAGTTTGATGTTTACAGAACCCACTCTTCCTTTACACTGTACAAAACAAATCTCTTAGGTTTTGCTTATTCTGTACTGATTTGCCATTTTGATTTTTTATTTAAGCTCAAACTAGCTACTGATGTCCTGCTGCTCAAACCATATAGTTCCTCTGATTCAATGCCAGACAGTCCCTCTCACTATAAAAGTCATGTCTATAATCCACTGGCAGGCCACCCAAAGTGATCTTTTGATATTTCAAAGTTGTTTTATTGTACAGTTCCAGCCTCTGGCTTCATAAAACACAAGTTTCATAACAACTGTCATTGCTAAGCCCATTTTTCTCATACACTAGGCCAACGTTTTCTGGAACATCTTGCTTTTTCCAAATTAACAGGTTCCCTCTCTCTCTCAGTTCTCTCTTCCTGACCCCCTTCTACATGGTACCCTCGGGTGGGGAATGTATTGGGAACTCAACTATAGTAAAATAATTTTCTCCTCAAGGAGAAAATAAGGCTCATGGCTGCTTAAAAAGAGAACAAGCCAGATGGTATTTGCATTCAAGGATGATAATGATGATAATGCTGATGGTAATGCTGATGATGATGATGACGATGATGATGATGAGGATAGTGATGATTATGCTATTGTTAATGGTAAGAGCTGATATTTGTTCAGGCGTTATCAAATGCCATGCTTGGTGTTAGGTGCTTTCCATAGGCTACATTACTGAATCCTCACAATGATTCAGTAATGAGGCACTGAATCAATCATGAGGCACTATTACTACTCCTATTTTGTAGATTTACAGGATCTACAATGAATTCAAACAAATTTACAAGAAAAAAACAATCCCATCAAGAAGTGGGCGAAGGATATGAACAGACACTTCTCAAAAGAAGACATTTATGCAGCCAAAAAACACATGAAAAAATGCTAATCATCACTGGCCATCAGAGAAATGCAAATCAAAACCACAATGAGATATCATCTCACACCAGTTAGAATGGCAATCATTAAAAAGTCAGGAAACAACAGGTGCTGGAGAGGATGTGGAGAAATAGGAACACTTTTACAATGTTGGTGGGACTGTAAACTAGTTGAACCATTGTGGAAGTCAGTGTGGCGATTCCTCAGGGATCTAGAACTAGAAATACCATTTGACCCAGCCATCCCATTACTGGGTATATACCCAAAGGATTATAAATCATGCTGCTATAAAGACACACGCACACGTATGTTTATTGCGGCACTATTCACAATAGCAAAGACTTGGAACCAACACAAATGTCCAACAATGATAGACTGGATTAAGAAAATGTGGCACATATACGCCAGGAATACTATGCAGCCATAAAAAATGATGAGTTCATGTCCTTTGTAGGGACATGGATGAAGCTGGAAACCATCATTCTCAGCAAACTATTGCAAGGACAAAAAACCAAACACCGCATGATCTCACTCATAGGTGGGAATTGAACAATGAGAACACATGGACACAGGAAGGGGAACATCACACACCGGGGACTGTTGTGGGGTGGGGGGAGGGGGGAGGGATAGCATTAGGAGATATACCTAATGCTAAATGATGAGTTAATGGGTGCAGCACACCAACATGGCACATGTATACATATGTAACAAACCTGCACATTGTGCACATGTATCCTAAAACTTAAAGTATAATAAAAAAAAGGATGATGATGATAATGATGATGATAATGCTGATGGTAATGCTGATAATGATGATGACGATGATGATGGTGAGGATGGTGATGATTATGCTATTGTTAATGGTAATAGCTGATATTTGTTGAGGGGTTATCAAATGCCATGCTTGGTGTTAGATGCTTCCCATAGGCTACATTACTGAATCCTCACAATGATTCAGTAATGAGGCACTGAATCAATCATGAGGCACTATTACTACTCCCATTTTACAGATAAGGGAACCAAGAGAAGTTATGAATCAATGGAGACTATAAAGAGAAATAAAAGTTGACTTGGATGTTAACAGTAAAGGCAATAACTGGTGGCATTGATTCATTCATTTATTTATTAATAAAATTTTATTATAACCTATATTCTAGGCCTTTAGTTGAGTGCTAAGCTGTAACACTCTCCAAGGTAATATTTAATATGCCTAAAATGATGATTATTTTAGATATTCATAGAAAATATCTACACGGAAAAAATGATGATTATTTTAGGCATTCATAGAAAATATCTCTGCTGATGCCTACATGAAAATTTGCCATGTTGGAAACTTGGTTACTGAAAAGTCTGAAAGATACAAGTCCCTTGTAGATATTGCACAACCAAGTAGGGAAGAAATTTAGCCCTCTTATTATTAGTAGTATTTAATCTATTTTTTAAAATTAAAATTACCTGCCAGTTATAATAAAATATTTTGGATGTATTTAACACAAAAATGAAAAAGCCTTAGTCCAATTTATTAATTTTTATTGAGTCTGGATTGGATCTTTGTTTCTCAAGGTATTAAAAATTTTTAAAAAGAACAGTAGCAAACCCTGATTTGCATACAAATATATTCCTATTCGTTTGTAAGTATTATGTCTACTTGGAGTTGTTTAAGATGGATTTATCCTGAAATATTGAGATGAGGGGGACAGTTAGATATAGGTGGGATAAAGAGATAATTCTATTTTTTTCATATTGGTACTAGACTAATGGAATATTGTACCATCCCATATTCTAAAAGATGGTACAACACAAATATTTACATTTCTTTAAAAAGACTATGTTGAGGTTTATAAATGACAACCAAGGAAAATTGCCATTTGAATCTGATGTCAGGGAGGCTATGCTTTCTTGGAGCTGTTAATAGCCATCATTTGTTGAGAATATTCTATGTCAGCACTATGTTATGCAACTGTTTGAAGTTATATATATACTTTTATCCGAGCTCCTTCAGCAATAGTATTATGGAAATAAGAAGCTGTGTAATCACAGAGATTAAAGATTGTTTCTCTTAACCTTTAATGTAAAATGAAAGAAAGAAATACAGAAAGACATATCAATGTAGCTATAAGGATGTTCATTTTAGTGTTGTTTTGAATGACAGGAAATAAGAAACAACTCACATGTCCACCAATAGGGAATTTTTAAAATAAATTATATATCATGTAGTCATTAAAATGACAATGCAGAAAGCTAATGAAGATATGGGGAAATGCTCACAAAAAAATTCCTCACAGTATTCAACAAGATTCCATATTTTTAAGTTTTAGATGTGCACAGAAAATTGATTAGAAAAGATATATTCTAAATGTTAGCAATTTCAAAAATTAATGTTAACCATGCTTATCACTGGGTGGTGAAACGATGGGCAATTTTATGTTCTTATTTTTCCCTATGTTTACTTAAAAAATATCCTACACTAAAGATGGGTTACATTGGTAATTTATAAAAATAGCAAAAGTCACAAAAAAAAGAGAGGGAAAGAAAGCAGGGAAGGAAGGAAAGAAAGCAGGGTGGAGGGAGGGAGGCAGGGAGGGAAGAACAGAAGGGAGAAGAAAAAGCCAGTTAAAGGGCTTTAAGACAAATGAAGATCCCAGGAACCGTAAAAACCTAATATAACTTGAATAGGTCAATGTTTCAAAAAATGGAGAACAATATTATCCCCTGTGATTTAGCTTTTCCTTCTTCTTGTATTTCTTATGTTCATTTTTTGCAGATTGAATTGTTTTGGACAGAGAGATTTAGATTTGACTAGGCAACTAGACCTTGTGGTTTGCCCTGTGTTATAAATTACTTGACCCAAAGATTCCTGTGCTATGGGGATATCTCAATGAGCACTTTATAAATGTTCTTATTTCAATTATCACCATAGCCAGATGCTTCAATAACAGGAACTATTTTTGAAATCCTGTTCACAATTTATGAATGTGTAGAATTACTGAATCCATTCCCTGTGCCGCACCACTCCCAGAGTACAAGTGAAATACAAAATAAATACAGAACAATTAAGGTGATGAGGATTATTAAACACATAAAAAATAAAATCATAGCTATTTTACTTGAACCTTGGAGAAATGTAGTTCTGTTATAAAGCGGGGAAAGTGTGTACTTTTGACTATAAATTATTTTGGAACTAAAACATGGAAGTTGCTATAATATCAATTTCTCTAACATTAATGTGCTAGGGTGGTTGGAAATTATAATGCTGAAGTGGAATGTGATTAGAAAAGGGCAAAGTTTGTAGAATTGGGGAGGCTGAGCGGGTGGTACCAAGACCAGCTACCTAACTGCAGAGTCCAGTGCAGAATGAAAATTCAGGCCCCCTTGTGCAAAACTTATTAAGAATCTCAAGATTGTGATAACCGAGCACTAAACCAAGTGCAGAGCCCTTCTAAGCATGGGGCCTTGTGTGGCTGCTCAGATTGCACAGCCATGAAGCCAGGCTGTCTGGTGATGCCAGGGTTCTGGTCCCATGGTGTCATCAACTATGTGACCAAGCCAGTTGTGTATTTCCCCTAAACTTTATGTTCCTCATCCTTAAAGCCAAGAGGATATTTTTCAGGAAACACTTTGTTGTGACAGAGACCCAACTCCCACTAGTGCAAGCCATCAAAGGGAGATTTCTGGGCTCATGTAACAGTTCAGGCATGGTATTGGCTTTACTTTAGAGTAGAGATTGGTGAACTTTTTTTGTCCATAGCAAGATAGCAAGTATTTTCAACTTTGTGGGCCTTACGGTCTCTGTTGCAACTATTCAGCTCTGCTACTGTAGCACAAAAACAGCCACAAATAAGATGTAAATGAATGGGCATGATTATGTTCTAGTAAAACTTTCTTTATGGAGACTATAGAGGAGTTTCATATTATTTTTACACGTCATGAAATGTTATTCTTCTTTTGGTTTTTTTCCCAACCATATAAAAATGTAAAAACCTATGTAGCTGTCTGGTCATACAAAAACAGGCAAAGAGCTGGATTGGACCAGT
The DNA here is from genome assembly GCF_028885625.2 of Pongo pygmaeus. Lineage (NCBI taxonomy): Eukaryota > Metazoa > Chordata > Mammalia > Primates > Hominidae > Pongo > Pongo pygmaeus. The sequence continues at coordinate 92,042,073 of NC_085930.1, forward strand.
AGATGTTGGTTTGATGATTCATATTCTAGAGACAGAAACCATCTGTATTCATCTGTTTTCACACTGCTGATAAAGACATACCTGAGACTGGGAAGAAAAAGAGGTTTACTTGGACTTACAGTTCCACATGGCTAAGGAGGACTCAGAGTCATGGCGGGAGGTGAAAGACACTTCTTACTTGGTGGTGGCAAGAGAAAATGAGGAAGAAGCAAAAGCAGAACCCCCTGATAAACCCATCAGATCTCATGAGACTTATTCACTATCATGAGAATAGCACGGGAAAGACCAGTCCCCCATGATTCGATTACCTTCTCCTGGGTCCCTCCCACAACACGTGGGAATTCTGGGAGATACAATTCAAGTTGAGATTTGGGTAGGAACAGAGCCAAACCATATCAGCATCATTAGGTATTGTTGTCTCTGTATGTGTCTATTTCTCACATGGCTCTGTCCTCTTTTGTTGTTGATCTGATTCTTTTCCACTACAGATAAACTTCCTCCACATGAGTAGATGAGTGGAGATGAGATGGGGAGTGAGATTGCCAGGGAGAACTCCTTCCTTGCCATTCCAGCCCAGTTACTTGGAGGAAAGAGTGCCTCTCCTGTCTTCCAGTGGTTGCAAATAAAATCCTCTATGACTGGATTGATTTGGCTTATGTGCTTGTGGCTTATGTGATGTCAACCACTGTGGGTAAAGGAATGGGACATTCTGATTGACCAGCCCAAACTCTTGTGGCCCCCCACAACTGTGGCATTGTTGGAGAATAGATTCTATACATTTTCCAGCCCTGTCAGAACTATATGACTTAGAGAGGGGATCACTCTTCAAAGGTATGAGGCAAGGGACATAGAGAAAAACAGTATAAGGTTGCCACAAGGAGGATGGAAAAAATATTCTTTAAGACTCTTTCAGGAGCATACTCAGAAAAGATGATTTTTATGGTATGTGAATTACATCTCAATAAAGGTGTTCTTTAAAAAGAGAATCTTATGGGGATAACTTTATATCACTCAATGTATGGAGTGATTTGCCATGATCCATCCATTACTGGGGGGAAAATCAACTTTCCCATAACCATATTTCTCTCCCAAATTACCACGTACAAATACTTTGAAAATATTCTCTAGTTTTGTAGACTTGACTCCTTCCTCTCACAGTCACTCTTCAACTGATGGCAATCTGGTCCCCATTCTTCCCCTGCCACTAAAGAGGTTTGCTGGGGTACCAAGGACCTTCAGATCATCACAGATGTGTCTTAACTTACATACTGTGCCAAATTTTAAAAAGCTGAACATGCTCTCCCAATTGATGTCTCTTTTATTGGCTTTCATAATTCTGTAAGGATGGTGCCTTGCAGTTTATGACAATTACACGATCTCACCTAATTTTTACAGCAAACGTGAATGTAGAAAGGACAGGTCCTGCTGCCTCTACTTTAGAGATGAGAAGACTGACATTTAGAAGCATTAAACGACCTGTTCCAGACCCCACTCTTGGCACCTAGCAGAGCTGGGACTTGAACGCTAGTCTTTTGACACCAAGTCAAGACTTTTGTTTTTCCTAATGTACTTGCCGACATCTTACAGCAATCAATGGATTTTCCTTCCTTCCCTCTAACCCTGCTGGGTACTGTTATTTCTCTCATAGGGAATTTACAAGTGGTCATCAAGGGTCTCTACCTTCTTCAGACTCTCTTATTTGGCAATAATTCCATGTAAGATGACTCTTGGAAGGTTTTTCAGGTCTCTATTATTGATATGAACCATCACTTCCTCTGTCTCTTGCCCCTAGCACTTTTTTATGTCCCCCCATGGCTTTAATCATACGATGCCTCCTCTGTGCTTTACTCTCTAATGATGAGGATCTTTGTTATCTCTTAACATCTCCTTGTGATCAAAGTGCTGTGTACACAGATGAAAAACATTTTTCAATAAAATGCAATTGAACTTAAAAACTCTTACGCATGAAAAGATAACAATGGATTGAAAGGCAACCCACACAATGGCAGAAAATATTGGCAAATCATATTTCTAATAAGGGATTAATACCTAGGATATATAAAGTACTCCTACAACTCAAGCACAAAAAACAAACAACCCAATTCAAAAGTGGGCAAACAACTCAAAATGACATTCCTCCAAAGAAGATATGTAGATGGCAAATAAGCACATGAGAAGATGCTCAACATCATGAATAATTATGGAAGTGCAAATCAAAACCACAATGAGATACTGCTTCACTCTCATTAGGATGAGTATTGTTGAAAAACAAAAAATAAACAAGCAATAAAAACCCAAGACAGAAGATAGTAAGTGTTGGTGAGGATGTGGAAAAAATGGAATCCTTGTGCGTTATGGATGGGAATGTAATATGCTGCAGCCACAGTGGAGAATAGTATGGTGGTCCTCAAAAAATTAAACATAGCATTACCAGATGATCTAGCAATTCTACTTCTGGGAGTGTGCCCAAAAGAATTGAAAGCATTTATCCAACAGATGAATGGATAAGCAAAATATAGTATATGTATATAATGGAATATTATTTTGCCTTAAAAAGGAATTCTGATACATGCTACAACACGGATAAACTTTGAAGATATTATGTTAGGTGAAATAAGCCAGACATAAAAGGACAAATATTTTATGTTTCTACTTATATGATGAACCTACAGTATTCAAATTCCTAGAGACAGAAAGTAGAATAGTGATTACCAGCAGCTGGGGGAAGGAAGGAATGTGGAGTTATTTTAAAATTTAATTTAATTTTTATTTTTTGTTGAGATGAGGCCTTGCTATGTTGTCCAGTTTGGTCTCAAACTCCTGGGGTCAAGCAATCTGCCCACCTCAGCCTCCCAAAGTGTTGGGATTATAGGCATGAGCCAACTTCCCCAGCAGAATGGGAGAGTCATTGTTAAGGGTGCATAGAGTTTCAGTTTAGAGGGATGGAAAAGTTCTTGAATTGAGGGTGGTAATTGTTGCACAACAATGTGATGTACCTAATGCCATACAGCTATACACTTGAAAATGATATAATCGTAAATTTTATGTTATGCATATTTTACCACAACACAAAAATGAAAAGAAATGCAATTGAACCTAACTGCAATCTAGAAGACATCTTTAGTGCTCTGGGTAGTCTCTAGAGTGGTGGTGTAACATAATGGGTTAAGTACCCTCATTCCCAAGACAATCAGCCATAAAATTGAATCCAGGCTTGTCACTTTTGAGTTGTGTAACCTTGGGCAGGTAACTGACCTCACTGAGCCTCACTCTCCCTAGCTCTCGAATTGGCACAATAACAATTGTAAAAACCCCATGGGATTGGTTATGAGGATAAGGATTGCAAAAACCTTAACAAAGTGTCTGGACTATAGCAAGCCTTTGGTGACTTAAAACTATCATGATTTCACGTATTTTACATATGCTAAATAATAAGGACAATTTATGGAGTTTCTCAATGAGTTCTTTGCCTCCTGGGCTATCATCTGGGATGGAATCTCTGTGCAATCATCCATTTTCATGGATGTATGGAGTCTGAATATCTTCAGTTTGCTTTAGCCTCACTCCCCCATCATCTGCCTAATGGACTCAGACCTGCAAAGGATGAGTGAACGAGACAGGTGAGGCTTGTCAGCCATCCTTGGCAGAGATCCATGACATGGATATAATTTAGCAGCCAATTTTATATTGTACGTTCTTGCCAGCATGAGCACACTGCAGCCTTGGCCCTCACGTGTCTTTGTGTACACTGGGGTTCATGATATTTGGGGGGTGTTTTGTAATATGATTAAGCCAGAGGCTACACGGGGTATTATTTAATTAGGACAGATGTGTCTGCATTCCATTTAAGAGGCTGTTTCTGATCTTGCTACACAATTCCACAGAGCATATCTGAGGGTAGAGTTCCTTCTGAACTCCGCAGGAGGTTTGTTCTTAGATAAGCATCCCAGCTCTTGGAACATAAACAGAAACTGAGCCCTTTTGGGATCATTAACTAGTGTGGGTTAAAAAAAAAATCTAGCGTCATGATATAGTAGCAAAGCGGAAAAGCTTGTCTTAAATATGGAAAAGAATGTATTGATCAGCCTTTACTTATTTAGGAATTTGGGCAAATTTAATCATTCTGAAGTTTACCTCTGTGATATCTATGAAGTATGGGTTACTTTTATAAGTAAATGAATCAGATAAATAAGGTAGTCTAGGTAAATGTTTAACACATGTTTGAGAATTAGCTATATTTTAAAAAGATTTGACTGGGCCAGTTTCCAGGAATTCTCCAAAATCCTTTATTCTAGCCAAATTTGTCTTACTCTTCTTCCCTACCCCCTATAATCCCCCACTCCCCAATTTGTTTTCTTCCATGCTATTTTATTATATGCCTTTGTTCATTAGACAGGAAAGCCATTTCCTCTCTCTTCTAATGCCAACTAAGTCATATAACATTGACAGAGTATCTAGTATGTGTCAGAGGCTGTGTAAAACACTTAGGTCACAGGGAGAATGAGGCACAGGGAAAGATCATAGCAGGAGTTAAGAAGATGGACTTTGGTGTTAGATGAACATGGGTTTGAATCCTGAATCTAACACATAATGGCTGTGTCACTGGGAAACATTCTTAATCTCTTTGAGCCTCAGATTTCCAATGCATAAAAGGTAAAGAATTCCAATATCTTGTCAAGAGGATTGCTATAGAAATCAAATGAAGTGGAGTGTATTTATTAAGCAGGTATTTCTAGTTGCAGGGGTCAGATGCTGAACTCAAAATGGCATAATACAAAAAAAGGCTATAATGGCTAATATAACTTACAGGTCTAGGAATAGACTTCAGGTATAGCTGAGTCCAGGGGACTTAACGTTACCAAGATTCTGCCTCTTTTTCCATCTCCAGGTTTGCTTTCTTTATTGGCTTCATTCTCAAGCGGCTTCTCCAGGTTTACGTGATTATCCTTATAGCTAGTAACCACAGCAGAAAGTGATCTTCTCCTTCCCAATAGTTCCAGAAAAACTGGATAAGTATGTATTTTTTTGGATAAGTATGTGTCATCCCTGGCCAATGACTATAGTCAGGGAGATAGAATATTTCAAGAAGTCCAGCCTGGGTCACATGACAAGTGACCTAATCCATATGGACTATAAGTGTGTGTGTTTTGAGGTAGGGGCTTGTGGTAGTGAGAGTACGAGAAGTTCCTCAAAATAAAATTTGGATTGTATTTCCAAAAGAAGGGGAAATGGATGCCAGCAGATAAAATTCTGGTGTCCACCAGAGCAGGTTATCATAAAAGCTGTCATATAAGAATGTTTGTTCAACCCCATTAAAAAGTGGGCAAAGGACATGAACATACATTTTTCAAAAGAAGACAATATATGCGGCCAACAAGCATATGAAAAAAAAGATCACTATCATTGATCATTAGAAAAATGCAAATCAAAACCACAATGAGCTACCATCTCACATCAGTCAGAATGGCTGTTATTAAAAAGTAAAAAAATAACAGATGCTGGTGAGGTTGTGGAGGGAATGCTGGTGGAGGTGTAAATTAGCTCAACCATTGTGGAAAGCAGTGTGGTAATTCCTCAAGAGCTAAAAACAGAACTACCATTCAATCCAGCAATCCCATTACTGAATATACACCCAAAGGAATATAAATCATTCTACCATAAAGACACAAGAATGTATATGTTCATTGCAGCACTATTCACAATAGCAAAGACATGGAATTAATCTGAATGCCCATCAATGGCAGATTGGATACAGAAAATGTGATACGTATACATCACAGAATACCATGCAGCCATAAAAAACAATGAGATCATGTTCTTTGCAGAAACATGGATGGAGTTGGAGGCCATTATCCTTAGCAAACAAACATGGGAACAGAAAACCAAATACTGCATGTTCTCACTTATAAGTGGGAGCTAAATAATTAGAACACATGGATACATAGAGGGAAACAACAGACACTGAGGCCTACTTGAGGATGGAGGGTGGATCAGAAAAAATACTATTGGGTACTAGGCTTAGTACCTGGGTGATGAAATAATCTTTACAACAAACTCCCGTGACACAAATTTACCTATATAATAAACCTGCACATGTACCCCTGGAACTAATTATTATAATTATTACTTCAAAAAGATTAAAATGAAAATAATGGTCAGGTATCCCATTACAAATGAGAGAATAAGTGGTACATTAGAAGAAATTGGGGTTGTTACTGATGGCATACCAATAGCTGTTGGACTAGATGCTGAGTAAAAGTGACTGAAAACACTTCAAGGACTGTTTGTTCCTAAACAGTTCTTGAAGGTTATCAATGGATGATGGTACAGGGCAACAACAAATACCCACAACAATGGCTATTCAGGAAATATGTTCTTTTGTAATGATGGAGGAGTCTCTGACCACTTTAGAAATATATGACCCTCTACTAGGATAGACTACTTAATAAATTCATTTATTCCTTAAAAAAGCCAGATTTATGAAGTCCTCTTATGTTTCTCTAGTGTCCTTCCCGGTATTTTGCACATTGGTGGGCAAGCAAAAAGGAGCTCAGTGAATGTACACACTTGTTGATTAGGTGCAAAAGAAAAAAAAAACCCAATTAATGCACATTTACAAATGGATCTCATTTATCAATTAACACCAGCTCTAACATCAGGTCCAGCACTTTGTTAGCCATTTTTTTTTTCCATTTCAGGCACATGTACTAGAAAAATACATTTGTTTTCTTTGGAAATATTTTCCAGTTCATATTTTACTAAGTTAGACTGGCCTTATCCTTACTGATCCAAATTAGTGCAATATTACAGCATACACACTCTTGAATACTTATTCCTTTGTTCTCACACTATTCAAAAGCTATTTTCTTAGTTTAGTTTTCCAAAACATGATTATTTCCAGCTCTTCCATTTTAAGCTCAAGTATTTTTTAAATAAACCATGATAAAGATAAATACCTTGCATATCAACTCATAAAGACAAACACCTCAATTTCAGACTTTATTCTGTTTATAGCCAAAAAATTTGGTATCGAATATTCTTATTATTTATAATCCCATTATGTCCCCAAGACATTGAGTCATGTAATGTTTTGGGCCGGTTTTTTTTCTCTCTTTTCCTTTTTTTTCTATTAGTGCAGTAAAATCAGTATCTCAGCCTTTGAAAAACGTGTTTCAAGATCTATTTCATTTAAGAAGGTCATATGATAAGCAGGAAATATAAACAGTTTTTTAATCAAAATCTTTTTATGTTTGCAGTGAACTTTTAATAAGTTCAATCCATTGTTTTCCATCCATCATGCCTTAAGGAATATGTCCTGCTTGATTTATGATGCACAAGTTTATTATTTTCCTAAGTTATAATCAGTTCCTACAAGGTGCTCTGGTTAATTAGGAAACAATTTTATCATTTGATTTTCTATTTAGGTATCCTTAACTCATTTTTTGCTGTGCATTTCCAGAGACCATGGCTAGTATTTGGCAGGTTTTTCACCCTCTTTTGGTGCTTATTCTTTTGTTCTCTACCTGATGCTAAGCCTTGCTTTATCACCTTAAAAACATCTCCTTAACTAGCTTCCTATCACTATCACCATCCTTCCTCCCCCAACTACATTTTATAGTGCTAGGGGTTCTCCAAAGGGGCTAATCAAACATTTATTGGCTAAGTTTGAGAAAAAAATCTTTAGAGGGTATCACAATACCTAAAACAGTTGTGTAAAGAAACATTTACACACATACACACACACATTAAAATGCTTATTTATTTTTTAGCTAACTATTCAGCTTGTCTAGAAAATCCATAGGATTTTTTTAAAATAAAGACATTAGTTTTATTTAAATCATACCTGGCATAATTTATGATCCATCCAGGAGATTGGACAAAAACTTACAAAAAATTTTTTTAGAGCCGAAGTCTTTTTGGAAAAGGGTAGAAAGGGAGAGTAATTGGGTGATTCCTTACTTCAAGACATGTTTTCAAGCACCGTGTGAGTGGCAAGGATGGAGTTAGGGCCACTTGAATGCATAACAGTAATTTTTTCTTGAATTAGAAAAATGTCTATAAAATATAAAGATCTGATCCTGATATGGTTATTTTTAAAAATTGTTATCTCTTCAACATCATCCTCTCTTTACCACTCAGGAAAAAGGATATTGGTAGCTGAGAAATATTCTGACCATTTCTACAACTGTTTTGTATCTTTATGTCATGTTTAGCCTTAACCACATGGAAATACTATTTATGTTAAAGAGATTATAAAAGCATCACAATATGTATTGGTGAAGAATGTAACATTAAGCACTCCCATGCACTGATAATACATCCTGTATTGGGCAATGACATTATAGTTTTTATGGATGCCTAAAGTGACCAGCAGGCTCTTTTTGCTTGGGCAAGCAAATGGCCCATATAATAACAGTATGTAATACGTCCCCAGACAAATAAGTTATGTTTATTGTGGGAATTCATTTTATTGGTCATCTAGGCCATGAAGATAAAGAAGAGGCTAACACAATCAATACTATCTTAGCTACGGCTGGTGATAATTGGACACAATTTACTTGCTTTTTGTCAGCCAAAATGAATAGGTTGACCACTCTGATTTTGCTAGGATCATTCTGGCACAAACTAGATTGCATGGAGAATGTGAAACTAACAGTGGATTGGGTATACTCAGAAAACAGTGGGAAAGTAAACTTAAGGATCGGCTAAGGGTTTTTTGTTTCTTTGTTTTGAGACAGAGTCTCAGTTCGTCTCCCAGGCTGGAGTGCAGTGGTGCAATCTCAGCTCACTGCAAAACCTCCGCCTCCCAGGTTCAAGTGACTCTCCTGCCTCAGCCTCCTGAGTAGCTGGGATTACAGGTGTGTGCCACCATACCCAGCTAATTTTTTTGTATTTTTAGTAGAGACAGGGTTTTACCATGTTGCCCAGGCTGGTCTTGAACTCCTGGGCTCTAGAGATCCACTTGCCTCGGCCTCCCAAAGTGCTGGGATTACCAGGCATGAGCTACTGTGCCCTGCCAATCCCATAGATTTTTTAAAAAAGCTTTATCGAGGTATACTTTGCAAATCATAAAATGCACTTATTTTAAGTGTATAATTTAATGATTTTTAGTAATGTACAATTGTGTGACCATTACAACACTCTAAGTTTTGAATATTTTTATTACCCCCAAAGGAGATGCCAATTTGCAGTTACTCCTTGTTTCCACACTCATCCTCAGGCAGCCATTAGTCTACTTTCTGATTCTGTAGATTTGCCTTTTATGAACATTTTATATAAATTGAATCACAAAATATGTGGTCTCTGTATGTGGCTTCTTTCACCTAACATAATAGTTTTGGAGTCCACACACATTTTAGCATTTGTTAATACTTAGTTCATTTTTATAGTATTCCATTGTATGACTATGTCACATTTTGTTTATCCATTCACCAACTGATAGATGTTTGAGTTGCTTCCACTTTCAACTGTTATGAATAATGCTTGCATGAACATTTGTGTGCAAGCCACTATGTATACATATGTTTTCAGTTCTCTTGGTTAGATACCTAGGAGTGATTTTTACTGTCATATGTTAAATTTATGTTTAACATTTTAAGAAACTTCCACACTGTTTTCCAAAGAGGCTGCACTATTTTATCTACTTGCTAGCAGTGTATGAGGGTTCTAGTTTCTCCACATCCTTGTCAACACTTGTTATTTATGTCTTTTTGTTTATAATTATTCTTACATGTGAGTGTGACGTGGTATGCCATAAGAGTTTGGTGGGCATTCATTCTCAGCCATGCATCATTCTAGTGTTCTTCAGATAACTGCTGAATATCTATTATGTACCAGCCCCAATACTAGGCACCACATATAACAAAGAAGAATGAAACAACATCCTTAACACCAAGGAGTTCATAGACTACCAGCAGTACAAAAGTACTAGATGTATTTCATTGTCGGCCTTATCCTTGAAGCTTTCTAAATAATATGTCCACCTCCTTCCATGACCACAGCCATTGGAGGTTGGTCTGGAGATGGACACCTGACTCAAAGGTGACCACTGCATTGGTTGGCTACCTACCTATGACTTCTAAGGCGCTTCCCAAAGTCAAATAAGTTTACTTAGATGCTCACGCAGAAAGGTTATCATCAAAGATGGGCACTAGAGTGGACAAGTCATGTAATCTAGGATCTGAAGTTATCACTGCTGTGCTATGTTGTGTAAGATGAGTAGGCAGAGGAAGCCAGGTGAGAGAAAGATGAAGGACCTCACTCTGAGATGCATAAATGAGAAAAGCCACATAGAGAAATCTTGGTTACTCTGCTCAGAGAAATCTTGGTTATTCTGCTTGCCATGCTCTGGTTTGCATAATGTCCAACTAAATTTCGTTTCTACTTTTTGGAGTCTGTGAGGTTGCTGTAGCATTACAACTAACTCTCACCTTCCATTTTCACTTGAGTTACTTTGAGTAGGGTGTGCTGCTGATAATCAAAAGAGCCTTCAGTGTGAGCCAAGAGTTTACGCCTGTAATCCCAGCACTTTGGGAGGTGTAGGTGGGCGGATTCCTTGAGGCCAGGAGTTTGCGACCAGCCTGGCCGACAGGGCGAAACCCCGTCTCTACTAAAAGTACAAAAATTAGCTGGGCGTGGTGTCGCGTGCCTGTAGTCCCGGCTACTCTGGAGGATGAGGCACGAGAATTGCTTGAACCGGGAGGCTCAGGTTGCAGTGAGCTGAGATGGTGCCACTACACTCCAGCATGGGCAACAGTGCAAAACTGTGTGTGCGTGTGTGTTTTTTAAAGAGCTTCGAGAGAACCGTTATAATGCTAGTTCATAAGTCTTTCCAACCTGTCCTTATTTATCACTTTTTTTCTTTCTGACTGTGGACCTACAGATAGCATTTAATTTTCCATCTTAGTAAAGGTAAGTGGTGAAATGTGTAAGCCAAATCACCAGACCACCTACTCCTTCTCTTCTCAAATTTCATACTCCATATGATTTAAAAATAATTAGTAATGTAACCCGAATACTTGTCTGTTATTAATTCGATAAACTTGTGAACTGCCCACACATTCCAGGCACTGTACATACTGTTGGGAAAACGTGGCAAATAAGAGGAGGTCCCCAGCGAGCCACCAGTGAGCTTACATTCCCATAGGTGGTAGCTTGAGTCACAGTGAGTTACATAAGAGGATTAAAAATGTTGTGGATAGTTCACAAAATGGATACAAGAGATGATATTATTGTACTTTATCAGGCACAAGATGATGTTATTTCTCTTGTGAATGATGCTCTGATGAAAATGGCTGCCTGGAGCCGATCCTTTCCCCAGGGTCTGAGGAGTAAATTACGGTAAAAATGAGCAAAAGTAATTCACCTACAACAAGCAGAGAGACTTAATTGAAGGCAATAAACTCCCAGAATGGTGGCCCCAGGGGAAAAAAAAGAAAATCCAAAAGCAAAAAAACTCTCCAAGTTTCTAAATTAATTGCAAAGATCCAGGGCGAGGGTTATCCCTAACTCTGACTTCACAGAAACTGACTGGAGAGTCCACAGAACCCCGAGATTTTTTCACAGACACCCCAACCTGGAGACGCAGGCATGCCAAGAGGTCTCATTGTCTTTGTTCTCCTTACCAAAGCGCATTTGAAATGGTGCTGGGAAAGCGGTGAACTGGAAGTAACGGATCCCGCTGCCTCTCTGAGAAAGAGAAAAATCCCATGACCGGATTTGAGGAAACAAACGGAAGTCTAAGTGCACCTACTTCCGGAGTGGGCACCGCTCCTCAGGTAATTTAACCACAGCTCGGAGTCTAATGACAGCCCTGCATGGCTTCCGCTAGCCTCTGTGGGAAAACGGAGGTGTGGACAGTCTTCCCCTGGCACATTTGGGCCATAGCCTTGAAGGGAAAGCTTTGAAAGCTATAAGGTGGGAGAAAAAATAAAAACAAACCTCACACCAACTCTAGGACTATGGAAAAATGGCAGAGTTTCCACCAAGAGAAACATGAATACCAAATGAGAACGTGAGCAGAAGCTTACCTGTCAATGCCGACTGTGCCCATCCCTCCTGGGCCACCTCATTACAGATCAGGTTATGCCATGCCTTTGTCTTGGGAGAAAATGGTAAGAGCGGTAGGCTAGCAGTCAGCCGAACTAACTGTCCTCCCAGCTAGCTGACCTCGTTTGTGAAATAGGGCATACGAATACAATCATGATCCTAAGCTCCCTTAAGCTCTAAAAAAAAATATAGTGTAGTGATTCTGTCTAAAAAACGCTGACAAAGAATGCATCTACTTCCTAGTAAATTCTACAGCTGGAAGGAAGTTTCTAGGGGCACCTCAGCACTGACTTCAGTACCCATCACTCCACAACTCAAGGTTGGAAACCTTGAACGTCTGAATTTGCTGACCTGTTTGAGATGAGGTGAGAGAAAAGGCCTTTTTTTTTTTTTTTTTTTTGACACAGAGTCTTGCTCTGTGGCTCAGGCTGGAGTGCAGTGGCGCCATCTTAGCTCACTGCAACCTATGCCTCCCGGGTTCAAGCGATTCTCCTGCCTCAGCCTCCCGAGTAGCTGGGATTACAGGCACCCACCGACCAGGCCCAGCTAATTTTTGTATTTTTAGTAGAGATGGTGTTTCACCATGTTGGCTAGGCTGGTTTCGAACTCCTGACCTCAAGTGATCCACCCACCTCAGCCTCCCAAAATGCTGAGATTACAGGCGTGAGCCACTGTGCACCGCAAAGGGCTTTTAATAAATGATGCTCCTTAATCTTTGGTATGTTACTCAAATAACCACCAGTGAATGGAATTACAATCTTTGGGCAGTTTAGCAAGATTCTTTATAGCAAGCTTGGCTCCTACCAGCGGACTATTACTCTAAAAACACTCTGGGAGCAATTACACACTCAGTAACCCCTCATTAAGTAGCAATTTTATCTAACCTTACCCGTTTCCTTTTGAGTGTGAGAGTGAAGGGAGAAATGAATTAAAGCACATCAAGAAGCTCTGTATGCTCTTGGCTTGGACGGTATGGTGAGCAGCAGGGGGGCATAATATATGCAGTAGCGCCATGCAGAAGTTGGGGGAGGAGAGATTTTGGTTAACACTCCCCACTCTCCCACCGCCCACACTTCAAATCAGTCGGAATTCCCGTGCTGTCAGAGAAAAGCGGAGGCGTGCGAGGGAAATAAGGATTTGCTGGCACTGGTCCCATTTCAAATGGTAAATTCATGTAGTATTAATCCTGTTTCAGAGTTGGGGGTATAACTCGAGGCTAGAAACAGCTGAGAAACAGCATGAGACAGAATCCCTTGAGAAGGGGGTGATCAGCTATTTCTCTCTTCTCATTTCATCTTAATTCTTGATGGTAAGATTTTTTTAAATTTCCTCAACAGGCCTACATTAATTTATAAATGAATTATACCCATGTAATAGGTGCTGAAACAAATGCATACAAGATAGGGAGATAAAATAGATCCAGAAGTAAAAGACCTCAGAATAATACACTAAACTATTTTTTGCAGATATCTTTTTTCCTGTATAATGATTCCAAATTACCTAATGACAAGTTTGTTTTCCTTTTTTTCTCCTGTTTTATTTTCCCTGTTTGCTCTCTTTATTTCTGGCCACTGAAAACATGAATAATGTTAATAAAGAATATTCCTGGGGCCCCTCCCCTCTCTCCCTTAATTCTGGAATCTGCTTCCATTCTCCTTGCCCATAGTACTGGAATGTTTGTTATCAATAATCATGAGATATAATAAGCGACACTTCTTTATTTTATTTTATTTTATTTTTGAGACAGAGTTTCGCTCTTGTCCCCCAGGCTGGAGTGCGATCTCGGCTCACTGCAACCTCTGTCTGCCGAGTTCAAGTGATTCTCCTGCCTCAGCCTCCCGAGTAGCTGGGATTATAGGCACCCACCACCAGGCCCGGCTAATCTTTGTATTTTTAGTAGAGAAGGGGTTTTCACTACGTTGGACAGGCAGCATTTTTTTCTTAATGGTGTGTCGGTAAGGTCTTGGTAAGGAAAAAACTAAATTTTAGTTTTAGGACATTTTTTCAGATCACTTGTTTTTAGAGTCATCTAGTATGAGAGGCTATACAGTGCATGGAGCCAGGCTGCCTGTCCCTTCCTGTGCCAGCACTGTCACTTGCCACTCTGCCCCTGTTTTCACCTTTGCAAAACAGAGATGATACTAGTTGCTATCTCCTATAGATTTATCTGTAGAAAGAACCTAAAGCCTAGCACAAAGTATGTCTTCACTGAAAATGAACTATAGAATTCCCTTCTCCAACCAACATTTCTTGAGGCCCTGCTGGCACAGGAATTGTTACAGACATGTTTAAAGATACGGAGAACTAGAACCTTGCTTTTAAGAAGCTTTTTTTAAAGTAAAAAAAAATCTCAGGAATATTCTTTCATTTTACCAAACATGGGTGTGGTGGCTCATGCCTGTAACCCCAGCACTTTTGGTGGCCAAGGAGGAAGGATCACCTGAGCTCAGGAGTTCAAGACCAGCCTAGACAACATAGCAAGAGCCCATCTCTAAAAAAAGAAAAAAAATCAGCCAGGAGTTGTGGGGGTATGCACACCTCTAGTCCCAGCTACTCGAGAAGATGAGGTGGGAGAATGCTTGAGCCTGGGAAGTAGAGGCTGTAGTGAGCTCTGATCATGCCACTGCTCTCCAACCTGGGTGACAGAGTGAGACCCCGTCTTAAGAGCAAACAAAACCAAACCAAACCTGACAAATCAGACTGCATAGTATTCTGCAATTCAGTTAATCTGTTGTTTAATTAGATTGTTGGTTGTTCTCTTTTCAGCTGTGGATGTAGCTGTTGTGAACATTGTTGGAGTGGTCATTCTTCTATGTTACTTACATGTTTGCATACTGTTCTGTTTTTGAAAAATATTTCCAGGGATGTTTTGATAACTGTTGCCAGATTAGGGGTGCATACCTAATTTGATTTCTTAGTGAATACAAACTATTTCAGGATACCATCCATGATCCCTTCTACTTTCTCTCAGTTTTCTTTTAGACATCTATTGTGGACTCTTCTTTTTTGCCCTTTGCTGAATGGTGGGTGGAGGGCAGTTATCAGAGCTGCAGAGAAGGAAGTAACCTGTCTGACATCAGACACTGTTCCTGTTACCATCTAATCCACACAGGTGAGATCATAGCCCAGTCCACTCCAGATATTAAGAACATTCTGGATTCTCTAGTTGAGAGAAATACTATAGCCAAAGATTCACAACTGAGTGTCAAGTCATACTTCTTGTTCGTCTTCAAATTTCACTTCTTGATTATTGACATGTGACTTCGTTACCTGATTTGAGTTGCTAGGTTCCTGACTGCCCCCTGTGTGTGAGTCACTGCTTTGGGTCTCAGTTGAGCAACTCTGTTTCGATGGTGGTTCTGTCTTGTCCTCTAGGCTTTGTAGGGCCTGGTCCTGTGCTCTCCCCTTAACTAGTTATCTAGATCCTGCCCCTGCCCTTTGGTTAACCCTGACTGCCCATTTTGCACCATGGGTTCAGGCTCGTCTCTATCTGACGTGAAATGAGAAAAATGAAATAACCAAGTTACTTCTTCTCTCCTCGTGCTGGTTATCTATTGCTATGTAATCTATTACCCTGAAACCTAGTGACTTAAAGAAACAATAATTATTTCATCTTTCCTATTTTCTGTGGGTCAGTACTTTTGGGAAGGTCTCAGGTGAGAAGTTCTGGATTGGGGTCTCTCATGCATTTGAAGTCAAAAGATGGCTAAGGCGGGAGCAGCTGGGGGCTCACCCCTCATTTCTCTCTCTGTAGTCTCATGGCTTCCCTATGTGGTCTCTGAATGGGCTAGGTTAGGCTTCTTCACAACGTGGTATCCTCAAAGCGGTGAAAGTGCTTACATGGGGGCCCAGGGCTCCCACATCAGTATTCTGGTGGAAAGGGCAGAAACACAATTTTATGACCTAATCTTGCAAGTAGTGTTTTGTTTGCCATACTCAATAGGTTGAAAACAGTCACAAAGCCTAGCCCATATTTAAGAGGGGGGACTTAAATTTCATTTCTTGATGGGGGATGTGGCCATCTTTGGAAAATATAATCTGTAACAGCCGTCTACTAGATACTCTTCTCCAGTTTCCCTCCAACATGACAGCTAAGATCTTTGGAAAAGTGGATGGGCAATAGAGACTGTGTCTTCTCACCTCAGAGGAATGCCTGTTCATCTGTAAAACCAGATCAAATGCCCCTCCATCCTCTCTGAGGCCTGCCTTAACTCTCCATAGTGCTGTTTCTTCTTCTGAGCTATAAAATAACAAAATTGCTGGGCACAGTGGCTCATGCCTGTAATCCCAGCACTTTGGGAGGCTGAGGCGGGCGGATCATGAGGTCAGGAGATCGAGACCATCCTGGCTAACACGGTGAAACCCTGTCTCTACTACAAATACAAAAAATTAGCCAGGCATGGTGGTGGGTGCCTGTAGTCCCGGCTACTCGGGAGGCTGAGGCAGGAGAATGGCATGAATCCAGGAGGCAGAGCTTGCAGTGAGCCGAGATAGCACCACTGCACTCCAGCCTGGGCAACAGTGCGAGACTCCGTCTCAAAAAAATAAAAAATAAATAAATAAATAAATAAAATAAGAAAATTCTGGCCTAGTGCCTTATATTTTACAGATCACACTGTAAAATATTTCACTTTGTATCTTTATTCGTTCTGTATTAGTGTGTGTTTCTTTTACCTATGAGCAGGAATCCTGTATTACAAGCTTGGCATTCTTTCCCACCCCTACTGGCACCCTAGCATTGAGACCCAAAGTGGTTCTCATGGATATCTCTTGAACAAATGAATAAATGAATGAAAATAAAAGACAAGTCAAAGAATAGGAAATTATACTGAAAAACATCACAATTAACCAGGTAAACTTGGCTTTTTTTTCTACTTTTATTTTAGGTTCAGGGGCACATGTGCAGGTTTGTTACATGAGTAAATCGTGTGTCTCTGAGGCTAGGTGTACAAATGATATTGTCTCCGAGATAGTGTGCATAGTACCGAATAGGTAGCCTTCCAACTCACAGCCCCCTCCTACCCTGCCCCCTCAAGCAGTCCCCAGTGTCTGCTGTTCCCATCTTTGTGTCCCTGTGTATTCAATGTTTAGCTTCCACTTATAAGTGAGAACGTGTGGCATTTGGTTTAAACCTGGCTTTTAAATGCCTGTGTTTAAAACTGCTGTGGGCTTCAGATGTGCTTGTATTTTGGTAGGTAGTGGCCTAGTCAAAAAATTGCAACTCTCCTCAAAGATAGGAACTCACCAGAGATACCTGCTATTTATTCTGATTGTCCCTTGGACTGTATTGCCTTTTATGCTCAGCAGACCAGTTAAAAGCAGAGTTGTTGACAGACCAAAGTGTAAATTAAAGGGCTGGGATACATCATTAGACATATGGTCTCCTAGGAATTGAGATTTTCCTGTAGTAGGTGGAATTTGTAACACTCTGGCCTCTGGAACCATATGGTTGTATTTAGAGATGCCAGCAGAAATAAATACTTGACTTTTAGTGCAAGATTCTTTTTTGCTGGTCGTCCCCCACAGCCTCAGAGAAGTTTCCTACTGTAAAATCTAAAAGCTCAACATTAATAATTGGTTTAAATCCTTTTACCAATTTGTTAGTGATAATTTGATGCTGTGTATGGAATAGGCTAGATAAGGGCTATCCCTACTGAGGGTCAGTGACCCTAGGCTGATCCTTGAGGTAGGCAAGTAGCATGATCTATGCCATGTAACTCTGGACTCAGCAACAGCTGATTGGATTGGGCTGATTCCTGACCTAGGACAACTACTCAAGCTAGCACTTTAAGATCTAGCCTGGCTTTATAAAATCTACCCTTAAATAGAAATAAAACAAAGAAACAAAAAGGAACTTTAACCAAATGACAAAAACAAGACTACAACAACATTAGAAAAATTAAATACTTAGGCATACATTTGACAAAAGAAGTTCAAAACTTGTGCACTGAAAGCCACAAAACATTGCTGGGAGAAATGTAAGAATATGTAAATAAATGGAGAGATATACTCTTTCATGGATTGAAAGACAATATTATTAAGGTGACAATTCTCTCCAAATTAATCTATAGGTTCCATGCAATCTCGGCCAAAATTCCAACAGGCTGTTTTGTTTAATAGCCTAAAATACTTTGAAAATGACGAGCAGATTTGGAGGACAAACAATACCCAATGTTACAAATTATTTTAAAGCTACAGTAGTCAATAGTATGGAATTAGTACCAAGACAGACAAATAGGTCAATAGAACAGAATAGAGATTGCAGAAATAGACCTACACATATTTGGTTAATAGATTTTTGATAAAAGCAATTCAAAGGATAGTCTTTCCAACTAACGGTGCTGAAACAGTTGTATATTCATATATGACAAAATAGATTCCAATCCATAACTCATGCCATATATAAAAATTAGCTAAAAATGAACCATACACCTAAATATGAAAGCAAAAATTATAAAAGTTGTATAAGAAAACAGTCAAAAATATTAGTGGCTTTGAGTTAAACAAACTATCTTCGCTATGACACCGAAAGCACATGCCATAATAAATCTGATAAACTGGACTTTATCAAAACTAAAAACATCTGCTCTTTAAGACATTGGTATGAGAATGAAATGATAAACCACAGACTAGAAGAAAATATTTGCAAATCACATCTCTGAGAAAGGATTTATATCCAAAATATATGAAGAATTCTCAAAACACATTAGTAAGAAAAGATCAATCCAATATAAAAATGAACAAAAGATTTGAACAGATATCTCCCCAAAGATGTGTGGAAGGCAGATAAGCACTTGAAAAGATGCTCAGCATCATTATTCATTAGGAAAATGCAAATTGAAATCACAAGTAAATACCATCACACCTATTAGCATGGCTAAAGCTGTAAGTATTGACATACCAAGTGTTGGTGGAGATGTGGAACAAATGAAACTCTCACACATGGCTGATGGAAATGTAAAATGGTACAACAGTTTGGCAGTTTCTACAAAATGTAAATATGCACTTACTAAGTGATTTAGCTGCCTCACTTCAGGTATCTACTAACCAAAATGAAAGGATATGTCTATTTGGAAATTGTAAACAAATATTCATAGTGTTTTATTCATAATAGCCCCAAACTGAAAACAATCTAAACAGTCATAAACAGGTAAATGGCTGAAAAAATTGTTGTTTATCCCCACAAAGGAATACTACTCAGCTGTAAAAGTAATGGACATACAAAATATCATAGATAAATCTCAAAATCAGTATGCTGAGTAAAAAAAACAAAAGCAGTGAAAAGGAGTGACTGTATGATTCCTTTTACAAGACATTCTAGGAAATGCAACCTAATTTCTAGCAGCAGAAAACAGATCAGCAATTGCATGGGTACAGGGAATGGGGGTGGAGGGGTGGGGAAGGGCAGAGGAGTGGGTTAAAAAGGGTTCAGGAAATTTTGGTAGTGACAGATATGTTCATTCTTCTGATTGTGATGATAGATTTGTGGGTATATACATGTGTCCAAACTATGAAAATTAATTTCATTTATTTATTTATTTATTTATTTAGAGACAGAGTCTTGCTCTGTTGCCCAGGCTGGAGTGCAGCGGCACTGTCTTGGCTCACTTCAACCTCTGCCTCCTGGGTTCAAGCAATGCTCCTATCTCAGTCTCCCGAGTAGCTGGGATTACAGGCGTGTACTACTGTGCCCCGCTAATTTTTGTGTTTTCAGTAGAGACAGAGTTTCGCCATGTTGGCTAGGCTGGTCTCAAACTCCTGACCTCAAGTGATCTGCCTGCCTCGGCCTCCCGAAGTGCTGGGATTACACTGTGCCCAACCGCAAACTGAATTTTAAATATGTCAATTATACCTTAACAAAGCTATGAAAGAAAGAGAGAAAGGAAGAAGGAAGGAAACAAGGAAGAAAGGAAGGAAGGAAGGAAGGAATCCAAGAGAAGCAGAGACCACCAGCACCTGGGTCATGCTAACAGCAGAGCTCTAGAAAAGTGATTCCCATTGAGGAGGCCACAGGATAACCAACCAGATGGCTAGATCCTCCTTGGATCCTGAATAAGCCACAGTTCAATGCTGGTGAAGACTGACAACCAAGCTGACTAATCTTTACCTGAGATTTCTGTTTCCCTCACTGCCATGTGTATCCCCACACCTTCTCAAATTATGAGAAATAGCTTCAGTACAGTCCAGAGGGACTGATTTAGCAGGTATTCCGTCTGCTTTACTGCTTTCACATGAACACATCTTTCATGGGCTTATTTGCCACCTAAACTGAAACTGAAATTTAGTTTTTCCTTTTACCCCTCTCTTTTCAGTTGAGATGTATCTCCGTCTTTCTAGTTTGTCTAGCCAGTATCTAGACGGAGATATTTGTGACTCCTCACTCTGAGTTTTCAGGTCAACTTGTAAACTTGGAGAGAGAAGGGAGAGAGAGACAGACAGACAGACAGACATACACACACACACACAGACACACACACACACACACACACACAGAAACAGCACTCCCTGGCTTCCTTTGACGTCTATACGTCAAAGCTGGCTGTTCTGTCACGCACACTTACTTGCTGTTGCATGGGACTAGTGGTACCAAACTGAGAGCTACTGGATGGCAGGGACTGTGTTTTGTTTATCTTTGTGCTTAGTATAGTAACTACCATAGGTGGGTGCTCAATACATGATTATTGAGTGAATATTTGAAATTGGAGAAGACATTGCTTCATGTTAAGTAACAGGAAGAGTTTCTATTCTGACTTTTTAAGCCAGGCTCCTTCTACAGTGGGCAAGGATTATTTTTATGTAAACCAAGTGAATTAGTCACAACTCTTTCAGTTGCAAGTTATCTCATTTACTCATTTCGTAAATATCTCTTGAGTACCTACTATGTTCCAGCCACCATTTCAGGTATAGCTATGAACAAATAGACAAAATATCTCTGCCTTCATGGAGTTTACATTTTAGTTTGACGAGGCAGAAAGTAAATAAGATAATTAACAAAAATATATAATGTGTTAGATGGGATAAGTGCTTTGAAAAAAAAATAATAAATGAGGGAAGGAACTTAGGGAGTGCCAGGGTGTGGTGAGGGTTATAATTTTATAGAGGATAAATAAGAGAAGCTCTATACAGAATTTGGAGGCCTTGCTTTCAACTTGAGCTACTTAAAAAACAAAGGGAATTTATGAGTTCACATAAATGTAAAGGATCCACCCCTAGCACAGTTGGATGTAGAGCTTGAAGTGAAGCTTTCTGAAATCTATAATATCTCTTTTCATCTTTTGGTTTTGCTTTCTTTTCCTTGGCTTCAACCTCTAGCTGATTCTCTCCCAGTGACAATATGGCTGCTAGATTTACAACAGCTCAACTGAGAAGCCCTAGGGAAAAGAGAGATTATCTTCTCCAGTGGTTCCAACAAATGTCCTGATGTTGAGTCTCATCGTCTCATTGGTCTGGCTTGGATCATATGGAACTGGCAATACACTGATGATCCAGGCTCAGTCAGGTGTCTGCCCATGGGGGAGAGCTAGGAAAGTAGGGTCTGCTCACCCAAATTATACAGAGTAAAGTGGGGTGGGGGATCCCACAGATAGGAAATGTACCATTATCAGCAAACAGAGGATAGGTGCGGGACAGGCAGTCACAACAAATGACCCCCAGCCCAGCGTTTGGTTGGAGAGGAGAGACGCTGCTGACTGAGGCTCACCAAGCATCTGCCATGCATAAATGGAAAGAGCAGCCATAGGTCAGAGCCACAGTGAAGCTCTGGCTTAGCGCAAACTTCTGCTTTACTGGGCATTAGTCTGAGGCTGCTTGCAGATGATCCTTCCCCATGTGCAAGCATGCCATGTTAAGAATGTTTAATCCTCAGGACCTCAGAGAAATTTGTTTCCAGTGACGCTGTTTATTTTTTTGTTTTTATTTGTTTGTTTTTTTAAAGACAAGGTCTCCCTCTGTCGCCCAGGCTGGAGTGCAGTGGTGTGATCACAGCTCACTGTAACCCTGAACTCCTGGGCTCAAGCTATCTTCCTTCCTCAGCCTCCCAAGTAGCTGACACTATAAGCATGTACTACCACATCTGGCTAAAGGTGATATTGTTGAAATGAAAACTTAGCTGTATCTGAGGGAAGGGATATGTGTTATATTTGTAGAGGATTGATGTCAGGGACAGACTATTTACAATGAATTCTCTAATGAATCAATTCTGGGATGATTTCCAGGTGTAGAGGTAAGAACGTGAAGTGAGAGGGCTGAAGTTCCATAATCCTTGCATTTTTCTACTCTCAAAAGACAGGAGATTGGCCGGGTGCGGTGGCTCACGCCTGTAATCCCAGCACTTTGGGAGGCCGAGGCAGGTGGATCACCTGAGGTCAGGAGTTCGAGGCCAGCCTGGTCAACATGGTGAGACCCCCGTCTCTACTAAAAATACAAAAATTAGCTGGATGTGCTGGTGCACACCTGTAATCCCAGCTCCTAGGGAGGCTGAGGCAGGAGAATTGCTTGAATCTGGGAGGCAGAAGTTGTAGTGAGCTGAGATCGCACTACTGCACTCCAGCCTGGGCAACACAGCAAGATTCTGTCTTGAAAAAAAAAAAAAGACAAGACAGCACAGTGGTTAAGGACATGGCTTTGGAGTCAGAGAGATCAGGGTTAAAAGCCCAGCTCTGCTACTTCTACTGACTTTGATTTACCTCCCTGCCTCCGTTTTCTCATCTGTAAGATGAGATGGCCCTAACATCGATATTATATGGTTCTTCAATGGATACATATAAAGTCAAGTCTTACCTCTTAGTTGTTATAATCATCAGATGTATGGCCAGACAAATGGCCACATCAGGAATTATCCACATGGTATTATTTGGGACAGTAAAGGCATGTACTGAAAAGCATTTCTGCCACAAACCTGCTTTGGGTTATAAGGTTCCCATGTCCTTTTGTACTTTTGGTTTAAGTTATCAAGGTTTGTTTAATTATATTCTGGGAAATTTGATTATATTCTGGGAAATTTTGAAGATTCTAAGGTTGTACTTCAAGGACTACTAAAGAAGGGAAAGGGTGGGGGGATCAAATAGTCCTTGGGGGCCCCTCACCTGCCACTTCCAGTAGATAAATTTTATTTTTATCTGTTTCACAAGCTGATTCCACATGAGAATTTCTTTGACAAAGAGTTCTGTGGCTGAAGAAAAAAGTTTGGACAGTGCTGCATTGAGGCATTGATGCTTCTATTAAAAAACATCATGATGTCCTGAACTATGATCTTAACTTAAAAAAAAAGAAAGAAAACATCATGATGTCATATGGAAAGGCACTGGGTTGTTTTGCTTGAAGGAGAAAAACCACAGAAGGGATGGTGCCAACTCTCTTCATGTATTTAAAAGGTCACCAAGTGGCCCAGAGAATCAACTAGAGGCAGATTTCAGCTTGATAGAGAGAGGAGAAAGATGTTTCTAGCAATTCAAGCTCTTCTTCCAGCAATCATTTTAGGGGCAATGGTACACTGCTGTCCCCGGAGATGTCCCAGCAAAGGCCTTAGGCTGTCAAGAACAATACCAAGGGGATTCCATCAAGAGCAGCATGATGGACTGTGACTGCCAAGATTACATCCAAACTCTAAAATTCTGTGATCTGGAGTAACGCATTACGGTGTTACACCCCAGTGAATGTCTTGTTAAAATTTCATTACCTATGTTATAGATTCTAAGAGTATGGCCTTAAAAGAATGTGCCATAAGACACTTTTGTTTTGAACTAATTGGAGATTTACAGACAAGTTCAGAAAATAGTAAAAAACTATTTCATTACCCCTCAGCCATCTTCCCTTAATGATAACATCTTACATTACCATAGTACAATAATCAGAATCAGGAAATTAACATTGGTAGGATACTATTAGCTAAATTAAATACCCTATTTGAATTGTATCAGGTTTTTCACTAAAGTCTTTCACTAAAGTCGCATTCCGACATGAGAAATCTGGTTCTTATTATCTACAATGTTATTTGATTACTGCTAGTAGAAACTACATACGGTAGTTTAAGATTTATTAACGCATACCCTTGTGAGAAATTGACTTCCTGAATAGTTTATACCCCTATTATCCAGAATCAAAGAATTTAGAGCTGGAATGTAACGTCTATAATCACAGTCCATCCTTTTACTGTTGAGGGACTCTCCTTGCTATTGTTATTGGGAGCCCATCTTTTTGGGAAATTTTCCCTTCCCAAAAAAAGGGAACTTTTTGGCATGATTTTTCATTAAGAACAATATTGTTATTCATTCAACAGACATGTATTTGGCACTTATCTACAGATGTGTGTCAGGCACTAGGAATACAGAAATAATAGCTATAGCTCTTGCCTTCTAGAAATTTGTAGTCTAGCAAGAGGTAGGAGTAAATGAACAATTATAATAGAGTAGAATGTGGGATTGGGAAGAGAAAGCATGTAATAACACTGTATGGGCTATGTGCTATGGTAGGTATAAATACTACAGGAACACAGAGTGAGTGCCTCACCCCTCTTGAAGTATCATAAAGACTTTCTGGAGATGATGGCTGAGTCAAGTCCAGAGGGACTGAATCCCTAGACTCGATTTATCCAGCATCTCCTCCAAATCTTCCAACTACAAGGAATCTAATTCTGAAAGTGACCAGAGGATCTACTTATCTATTCAATGGGCTAGTGATATGGTTTGGTGTGTCCCCACCCAAATCTCGTCTTGAATTCTAGTTCCTATAATCCACATGTGTTGTGAGAGGCACCTGATGGGAGGTGGTTGCATCATGGTGGTGGTTAACTCCGTGCTGTTCTTCTGATAATGAATGAGTTCTCACAAGATCTAACGGTTTTATAAGGGGTTTTCCCCCTCCTTCGCTCTGCACTTCTGCTTGCTGCCACCATGTGAAGAAGGACATATTTGCTTCCCCTTCCACCATGATTGTAAGTTTCCTGAGGCTTCCCCAGCCCTGCAGAACTGTGAGTCAATTAAACCTCTTTCCTTTATAAATTACCCAGTCTTGGGTACCTCTTGATTGCAGCATGAGAATGGACTAATACAGCTAGTATATTATGCTTGTAAGGTTGTCCACTAAAGTGCTTTTGCTTATTATTTCATTGGCTCCTCAGAATAGCCTTGGCAGATCTGTGGAACAAATATTTGGGCTGCTGTGTGGAGAAAAACTGTAAGAGGGCAAGAGTAGAAGTCATGGTTCAGGCCAGAGATGATGAGTCTCAGTTTCCTCATCTGTGAGATAAGGAGTGGTGGTACCTATCTCACAGGATAAATGTGAGAATTAGAGATAATATATAAAGCGTGACCATGCAATAAAACTATGGCTGCCACTGTCAATACACATATCTGTCAGAGTCCCAGCAGGAAACAGATGGTGCACTCAAATTACAATAATTCAAAGAGAGTTTAATGAAAGGATTATTTTCAAAGCTGTTGGCAAGGTTTAGGGAAACCCACAAAGAATGGTGTAGCACCCCAGGTATTATAACAGAGCAGTTACCACAGCCAGGAAGGAAAGCTCCAACAGAGAGGGAGGTCATGAGAAGAGTCATGAAGGTTGGTTAAGGGGTGAAGGG
Source organism: Pongo pygmaeus (assembly GCF_028885625.2). Classification (NCBI taxonomy): domain Eukaryota; kingdom Metazoa; phylum Chordata; class Mammalia; order Primates; family Hominidae; genus Pongo; species Pongo pygmaeus. The sequence continues at coordinate 92,067,700 of NC_085930.1, forward strand.
ACCTCGTTCCTCCCTCCCTCCCTCTGTTGCCAGTGTTACTCACTCACCAAACCCCACCAGATGCTAGAGGGTCCAAAACCTATTGCTTTCATCCGTTCAAGTCAGCCTCTTGGGACAGAAAGCAGGGTTTCTAGAGTGGCTTTAGAGGGACAAGTGGAAGGTATGTGTCTCAACTCATGAGGCAAATGGAGAAAGTCTCAGAGAAGGGTAATTTGCTGGGAAGATACCTCGAGAAGGGTTCACTGCACATCCCCAGTTCACTTGTCAGTATGCCTTCCATTGCCCTGGCTATTGGCCTGTCTTTTGATTGGAAGTTTCTGTGGAAATTTGTTGTTTTCTCTGCCAGCCTCCACTCTCCTTTCTTCTAGCAAAAATATCTGCTTTTCTTATAGGGATCCATTCCCCCACTACTCTCAATCTGTCTGCTCCAGTGGGATTTGTACCCCAAGAGGAACATGTGACCAGGGCCCAAGTCAATCAGCATGGCCTATTCTCCTGGCCATTGTAATTGGTTCATGATTAAGCACATGGCTGAATTAGAAGTCGTGAGACACTGTGAGTCTCTCATTAAGAATAGAGGGAGAGGGAGACAAGAGCTGATGCTTTCATTTTACCAACCAGTGTGATAATCTTGAGCCTGAAAATGAAACCAACCTAGCAGAAAAGAGACCTGAGATCCCTGAATGTGGAATCTTCTGAATGTGCTATCTTCAACTGTGCCTGAGGATAGCACCACCACTAAACTTTGTAGTTAAGTAGGCCAAAAATTTTTGTTTTCAGTTAATTTGTGTTGTGCTTGATTTTCTGTTACACCAGAAAGAGTCTGGACACAGTTATTTTGTTGTAGATAATAAATTTAATATAAATCTGAGTTCAAAAATAAATCTAAGGCAGGGTCATAGTTCTTAGAGGCTGTTCCATATATCCTGACCTGTACTATACTGTATTCCATGAAAGAACAATGTTAGTTATGTTCTAGCATAACGTAAAGATAATCGATATGGTAATCAGCTGTAAATGTAATAACAAGATAGTTGAGATGTGTGTTTTAAAACACATTCTTGCACAATTACTTCCCCATTAAATTCATACAGGAAGCTGAGGTTAGAAATCAAGATTGATATCACATATCTGCTGAGTGGTTGTCTGGGTAGAAAATGAAAATCGTGCTAGAAGTTAAAATCCACTATTTAATTGAATTGACAAAATAGTAAAATTCCAATTGATCTAATTCCCGGTGGCCAGTGATTTTACTTTTCTTAACAAAAACTATGATTTGGAAATTAGGGAGCTCTCTGTCAATCACTGATCAGCTGTTCTTGTTTAAATGCCTCAATTTCATGCTTCTCAGAATAGGGGATTTAAAAGAATAAGAATTTAAAAATGCCTCTGTGTCAATATTCTTAAATTTCAGCTAATTAAATTTTAGAATGCAAGCAGCATTTTTAAAAACGTGACTAAAATTAAAAATTCTAGAAGTCAACTCTTAACCTTGCGTTCACTTAGGAAATTTAGAACTCATTTTCTTCTATAATAAGAGTGTTTCCTTTTTGCTAACAGCTTTATTGAGATGTAATTCATATGCTGCAAAAATCACTCTTGTAAAGTGTTCAACTCATTGGTTTTCAGAATATTAACAAAGCTGTGCAGTCATCACCACTGTCTAATTCTAGAATTTTTTCACCTTCACTACCCTTTCACCCCTCATCTCAGCCCCTGGCAACCACTAATCTACTTTCTGTCTCCAAGGATTTGCCTCTTTGGATATTTCATATCAATGAAATCATACAATAGGTGGCCTTTTGTGGCTGGCTTCTTCGACTTAACATAGTGTTTTCAAGGTTCATTCATGTTGTAGAACAGGACATCTTTTGCCTATACTTGAAAAGAACAATGAGGACCTTGATGAGTAAGATGCTAAAGTATCCCTGCATCCCCTCTGATATGGTTTGGCTGTGTCCTCATCCAAATCTTATCTTGAATTCCCACATGTTGTGGGAGGGACCTGGTGGGAGGTAATTGAATAATGGGGGCAGGTCTTTCCTGTGCTGTTTTCATGAGAGTGAATAAGTCATGAGATCTGATGGTTTTATAAGGCAGAGTTTCCCTGCAGAAGCTCTCTCTTTGCCTGCTGGTTTCCATATAAGATGTGACTTGCTCCTCCTTGCCTTCTGCCATGATTGTGAGGCCTCCCCAGCCATGTGGAACTGTAAGTCCATTAAGTCTCTCTTTCTTTTGTAAATCAGCCAGTCTTAGGTATGTCTGTATCAGCAGTGTGAAAACAGACTAATATACCCTCTGACCTGCTTTATCAATTCCTTCTCCACAACATAGCCAGAATGGTTCCCTCCCTCACTTCCTCCCTTCCTTCCTTCCTTCCTTTCTCTTTCTTTCTCTCTCTTCTTTCTTTTTCTTTCTCACTCTCTCTCTTTCTCTCTCCCTCCCTCCCTCCCCCTTTCTTTCTTTCTTTCTCTCTCTCTTTCTCTTTCTTTCTTTCTTTCTTTCGTTCTTTCGTTCTTTCTTTCTCTCTTTCTCTCTTTCTCTCTTTCTTTCTTTCTTTCTTTCTTTCCTTCCTTCCTTCCTTCCTTCCTTCCTTCCCTTTCCTTTCCTTTCCTTTCCTTTCTTTTCTTATTTCTTTCACAGGGTCTTGCTCTGTCACCCAGGCTGGAGTGCAGTGGCACGATCATGGCTCACTGCAGCCTCAACCTCCTGGGTTCAAGCAATCCTCCTACCTCAGCCTCCTGAGTAGCTGGGACTACAGGCATGAGTCACTATGCTAACTTTTGTATTTCTCTGGTAGAATTGGGGTTTCACCACATTGCCCAGGCTGGTCTCAATCTCCTGGGCTCAAAATATTCACCTGCCTCAGCTTCTCAAAGTGCTGGGATTATAGGCATGAACCACGGTGACTGGCCCAGAATGGTTTCTTTGTTTGTTTCTTTTTTTTTTTTTTGAGACAGAGTCTTACTTTGTCGCCCAGGCTGGAGTGCAGTGGCATGATCTTGGCTCACTGGAAGCTCTACCTCCCGCTCTCAGGTTCATGCCATTCTCCTGCCTCAGCCTCCCAAGTAGCTGGGACTACAGTCATCCGCCACCATGCCCAGCTAATTTTTTTTGGTATTTTTAGTAGAGATGGGGTTTCACCGTGTTAGCCAGGATAGTCTCGATCTCCTGACCTCGTGATCTGCCCACCTCAGCCTCCCAAAGTGGTGGGATTACAGGCGTGAGCCACCATGCCTGGCCCAGAATGGTTTATTAAACTGTATGTGAGTGGATGGCCCTTCCTTCCAAGTCAGCATGACCTGCCAGGCCCTGTTCCACCTCGCCAGTTCCTTAGCTCCCCTCTTTTCTTCTTCAGTTCCCAGGTATGCTCCCTCTAGACCAGGGCATCTACTCATGCTGTCCCTGCCACCTGCAGCTGCCCCGCTTCTTTCTGCTTTAGTCAGTGCCTTAGATTCCTTCTTCGGATCTCAACTCCAGTGTGATTCTCTCAAGTCTAGGTCATGTTCCTTGACTACTTTTCTGCATAGCATTTATTCAGTTTGTAATTATACTCCCATCAGTGTGACTATTTCATTCCTTTTTATAACCCCCAACTAGACCACGTATTTTCAAAGACTACAGATGATGCCTGTGTGGCTCATTAAAAAATATTTATAGTTCCTAGCACATAGGAGGTGCTCCCTTTTCCTCAAAGAATTTCCAAAATATTTTAGTATAGTTTTTTATGTTTGGTGTATTTATTAATAGTAGAGTACTTTGAATATTGGAAACTCTGTCAACCAGAATATTGGATTGACCTTTGTCTGACCAGGCTGTGTAATAGAGTTCACTGTTCTTTGTTTAATGTTGACAATGCTGATCAATAACAGTGGGTTAGAATCATGCAGTGAGCAAAGGAAATGAGGAGTTGACATAAAAAGCCCACCAAATTTGTTTTTTGATTTTTTTTTTAATTTGAGTCCTTTTACTTCATTCTGGAAGCCACTTGGAATGGATACTTCAAATCAATACAATATTGGATCAAGAAGACTGCACATTTCATCCTAAGAGTGGAATCAGACATTCAGTGCAAAGAAATAGGCTGTGGAAAGTCCTCTCCATGGGGTAACGGGGTTGCCTTGCACTCTGTGCTTCCCTAGAACAGTGAGCTTCTTCCACACACTATTGTTCTTTTTTTTTTTCAGAGACAAGCTCTCACTCTGACACCCGGGCTGGAGTGCGGTGGCACAATAATCACTCATAGCTCACTGTAGCCTTGACTTCTGGGGCTCAAGCAATCCTCCCACCTCAGCCTCTTGACTAGAGGACCAGAGGTGTGTACCACCATGGTGGCTAATTTTATTTATTTTTTGTGGAGACAAGGTCTCACTGTGTAGCCCAGGTTGATCTTGAACTCCTGAGCTCAAGTGGTCCTCCTGCCTTGGCCTCCCAAAGTGCTAAAATTATAGGCATGGGCCACCAGGCCCACCCCACACACTATTGTCCTTTTTTTTTTTTAAAAAAAAAATGTTTTCAGAGATGGGGGTCTTGCCATGTTGCCCACGGTGGCCTCGAACTTCTGGTTCAAACAATCCTCCCACCTTAGCCTCCCAAAGTACTAGGATCACAGTTGTGAGCCACTGCGCCCAGCTGAAATACTTAACAGCAATTCCTTTCCAGCGCCACTGCAACATACCCATGCATAACACCTGTGGTCCTCGAACTTTAGCAGTTACAGGAATCATCTGGAGGGCTTGTTAAAATGCAGATTGCTGAGCCACACCCCTGGAGATTTCAATTGTGCAGTCTAGGGGTTGAGTCTGAGAATTTGCATCATTTTTTTTATTAATTATTGTTATTATACTTTAAGTTCTAGGGTACATGTGCACAACGTGCAGGTTTGTTACATATGTATACATGTGCCATGTTGGTGTGCTGCACCCATTAACTCGTCATTTAGCATTAGGTATCCTCCAAATTTGTTTTAAAGCAACCTCCCTCCTTCTTTCTCCTTTTCCTTCTTCCTCCTAATATCCTAATGCTATCCCCCAAATTTGTTTTAAAGCAACCTCCCTCCTTCTTTCTCCTTTTTCTTCTTCCTCCCTCACGTGTCTTCACTCCCTCCCTCTCTCCCAGCCAGAGAGCAGCTTTTGAATTAAATTATAGGCCTCTTATCTTTCCAAATGAGAATATAGGGTTGTTTTTTTTTAAGCAACCCTATATTTTTATGGAACAATAAGTTATATGATCTCATCTTTTTACAAGATAATTATATTGGAAAAACTCTTAAAAGTTTTACGTATAGTTGATCTAAATGTCTTTAAAAACAGTTAAACTATGGCAGATTTGTTCTTAGAAAGAGTAATTGATATCCTGAGGGACCAAATGAAATGTTATGGGAGTCCCTGTCTTCACAGGTGTTATGAAATTCAAAATCAACATTGAGCGTTTGTCTAGACCAGTGGGCAATCTCACCACTCTCCATCTCCCGACATCCCTCCCCTTCCTGTCCAGGGACATTTGGCAATGTTTGGAGACTTTTTTATTGTCACAAATAGGGGGTGGGGAGCTACTGGCATCCAGTGGGTAAAGGCCTGTGATGAGCAGGACAACTCCCAAAACAAAGACCTACCCAGCCCAAATGGCAGTAGTGCCAAGGTTGAGAAACCCAGGTCTATGCAAAATAAGTGTTTTGAGATTGTATTAAATTACCGCCAAATAGTTATATTTATTATTCCCTTGTTAAATAACAGTTTGTGGAAATTCTTGAATAGTAAAATATATGCCTTCCTTTGTTCATACTGCCAGCTTTTCTTTACTACTTTATGCCAGGGACTGGGCTAGGCACAACAGATAGATACATGGTTTAAAATATGTGATATTTATCTCTCAGGTGCTTACAGCCAGAGAGACAGACACATAATTTGATATTTAATATATGCGTGTGTTCAGGGCATCCTGGTCACACATACAAAGAACACTTCACCTCATCTGGGATTCAGCAAGACTTTATGGAGGACATGATACACCTGGAATGCATCTTGAAGGTTGATAAAAGTTAGGCAGGGGAAGAAAGGGCATTCCTGGCAGGAAGACTGGTGCACCAGAGGAACAGATGTGTGAGCCCAGTATCTGCAAGCAGTTTCATGTTACTAGTGTAGCATTAAATGCAAGGAGAGGCAAGAGATAAAGCTGAAAGGATGCATAGGGCAGGTGATAGGGGGTCTTGTGTGCAGGTTGAGAAACTAGAGGGAAGGGGAGGCAAGGGTTTTAAGCAGCAGAGCAACATAATCCAACTTGTCTTTTATATAAATAACTCTAGCCACCTGGGAAGTGATGGATTTAAGGGGTCAAGATTGGATACAGGGGGACCAATTAGCAGGCTATTCCAGTGGCCCAGTTAAGAAATAAGAAGTGACTGGATGAAAGCAATGGCAGTAGGATGGAGAGGAGGACTTGGATTGAGGGATATTAATGAGACAGAATCAGCAGGGTGTTGATTGATTGGATGTGAGGGTTGAGGGAGAGGGAGCACTCCCAGATTTCTGGCTTGAACTTCTCTGGATAGAGTGGTATTTATTTTTTATGTTTTTGAGATGGAGTCTTGCTCTGTCACCCAGGCTGGAGTGCGGTGGCACTATCTTGACTCACTGCAACCTCCGTCTCCCAGGCTCAAACAATTCTCGTGCGTCAACCTCCTGAGCAGCTGGGATTACACATGGGTGTCACCACGCCCGGCTAATTTTTGTATTTTTAGTAGAGACAGGCTTTCACCATGTTGGCCAGGCTGGTCTCGAACTCCTGGCCATGGAATGAAGCATTCCACCTGCTTCATCCTCCCAAAGTGCTAGGATTACAGGCGTGAGCCACCGCACCCAGCCCAGAGTGGTATTTAAATGCAAGATGGAGTCAGAGTAGAAAAAGCCAGTGATAATTTTGTTGTGGGCACATTAAGTGATAATTCAGCAGGAAGCACATCTGAAGATGTCGAAAGATCAGGATTAGAGATGTTGATTTGGGATTCTTCAGCACAGAGGAGGAGATAAACTCATGAGAATAATGAAACTGTGCTAAGGCTGCCATGATGAAATAGCACAGGGTTAGTGGCTTAAACAGCAGAAGTGCATTTTTTTTGGAGGCTGGAAGATCAAGTTGCCTGCAGGGTTGGTTTCTCCTGAGGTCTCTTTCCTTGGCTTGCAGACAGCTACCTTCTCTCTTTGTTCTCACAAGGCCTTTTCTTTATGTGTGAGCATCCCTCATATCCTTTCTCTCTCTCTTTTTATAAGAACACCAGTCATATTGGATTAGGTCATTTAAACGTAATTCCCTCCTTAGAGGCTCTATTGCCAAATATAGTCACTGCAATGGACTGAATATTTGTGTCATACCCACCCCCCACCAATTTATATGTTGAAATCCTAACCCACAATGTGATGGTATTTGGAGGCAGAGCCTTTGGAAAGAAATTAAGTCATGAAAGTGGAGCCCTCATAAACGGGATTAGTGCCCTTATAGAAAAGACCCCAGAGAGCACTCTTGCTCTCCTTCCACAATGTGAGGGTTCAAGGAGAAGTTGGCCGTCTGCAACCCAGAAGAGTACTCTCACCAGTGCCTGACCATTCCTGCACCCTGATCTCAGACTTCTAGCCATAACACAAAATACATAGAGAGGAACAATGACTCCAGGGTAGAGACTCTGATGACCCAAGGGCAGAAGGTTACAAGTTACTAATTATTATGTAGTATGTAAATATATGTGTGTGTGTGTTGGTATCTATATAGCTTGTCTCTATTTGTGTGCATGTGTAATATTTGTTAGATGAAGAAAAATACATAAGGCATAGAGAAGAAAAGAAAATGGCTTATAGAAGTCTACTGCTCAGGGCTGGATGCAGTGGCTCATGCCTGTAAGCCCAGCATTTTGGGAAGCTGAGGCAGGTAGATCACTTGAGGCCAGGAGTTCGAGACCAGCCTGGCCAACATGGTGAAACCCTGTCTCTACCAAAAACTACAAAAATTAGCCAGTCGTGGGGGTGCATGCCTGTAGTCCCAGCTACTCAGGAGGCTCAGGCACGAGAATTGCTTGAACCCAGGACAGAGGTTGCAGTGAGCCATGATTGTGCCACTGCACTCCAGCCTAGGTGACAAAGCAAGACTCTGTCTCAAAAAAAAAAAAAAAAAAAAAAAAGAAAAAGTTTACTGCTCAGATTACTTTTGTTAACATTTAAAAATAATTAAAAGTGAAGTAGTGGCTCATACCTGTAATCCCAGCACTTTGGGAGGCCCAAGTGGGCAGATCCCTTGAGCTCAGGCACTCAATAGCAGCCTAGGCAACATAATGAGACTTTGTCTCTACAAAAAGAATACAAAAATTAGTTAAGCATGGTGGCATGAGGGCTGTAGTCCCAGCTACTTTGAAGGCTGAGGTGGGAGGATCCCTTGAGCCCAGGAGATGGAGGTTGCTGTGAGCTGAGATGGCACCAGTGCACTCCAGCCTGGGCCACAGAGTGAGACCCTGTTTGAAAGAAAAAAAAGTAAAGCATAGTGTTATGGGTTAAATTGTGTTGCTCAAAAAGATATGTTGAAGTTCTAATGTCTGGATCCTGTGAATGTGACCTTATTTGGGAACAGGGTCTTTACAGATGTAAGCCAGTTAAGATGAGATCATCCTGGAATAGGGAGGGTCGGTCCTAATTCAATGATTGGTGTCTTCATTAAAGGGAGGGAAATTTGGACACAGAGAGGGATACCATGCAAGGACAGAGACACATAGAAGGAATGTCATGTGACAACAGGGGCAGAAACTGGAGTGACGCATGTACAAACCAAGGGATGCCAAGAATTTTCATCAAGGACAAGAAGCTAGGAAGAGGCAAGGGGCAGATTCTCCCTCAGAGCCTCCAAAAGGGAACCAACCCTGCCAACAACTTTATTTTGGATTTCTAGCCTCTAGAACTGTGAGAGAATAAATTTCTACTGCTTTGAACTGCCCAGATTTCAATACTTTGCCATGGCAGTCCAAGGAAACTAATACACATATCCATTGTAAGAATACTTGAAAATAGAGGAAGATAGTGTATTAGTCCATTTTCATGCTGCTGATAAAGACATATCCAAGACTGGGAAGAAAAAGAGGTTTAATTGGACTTACAGTTCCACATGGATGGGGAGGACTCAGAATCATGGTGGGAGGCCAAAGACACTTCTTACATGGTGGCGGCAAGAGAAAATGAGGAAGAAGCAAAAGCAGAAACCCCTGATAAAAACCATCAGATCTTGTGAGACTTATTCACTACCATGACAGCAGTATGGGGGAAACCGCTCCCATGATTCAAATTATCTCTCACCAGATTCCTCCTACAACACATGGGAATTATGGGAGTACAATTTAAGATGAGATTTGGGTGGGAACACAGAGCCAAACCACATTAGATAGCAAATTATAAGTCAAAACATCCTGTTTTTAAAATTTCATTAGATATTTTGGAAATCTTTCTACATCAACACGTAGAGAATTCCTTTCTTTTAAGTTGCTGCCCAGTGGGAATATCAATGTTTGGTGGTTGGGCAGAGCAGAGGAGAAGAAGAAACCTTCAGAGAGATAGGAGGATAATTAGCCATGAGCAGCATCTTGGAAAGGGAAAGTATCAAGAAGAGGTCAACTGGGTTCAGTGGAGAAGATTGAAGGAAGATCCAGGAAAATCAGGAGTGAAAAAAATTTTTTTTATTGGCACTGTGAAAGTCCTAGGCCATCAATGGAAGAACGTTTCCATGGAATAAGGAACTAGAGTAGCAGCAGCTAATACTAAGTAAATTATTATTGTTCTCAGGTGTCCCTTCTCTGAAACAGAGCAAAATGATGGACAGGACAAAATAATCACAGGTGAGTGTGAGGTACAATGGTAGAATAGAAGTAAGAAATAATTATATAAGGCATAAAAGGGCAACATTGTATTTTAATGTAGCTTCAGAAGTCAGTATTGGTATGTAATCACCTTGGACTCTGCCTGTAAAGGTCATTAGTAAAGGTCTCAGAAGATAAGGCTTTTAGACTAGTATATCTCACCTCTCATAAAGTTACCTGCTGTCAAGTTCAGGTATACAGTTTTGTAACTGTATAAATATGCTGATATGGCTTGGCTCTCTGTCCCCACCCAAATCTAGCCTTCAATTGTAAGTCCCATAATCACCAAGGGTGGGACCAGGTAGAGGTGATTGGATCATGGGGGTGGCTTCCCCCATGCTGCTGTTCTCATGATAATGAGTGAGTCTCACAAGATCTGACGGTTTTATAAGCATCTGGCATTTCCCCTGCTTGCACTCACTCCATCCTGCCACCCTATGAAGAAGGTGCCTGCTTCTCCTTTGCCTTCCACCATAATTGTAAGTTTCCTGAGGCCTCTGCAGCCATGCAGAACTGTGAGTCAATTAAATCTCTTTCCTTTATGAATTACCCAGTCTAGGGTATTTCTTCATAGCAATGTGAGAACAGAATAATACATATGCCCTTCTAACATTTACTGAGAATTTATTGCATGCTGTACACCGTACCCTAAGCATATCTCATTTAATTCTCACAACTACCCTCTGAGGAAGGTCCTTAGTACCTTCATTTTACAAATCAGGAAACTAAGGCTCATGTAAATTACTTTTCCTAAGGTCACTGAGAAAGGGGAGGTGCTGCTGAGTACACATTTACTTCCAGGCTCACGTGGTTCCAGAAGCCAGGCTCTTAATCACTAGGCTATAAAGCATAGTGGGGGTAGAGAGTGGCGAGGAGATGGCTTTCCCCTCTCCTTGTTGAACAGCAAATTGTTGATAAATGGAACCCAATGCTAGCTGCACTATGGACCCCAAACAGTACTGCCTAGCTAGACTGAGCTGATTGGGGAAAACGGGAGAAAGAATACCTTCTGGCCAGATTTGATCGGCTTCAGGTAAAACAATTGAAAGAGGCATCCTGGAATACTGTCAAATTTAAGTTTGTGTGTCTTATTATGTAATATTACACGACATTCTTATTGCCTCAAAAAAAAGTAAGCCATCAGTGGAAGAAATGCATTTGTTCCTAAGACCCAGTATAGACAGACTCTTAGACATGTTAGCTCAAAAGACCTGAACTTGGTGAGAGTGGTGGGAGTTCAGAACCTAGTGGGCCCTGGAGCAGAGACTCCTTGATACAGCAGTTCTCTCCATTCTACAAGCCAAGGTGAAATGCTTCTTGATGCCTGTTTATTTAAAAAATATATGTATACACAGTGTTTGCATATACATATATATACTATATACATATTCATATATACAAGTATACACACATGTGTATGTAGAATTTCAAGCATATAGAAAGGTAAAATGAATAAAATAGCAAATACTTATGTCAGGGATGATATATAAAATGTTTAACAGATACCAGTCATCAGACAGTCAGAAGAATGTTAGCCAAAATAAGTGCACGGGCTACACTGATAAACAGCTGGCTGTGAGCCCTGCCCACCCTACCTCACCCCTAGAGCAATGTTTCTATCCACTGTAACAGCAGAGCAGACGTTGAGATTAAGGTAGTATTTTTATATGCAAACTTCTTTACTCTGCTTGGTCCATTATTAGCATTCAGTAAATGTTTTTTATTTCTATGTCTAATAAGGCATGAAATAAATAATACATGTATATTAGTTTTAAATTAAATAGAAACACGAACTCTGTCTACACAGGGCGATTTCTAATAATATCGTTGTCTCACCTAAGCTGTTCCTATCCTCTCCTTTGATTCTTGATCTTCTAAAGGACAGAGAAAGGGTTAAATATAAGAAACAGTTAAGAAGGGGGCTATGGAAATTACAGGCCAGAACTTTGGTTGCACATAGTCATTGGGTCACCTCTTAGAGTTATCCCCCATCCTGGCAATGTCAAAAGTGGTTTGTCTGGAAATCCTCATTTCAATGTAGTAAAAGATATGTGTTTATTGCTAATTTGTCTGGTAAAATATTTATAAGGGAAATCTGTGTCCCAAGGTAAGAAAGAGTCTTCCTGGCCCTCGTAATACATCCTGGTTAATTCACTTCTCCAATTCTTGTGAGTCACCAGATATAGCCATAATACAAGTAATACTTCTCTCTGGATCCATGAACCCTATCACAAAATAGTAGTGGTAAGAGTGTCAGATAAATCTCGGAGATAATGAAACCTGCCTTACCTACCTCACAGGTTTCTTGGGAGGATAAAATGAAATAGTGGGATGTGAGCATGTTTTTAAAAAGCAAAAAATGTTATAAAATTCAAGGTAGTATTTTTTTGTGCCTTGGTTGCAAAATTGTTTTCCATTATATTCATTGTTTATCACTTCTCCACATATATGCGTATGAAAAAAGTATTCATAGTCTCTTTTCTTATCCTTAAGGAATTGGAATTCTTTTTCTCTTCCTCTATGAAGGTAGTATCACCTAGATTTTAATAAAATTCTCAATTCTTCATTTATTGTTTCTACCACCTTTCAGAGTGAGTTTAAGATAAGTACATAGCTCACTCTCTGAGACCGTGTAATCTCTTTAACAAATCTAAACAACACAAATGAAAGGATCTCTCTGGGAGTAACATCTCCAGTCCACTTTCAACACCTGTGGATCAATCGTTTGGTAAATTAACACTCTGATATACCAACATATTATGTCACCCACATGGATAATAACATACTTGCACTTCATTTATAGATGTCTCCCTTTTTTATCTGCAATGTAGGCTGTACCGATTCTACACTCCCCATTCAAATGTATCTTGATAGTCTTTCTTCTGAGGCATCATTAATTTTTTTTAGCCTAGCCAGTAATTTCTTTAACTCTAATAGCTGTCCATTTGTAAAAGGAAGATTGGAGAAATAATGTAATAATACATATTTAAATGGTTTTCATTTTTGAACAATGCATAGCTTTTTATAAATAAAACCAAAGACACGAAGCTAGAAATAAAATGAATATGTGGGCTGTGTATATTTGTCTCTGAATGCTACTCAGATAAGAAATAAGTCCCTAGATGAAAATAATGTGAATCATTTCAAATCTAACAGCCTCATATTAAAATAAAATAGCATTGATGTATTTGTAAAATCCATGAAGAACTCTATAAGGAAATTTTGATCTTGGCAGGATCTAGGGGTAAGAATACAAGCCAAAGAGGGAATATTTGTGTTTTTTATCCAGTAGATTCTGCAACATAGTCACATTTAATTTACTAATAAAAGAGGTATCATATTTTCAGACTAAAGTATTAAGGATGAAATTTGAAGACCAAACTAATTGCATTTCCTTACATGGTCCCTCTATCAGACCTGCAAGAGTACTTATCATCCAGTCTAGGAATAGATCTTTTTATACCCCATTTGTATTGCTAATTAGTCCCTGAACTCCTTTTTGCTAAGCCTCCACATGACCTCAAGGTCCTCAACACAGTGCTCTAGGCAGCAATTAATAGACATGCAGAGGTGACATACAGGTGAACTCTTTATTAATCCTCCTATAGACCATTTCAAATAATCATCTTTAATTTATTTCAAAAACATGTCACAAATATTTCTCACACACTATTATGTTCCAGACATTGGGCATACACCCAAATGGAAGAGATCTGAATCCTGCCCTCAAAAGACTTAACAGTTTAGAGAGGGAAAGAGAGAAAGTAACAGATGATTAAACACAGTGTGCTAAAAGCAAAGATGGGGATATGCATAGGCTACATTTAGAAGGGCCTCATAACACAGCCTGGGTGCCGGACCTGATGTTTTTCTTAATAGATGATGACTGCCTTTGTCTTGAATAACAAGGAGGAGTTATCCAGGAAAGGCTGGGATATTCTAGACCAGCAGTCATCAACTTGGTGTTTTGTTTTGTTTTTGATCTAGACCCTTTTGCACTCTTGAGAGTTGTTAAGGATCTCAAAAAGTGAAACACTGCTGGGCGTGATGGCTCATGCCTGTAATCCTAGCACTTTGGGAGGCCAAGGTGAGTGGATCACTTGAGGTCAGGAGTTCGAGACCAGCCTTGCCAACATGGTGAAACCCCATCTCTACTAAAAATACAAAATTAGCCAGGCATGGTTGTGCACACCTGTAATCCCAGCTACTCAGGAGGCTGAGGCAGGAGAATCACCTGAGCCCAGAAGGCAGAGGTTACAGTGAGCCAAGATCATACCATTGCACTCCAGCCTGGGCAACAAAGCAGGACTCTGTCTCAAAAAAAAAAAAAAAAAAAAGAAAAAAGGAAAAAAAAGTGAAACATGAAATTACCATATGACCCAGCAATTCCACTTGTAGGTATATATTCCAAAGAATTGAGAGTACAAACTCAAATAGATACTTGTACATCAATATTCACAAAGCATCAATCACAAAAATATCCATCAACAGATCAATGGATCAACAAAATGGAGCATATACATGCAATGGAGTATTTCCAGCCTTTAAAAGGAATGAAATCCTGATACATGTGACAACAGTGGATGAACCTTGAAAACATTATGCTGAGTGAAATAACCCAGACACAAAAGGACAAATATTGTATGATTCCACTTATATGAGGACACTTATATTTTACCTCATATGAGGCACAATAAATATTGTATGATTTCACTTATTTGAGTAAAATGGGTAGAGACAGAAAGTAGAATAGAGGTTACCAGAGGCTGGAAGGAAGGAGAAATGGGGAGTTACTGCTTAATGGGTATAGAGCTTCAGCTTGAGATGATTTAAAAGTTCTGGAAGTGGATAGTGGTGTTGGTTGCAAAACACTGCAAATGGACTTAATGCCATTGAACTGTACACCTAAAAATGGTTAAAAGAGTAAATTTTATGTTATGTGTGTTTTATCACAATTTTAAAAAAAGTAATTGAGGACCCCAAAGATTTTTTGCTTATTGAGTTATATCTATCTGTATTTGTTGATTTCAAAAGTAAAATTGAAAAAGTAAAAAAATATTTATTATTACATTTTAAAATAAAACAACAAACCTGTTGCAAGTTAACATAAATAATACTTTTGTGAAAATAATTATATTTTATAAAACAAGTACATAATGAAAAGAGTGGTATTACTTTATATTTTTGCAAATCTCTTTAATGTCTAGGCTTGATAAAAGACAATTGAATTCTGCTATCTGCTTCTACATTCAATTTATTATGATATATTCTTTTTGTGGAAATATAAGAAAATCTAGCCTCATAGATGTACATAGTTGAAAAATAAAGGCCTCTTCAGATAATTGTGGAAATTCTTTTCTGATATTATATCAGAACTGGACAAGTGGCAGTTTTTTTTTAATAATACCTTTTTCTGGCTTTATTGAGGTACAATCTACAAATGAAAATTGTATATATTGAAGATACACAACATGACGATTTGGTATGCATTGTGAAATGATTACCACAATCCAATTAACATGTCCATCACCTCACATAGTAACTATTTTTTTGTATGTGTGGTGGTGACACTAGAGATCTATTCTCAGCAAATTTCAGGTTTACAATACAGTACTATTAACTATTAACTAGAGCACATCCTGTACTCTAAAATCCCAGAACTTACTCATCTTATAAGCAAAAGTTTGTACCCTTTGACCAACATCTCAGCATTCCCCCACTCCTAGCCCCTGGCAATCACCCTTCTACTCTCTCTATGAGTTCCAATTATTATTGTATTTTGAATTTTACCAGAAAAAACGTTGTGGATCTTTATTTCTTCTCTAGTTTTATAAATATCTACCTAGTAGCCTCAATTTTGCTTCTTGACTTGCAACACGAGAAATATGTACTATCTAGCCCTTTGTAGCAAAAACTTGCCAGCCGTGTTCTTTTCTCTTTTCTTTTCCTTTCTTTTCTTTTCTTTCTTTCTTTTTTTTTTCATCTTAACAAACATGCTTTTCTTTTCTTTTCTTTTATTATTAGTATACTTTAAGTATTAGGGTACATGTGCACAATGTGCAGGTTTGTTACACGTGTATACATGTGCCATGTTGGTGTGCTGCACCCATTAACTCATAATTTAGCATTAGGTATATCTCCTAATGCTATCCCTCCCCCCTCCCCCCACCCCACAACAGTCCCCGATGTGTAATGTTCCCCTTCCTGTGTCCATGTGTTCTCATTGTTCAATTCCCACCTATGAGTGAGAACATGCAGTGTTTGGTTTTTTGTCCTTGCGATAGTTTGCTGAGAATGATGGTTTCCAGCTTCATCCATGTCCCTACAAAGGACATGAACTCATCATTTTTTATGGCTGCATAGTATTCCATGGTGTATATGTGCCACATTTTCTTAATCCAGTCTATCATTGTTAGACATTTGGGTTGGTTCCAAGTCTTTGCTATTGTGAATAGTGCCGCAATAAACATACGTGTCCATGTGTCTTTATAGCAGTATGATTTATAATCCTTTGGGTATATACCCAGTAATGGGATGGCTGGGTCAAATGGTATTTCTAGTTCTAGATCCCTGAGGAATCGCCACACTGACTTCCACAGTGGTTGAACTAGTTTACAGTACCATCAACAGTGTAGAAGTGTTCCTATTTCTCCACATCCTCTCCAGCACCTGTTGTTTCCTGACGTTTTAATGATCGCCATTCTAACTGGTGTGAGATGGTATCTCATTGTGGTTTTGATTTGCATTTCTCTGACGGCCAGTGATGGCATTTTTTCATGTGTTTTTTGGCTGCATAAATGTCTTCTTTGGAGAAGTGTCTCTTCATATCCTTCACTCACTTTTTGATGGGGTTGTTTGTTTTTTTCTTGTAAATTTGTTTGAGTTCATTGTAGATTCTGGATATTAGCCCTTTGTCAGATGAGTAGATTGCAAAAATTTTCTCTGATTCTGTAGGTTGCCTGTTCACTCTGATGGAAGTTTCTTTTGCTGTGCAGAAGCTCTTTAGTTCAATTAGATCCCATTTGTCAATTTTGGCTTCAGTTGCCATTGCTTTTGGTGTTTTAGACATGAAGTCCTTGCCCATGCCTATGTCCTGAATGGTATTGCCTAGGTTTTCTTCTAGGGTTTTTATGGTTTTAGGTCTAACATATAAGTCTTTAATCCATCTTAAATTAATTTTTGTATAAGGTGTAAGGAAGGGATCCAGTTTCAGCTTTCAACATATGGCTAGCCAGTTTTCCCAGCACCATTTATTAAATAGGGAATCCTTTCCCCATTTCTTGTTTTTGTTAGGTTTGTCAAAGTTCAGATAGTTGTAGATGTGTGGCATTATTTCTGAGGACTCTGTTCTGTTCCATTGGTCTATATCTCTGTTTTGGTACCAGTACCATGCTGTTTTGGTTACTGAAGCCTTGTAGTATAGTTTGAAGTCAGGTAGCATGATGCCTCCAGCTTTGTTCTGTTGGCTTAGGATTGACTTGGCAATGAGGGCTTTTTTTTGGTTCCATATGAACTTTAAAGTAGTTTTTTCCAATTCTGTGAAGAAAGTCATTGGTAGCTTGATGGGGATGGCATTGAATCTATAAATTACCTTGGGAAGTACGGCCATTTTCACGATATTGACTCTTCCTACCCATGAGCGTGGAATGTTCTTCCATTTGTTTGTATTCTCTTTTATTTAATTGAGCAGTGGTTTGTAGTTCTCCTTGAAGAGGTCCTTCACATCCCTTGTAAGTTGGATTCCTAGGTATTTTATTCTCTTTGAAGCAATTGTGAATGGGAGTTCACTTATGATTTGGCTCTCTGTTTGTGTGTTATTGGTGTATAGGAATGCTTGTGGTTTTGGCACATTGATTTTGTATCCTGAGACTTTGCTGAAGTTGCTTATCAGCTTGAGGAGATTTTGGGCTGAGACGATGGGGTTTTCTAGATATACAATCATGTCATCTGCAAACAGGGGCAATTGGACTTTCTCTTTTCCTAATTGAATGCCCTTTATTTCCTTTTCCTGCCTGATTGCCCTGGCCAGAACTTCCAACACTATGTTGAATAAGAGTGGTGAGAGAGAGCATCCCTGTCTTGGGCCGGTTTTCAAAGGGAATGCTTCCAGTTTTTGCCCATTCAGTATGATATTGGCTGTGGGTTTGTCATAGATAGCTCTTATTATTTTGAGGTACGTCCCATCAATACCTAATTTATTGAGAGTTTTTAGCATGAAGGGTTGTTGAATTTTTTCAAAGGCCTTTTCTGCATCTATTGAGATAATCATGTGGTTTTTGTCTTTGTTTCTGTTTATATGCTGGATTATGTTTATTGATTTTCGTATGTTGAACCAGCCTTGCATCCTAGGGATGAAGCCCACTTGATCATGGTGGATAAGCTTTTTGATGTGCTGCTGGATTCGGTTTGCCAGTATTTTATTGGGGATTTTTGCATCAATGTTCCTCAAGGATGTTGGTCTAAAATTCTCTGTTTTTGTTGTGTCTCTGCCAGGCTTTGGTATTAGGATGATGCTGGCCTCATAAAATGAGTTAGGGAGGATTCCCTCTTTTTCTATTGATTGGAACAGTTTCAGAAGGTATGGTACCAGCTCCTCTTTGTACCTCTGGTAGAATTCGGCTGTGAATCCATTTGGTCCTGGACTTTTTTTGGTTGGTAAGCTATTAATTATTGCCTCAATTTCAGAGCCTGTTATTGGTCTATTCAGAGATTCAACTTCTTCCTGGTTTAGTCTTGGGAGGGTGTACGTGTCCAGGAATTTATCCATTTCTTCTAGATTTTCTAGTTTATTAGTGTAGAGGTGTTTATAGTATTCTCTGATGGTATCTTGTATTTTGGTGGGATCAGTGATGATATCCCCTTTGTCATTTTTTATTGCATCTATTTGATTCTTCTCTCTTTTATTCTTTATTAGTCTTACTAGCAGTCTATCAATTGTGTTGATCTTTTCAAAAAAACCAGCTCCTGGATTCATTGATTTTTTGAAGGGTTTTTTGTTTCTCTATTTCCTTCAGTTCTGCTCTGATCTTAGTTATTTCTTGCCTTCTGCTAGCTTTTGAATGTGTTTGCTCTTGCTTCTCTAGTTCTTTTAATTGTGATGTTATGGTGTCAATTTTAGGTCTTTCCTGCTTTCTCCTGTGGGCATTTAGTGCTATAAATTTCCCTCTACACACTGCTTTGAATGTGTCCCAGAGATTCTGGTATGTTGTGTCTTTGTTTTCGTTGGTTTCAAAGAACATCTTTATTTCTGCCTTCATTTCATTATGTACCCAGTAGTCATTCAGGAGCAGGTTGTTCAGTTTCCATGTAGTTGAGTGGTTTTGAGTGAGTTCCTTAACCCTGAGTTCTAGTTTGATTGCACTGTGGTCTGAGAGACAGTTTGTTATAATTTCTATTCTTTTACATTTGCTGAGGAGTGCTTTACTTCCAACTATGTGGTCAATTTTGGAATAGGTGTGGTGTGCTGCTGAAAAGAATGTATATTCTGTTGATTTGGGGTGGAGAGTTCTGTAGATGTCTATTAGGTCTGCTTGGTGCAGAGCTGAGTTCAATTCCTGGATATCTTTGTTAACTTTCTGTCTCGTTGATCTCTCTAATGTTGACAGTGGGGTGTTAAAGTCTCCCATTATTATTGTGTGGGAATCTAAGTCTCTTTGTAGGTCTCTAAAGACTTGCTTTATGAATCTGGGTGCTCCTGTATTGGGTGCATATATATTTAGGATAGTTAGCTATTCTTGTTGAATTGATCCCTTTACCATTATGTCATGGCCTTCTTTGTCTCTTTTGATCTTTGTTGGTTTGAAGTCTGTTTTATCAGAGACTAGGATTGCAACCCCTGCCTTTTTTTTGTTTTCCATTTGCTTGGTAGATCTTCCTCCATCCCTTTATTTTGAGCCTATGTGTGTCTCTGCACGTGAGATGGGTTTCCTGAAGAGAGCACACTGATGGGTCTTGACTCTTTATCCAATTTGCCAGTCTGTGTCTTTTAATTGGAGCATTTAGCCCATTTACATTTAAGGTTAATATTGTTATGTGTGAATTTGATCCTGTCATTATGATGTTAGCTGGTTATTTTGCTCGTTAGTTGATGCAGTTTCTTCCTAGCATCGATGGTGTTTACAATTTGGCATGTTTTTGCAGTGACTGGTACCGGTTGCTCCTTTCCATGTTTAGTGCTTCCTTCAGGAGCTCTTTTAGGGCAGGCCTAGTGGTGACAAAATCTCTCAGCATTTGCTTGTCTGTAAAGGATTTTATTTCTCCTTCACTTATGAAGCTTAGTTTGGCTGGATATGAAATTCTGGGTTGAAAATTCTTTTCTTTAAGAATGTTGAATATTGGCCCCCACTCTCTTCTGGCTTGTAGAGTTTCTGCCGAGAGATCAGCTGTTAGTCTGATTGGCTTCCCTTTGTGGGTAACCCGATCTTTCTCTCAGGCTGCCCTTAACATTTTTTCCTTCATTTCAACTTTGGTGAGTCTGACAATTATGTGTCTTGGAGTTGGTCTTCTCGAGGAGTATCTTTGTGGCATTCTCTGTATTTCCTGAATTTGAATGTTGGCGTGCCTTGTTAGATTGGGGAAGTTCTCCTGGATAATATCCTGCAGAGTATTTTCCAACCTGTTTCCATTCTCCCTGTCACTTTCAGGTACACCAGTCAGATGTAGATTTGGTCTTTTCACATAGTCCCACATTTCTTGGAGGCTTTATTCATTTCTTTTTATTCTTTATTCTCTAAACTTCTCTTCTAGCTTCATTTCATTCATTTGATCTTCCATCGCTGATACCCTTTCTTCTGGTTGATTGCATCGGCTACTGAGGCTTGTGCATTTGTCATGTAGTTCTCGTGCTGTCGTTTTCAGCTCTATCAGGTCCTTTAAGGACTTCTCTGCATTGGTTGTTCTAGTTAGCCATTCATCTAATTTTTTTTCAAGGTTTTTAACTTCTGTGCCATGGGTTCGAACTTCCTCCTTTAGCTCGGAGTAGTTTGATCTTCTGAAACCTTCTTCTCTCAACTTGTCAAAGTCATTCTCCATCCAGCTTTGCTCTGTTGCTGGTGAGGAGCTGCGTTCCTTTGGAGGAGGAGAGGCACTCTGATTTTTAGAGTTTCCAGTTTTTCTGCTCTGTTTTTTCCCCATCTTTGTGTTTTTATCTACCTTTGGTCTTTGATGATGGTGACGTACAGATGGGTTTTTGGTGTGGATCTCCTTTCTGTTTGTTAGTTTTCCTTCTAACAGTCAGGACCCTGAGCTTCAGGTCTGTTGGAGTTTGCTGCGGGTCCACTCCAGACCCTGTTTGCCTGGGTATCAGCAGCAGTGGCTGCAGAACAGCAGATATTGGTGAACCGCAAATGCTGCTGCCTGATCGTTCCTCTGGAAGTTTTTGTCTCAGAGGAGTACCTGGCCGTGTGAGGTGTCAGTCAGCCCCTACTGCGGGGTGCCTCCCAGTTAGGCTACTCGGGGGTCAGGGACCCCCTGGAGGAGGCAGTCTGCCCGTTCTCAGATCTCAAGCTGCGTGCTGGGAGAACCCTACTCTCTTCAAAACTGTCAGACAGGGACATTTAAGTCTGCAGAGGTTACTGCTGCCTTTTGTTTGTCTGTGCCCTGCCCCCAGAGGTGGAGACTACAGAGGCAGGCAGGCCTCCTTGAGCTGCGGTGGGCTCCAACAAGTTCAAGCTTCCCGGTGGCTCTGTTTACTTACTCAAGCCTCGGCTATGGTGGCGCCCCTCCTCCAGCCTCGCTGCGGCCTTGCAGTTTGATCTCAGACTGCTGTGCTAGCAATGAGCGAAGCTCTGTGGGCATAGGATCCTCCGAGCCAGGCACGGGATATAATCTCCTGGTGTGCCGTTTGTTAAGCCCATTGCAAAAGCGCAGTATTAGGGTGGGAGTGACCCGATTTTCCAGGTGCCGTCTGTTACCCCTTTCTTTGACTAGGAAAGGGAATTCCCTGACCCCTTGTGCTTCCCGGGTGAGGCAATGTCTCGCCTTGCTTCAGCTCATGCACAATGTGCTGCACCCGATGTGCTGCACCCACTCTCCTGCACCCACTGTCCAGCACTCCCCAGTAAGATGAACCCGGTACCTCAGTTGGAAATGCAGAAATCACCTGTCTTCTGCGTTGCTCACGCTGGGAGCTATAGACTGGAGCTGTTCCTATTCTGCCATCTTCGCTCCACCCCCAAGTGGCAGTTTTTTAAAGGTTTGTATCACTGTGGCATCTGAAACATATCAATTAAGTATGCTGTTAAATTACAATCCATTGATCTATCTTGCACTTTGAATGGATTTTTTTACTTATGGATAATTTTGCAACATTGTGCATTGAGTATTTGGGAAATCATAGATCTTTGACTTTTGCAGATCTTCCTAATGTTGACATATTTCATTGAATAATAATAAAAAATCACATATATAAACATTATCCCCAATCTTATCAGAAGAGTTTTTAAGTACTGGAAATTGTTAAGCTCACAGTAGTGAATATGAGTTTTCAAAAATTCTAATTTTTACTGGAACACTTGAGTTCTACCATTGGCAACAGATACTGTCAGTTGTTTTGAAGAGCTAACTTTGTTCATTTTAAAGAAAAGTTTTAACAAAATATCTGCCAAACACCCAAGTCTAAATAACCATACTTTATTTTATTCCATGAGAAAAGCACGTAGTTCATCTTGCAACTCAAACCTCCACACAAATGCTCCCCACCCTGGCACATCCATTGGATGTTGTTGCACAACATACATACTTTATACATATTTTCCATATTGTCACACAGAATGTTAAAAAGATATGTATTCAAGGGTCAAGATTTAGTAAAACTAATCATTTATAGTCCTTCAGCAAAGACATTAATTTTTCTTTTTCTTTGGTAGCTAGCCTACAATCAGCAAAGACATTCTTAAGTCAAACTGGCATTTAAAAAAGCCCTGGAATTACATGACAGTGAAGAATACAACAACTTTGAGTACAGCTTGGTGTCACAGCCTTGACTCATGCTGTGGCACAAATAGCTTTTCCTACGGCTGCTGTTGCACCATTAGTGCCCATGTCAGCACAGTGAAAAACCAAATATCTTAGTATTATGAAAATCTTTTTGATCTTATGGACTACCAGCGGTGTGCAGACTTTGAGAACCACTGTTCTAGTCAGAGGGAGATACATATAAAGGCTAGAAGGAGACAAAGAGATTAACTGAAGTCATAAGATTGGCCACAACTTATATTTATTCAATTAAGTAATTAAAATATCTACCATGTTCCAGGTACTGCTGTAGCCCTTGCGCATACAGTGGTGAACAAAACTAGTCATCTCTTTCTTTTTCTATATTTGCCTTTTCTATTGTAGTAAATATCTATGATGTAAGCTTTGCCATTTAACCATTTTTTGAAGTGTACAGTTTAGTGGCACTTTTTTTAGTTTTCATTTCTTTATTTTAATTTTTTTTTTGTAAAGATGGTGTCTTGCTATGTTGCCCAGGCTGGCCTCAAACTTCTGTCCTCAAGCAATTCTCTCACCTTGGCCTCCCAAAGTGTTGGGATTGCAGGCGTGAGCCACTGCACCCAACCACTTTGTATACTCTTTATTCAAGTCTTTTTCAGATATTTTTGCTCAGTCTGGGGCTTGCCCTTTTAATTTCTTTCCAGGGTCTTTTGAAGAGCTGATGTTTTAAATTTTATTATAGTCCAATTTGTTAATTTTGAATTGTGACTAATGCTTTTTTGTCTTGTCTAAGAAATTTTTGTCTTGCTCAAGGTTGTGAAGGTATTCTGTATTTTCTTGTAGAATTATCAGAATTTAGTTTTATGTTTAGGTTTATGATTCATTTCAAGTAAATTTTTGTGTATGATGTGACATAGAAGCTGAGTTTTGTTTCTTTTTTCCATATAATATATGTTTGATCCAGGACAATTTGTTGAAAAAAACAATTCTTTCCCCATTGAATTATTTTGTCACATTTGTCTTAATTACTGTAGGTTTATAGTAAGTCTCAAAATTAGTCAATATAGCCTTCCAATTTAGCTTTTCTTTCTTTTTACCTTTTTTTAAAAGATTGTTTTGGTTACTCTAAATCTTTTTGAATTTCAAATACATTTTATTTATTTATTTATATTATTATTTTTTTGAGATGGGAGTCTCGCTCTGTCACCCAGACTGGAGTGCAGTGGGGTGATCTAAGCTCAGTGAAACCCCCGCCTCCTGGGTTCAAGCAATTCTTGTGCCTCAGCCTCCTGAGTAGCTGGGATTACAAGCGTGTGTACCACATGTGGCCAATTTTTTGTAGAGACGGGGTCTCACCATGTTGCCCAGGCTGGTCTCGAACTCCTGGCCTCAAGTGATCCACCTGCCACAGCTTCCCAAAGTGCTGGGATTACAGGCATGAGCCACCACTCCTGGCACTAAATACATTTTATAATTACTGTGTGAATTTCTACAAAAAAAATCTGGATAGGATTTTGGTAGAATTTGTGCTGAATCTATAGATTCATTTGAAGATGGTATGTCTCTCCATTTATTTATGTTTTCTTTAATTTCTCTCAGCTGAGTTGTGTTTTCAGTGTAAAGAATCTCCTTTTTGTCAAAATTAATTCCTCAGTGTATATTTTTGATGTTATTATAAACATTTCAAAATCTCATTTTCTGATTATTTGTTTCCAGTATAAATACAATTAATTTTTGTATATTGACTTTGTGTCCTACAGTCCTACTAAATTCACCTATTAATTGTATTAGCCTGTTTTTGCATTACTATAAAGGAATACCTGGGACCAAGTAAGGTTTTTTTGTTGTTGTTGTTCTTTATTTAACAGAGTCTCACTCTGTCACCCAGGCTGGAGTGCAGTGGTGCAATCTCGGCTCACTGCAACTTCCGCTTCAGCCTCCTGAGTAGCTGGGATTACAGGCATGCCCCACTAATTTTTTGTATTTTTACTAGAGATGGGGTTTCACCATATTGGCCAGGCTGGTTTTGAACTCTTGACCTCAAGTGATCCACCTGCCCCAGCCTCCCCAAGTGCTGTGATTACAGGCGTGAGCCACCGTGTCTAGCCGAGACCAAGTAATTTATAAAGAAAAGAGGTTTAATTGGCTCACAGTTCTGCAGGCTATACAAGCATGACATCAGCATCTCCTTGACTTCTTGCAAGGGCCTCAGGAAGCTTACAACCATGGCAGAAGGTGAAGGAGTGGCAGGCATGTAGAAAGCAAGAGAGTGGGAGAGGTGCCATACACTTTTGAACAACCATCTTTGGCATGAATTCAGTGAGAACTTACTCATCACCAAGGGGATGTTGCTTAACCATTCATGAGGGATCTGCCCTGAGGCTCCAAACACCTCCTACCAGGCCCCACCTCCAATACTGGGGATTGTATTTCAACATGAGATTTGGAGGGGACAAATATCCAAACCAAATCAGTAATGCTGTAGTTTTTTGTTTTTTAAAGATGCTTTTGATCTTCAGTGTAGACAATGTGGTTACCTGTAAATACTATTTTATTTCTTCCAATTTCTATGCTTTTTATTTCTTTTCCTTGACTTATTTTACTAAGATATCCAGTCCTATGTTTAATAAGGTTGGTGAGAGTGAGAATTATTGCTTTGTTCCTGATCATAGGGATAAAGTGTTTTATAGATTAACAATTAGTATAATATTAGTTGTATGTTTTTCTTAGACATCATTATCAAATGACGAATTTCCCTTCTAGTAGTTTTCTGAGTGCTTTACTTATCAAATGATTTTTGTGTATTTATTATGATGATTTGATTTATCTCAATGTTAACATGGTGAATTACATTGAATTGATTGCTATTTGAATATTGAATGAACTTTTCATTGCTGAGATAAACTTCACTTGGTCATAATATAGAATGTATTTTTTATGTATTCCTAGATTTAATTTACTAATATTTTGTTGATGATTCTGGCATCTGTACTCATGAGGGATATTCACCTGTGATTTTATCTTTTTGTAATATCTTTGCTAGGCTAGTATCAGAGTTAATACTGGCATTATAAAATGAGTTGCAAAGTGTTCTCTCCTCTTTTATTTTCTGAGTTTGCTTAAGATTGTTATTATTTCTTCCTTAAATGTTTGATAGAATTCACCAGCAAAACCATCTGGACCTGGAGTTTTCCTTGTGGGAAGATTTTTTATTATGGATTCAAATTCAGCTTCTTTATTAGACATTCGGCTATTCAGATTTTTATTTTTTTATCAATTTTTATAAATTGTGTGTTTAAAGAAAATAGTTCATTTCATATAACTTGTCAATTTTATAGGCATGAAATTGTTAGTAAAATTGCCTTTTTAGTCTTTTAATGTCTTTAGGAATTTTGTGGTAACTTTTCTTTTATTCCTGATATCAATAATTTCTGGGCTTTATTTTTGACCAGTCTTGTCAGGGATTTATCAATCTGATTAACTTTTACACAGAACTGACTTGTTTTTTAATTTTTCTATATAATTAGTTTCTTATCTTTATTATTTCCCTCTTTCTATTTACTTTGTATTTAGTTTGCTCTTTTCCTAGATTCTTAAGATGGAAATGTAAATGTTTGATTTTATGCTTTTCTTCTTTACTAATATTATCATTTAAAGCTATAAATTCCCCCTTAGCACTGCTTTAGCTGCATCCCACAATTTTCATGCATTTTAATTATGCTTTGATTTGAAATATTTTCTAATATATCTTGAGATTTCTTCTTTGACCCATGGGTTATTTAGAAGTATATGGCTTCATTTCCAAATCCTTACCATTTAAAAAATATTTTATTAAAGACCTGGCAAATTTTGCTAATAGATTGGATGTGGAATGTGAGAGAAAGATTGTGATCAAGGTTGACTCCAAGGTTTTTGGCCTGAGCAACTAGGTGAATGGTAGTGAGATGTACTGCCGGGGGGAATACTTGGATAGTAGCAAATTTGATTTGGGAAATCAATAAGTCAGGTTTTAACATTTTTAAGTCATATTGGTGAATGTATATTTATTAAAGTCAGGGAATGACCATCTCCAATATTCTAAAAGAAAGAATTAATTTTCCTTATGCTGGAGTGATACCCATGAAGTGGAAAAAGAAAAGTTTAAATGAGTAATTAATTACTCACTAAATAAAACTCTGTAAGCAGAGTGTTTACCTTGTGGTTCTCTGAGTTCTGTTTGATTATAAGTGCAAGATTTTGATATTTTCAAAAATTAGTAATGTGATTCATAGTCCAATTAAGGGTCACACATTTGCCTTAGGAGGAGTGAAAGGGCATGTGGCATGTGTTAGCATTATGTTAGAAGTCACTGGTGAAACTATATTCGACCTATGAATAGCTACTGTATGATTCTCTTATTGGAAGAGCATCAGAAAAATCAAATAGTGATCAAAATAGAAATAGTGGAAATAGTTATAGATGTGGATAGCTCTCTGCTTCCAGCATGTGATGATGATCTTTACATGGAAAAATCTAGTAGTTTACGACTCAGTACCTCTATTTGTCTATTAGAAGCTGTGTGGAATAAGATGGCATACTTCATGCTCTTCTTATCTTATTTTTAACTTAAATAAAAGCCAAGTTAAACATTTGAAAAATTCAACTATTTTCTTAAATTTTTGCATTGGCTTAACAAAAAGTGAAATAGAGTAAAAATCTCCTTTCTACCCTTGTCACCCATGGATCCAGTTTTCCCCCGCCCACCAGAAACCACACATTTTTGGGGTGTCTTTCTAGAGTTTCTTTATGCATGTACAAGCAAATATAAATGTATACTCATTTACTCCCCCTTTTCCATATAATGGTAGTATATCATACATAATGTTCTATACTGTGCTTTTCTCACTTAGAAATATATCCTGGAATTTTTTCCAGTTGCATATTATTTCCTTATATGGAATACCATGAACCATAATTTATATAACCAATCCTATATTGACGGACATTTAGATTTTAAAAAATCTTTTCCTATTAAAATTAATGCTGCAATGAATAGGCTTATACATAAATCATTTATCTCTAGGATAAATTCCCACAGGTGAAATTGCTAGATCGAACAGCATTTGCATTTGTAAGTTGTTAGATATTGCTAAATTGTCCTCTATTGGCAAGCCCAGATATTTCAAAAGTATTTATTTCTGGAGCCCTATAGGTCTCCAGTGTTCAACTTGCTGCAAAAATTTGTCTTTATTGGACCAGAGGAAGGAGGAAAATAGGTAACATTTTGTGAAATTATTTTTATAAGTAACTTCAAATTCTTTATGAAACAAAGAAAAAATATAATAAGAGAGAAAACATTCAAGCATTACTATGTATGATGTATTATTCTCGGCTATTTATGTAGATGAATCCTCACCACCAGTCTGTGAAGTTAGTTTCGTTTTTCTTATCAAAGATGAAAAACTAATTCTCAGAAAGGTTACACATTTCATCCACGATTGTGCTAATGGTTGTTCAACAGGATCTAGAAGTTTTTTTTCTTCTTTCTTTTTTTCTGTTTTTTGAGGCGGAGTTTCGCTCTTATTGCCCAGGCTGGAGTGCCACGGTGCGATCTTGGCTCACTGCAACCTCCGCCTCCCAGGTTCAAGCGATTCTCCTGCCTCAGCCTCCCAAGTAGCTGGGGTTACAGGCATGCGCCACCATGCCTGGCTAATTTTGTATTTTTGGTAGAGACGGGGTTTCTCCATGTTGGTCAGGCTGGTCTCGAACTCACAACCTCAGGTTATCTGCCCACCTTAGCCTCCCAAAGTGCTGGGATTACAGGCGTGAACCACTGCGCCTGGCTTTCTTTCCTTCTTTCTTACTTTCTTTTTTTTTTTTTATTATAAGTTCTAGTATAAGTTTAAGGGATGATGAACATTTTTTCATGTGTCTGTGGGCTGCATAAATGTCTTCTTTTGAGAAATGTCTGTTCATGTCTCTTGCTCACTTTCTGATGGGATGACGAACATTTTTTCATGTGTCTGTGGGCTGCATAAATGTCTTCTTTTGAGAAATATCTGTTCATATTTTTTGCCCACTTTTTGATGGGATTGTTTTTTTCTTGTAAATTTGTTTAAGTTCTTTGTAGATTCTGGATATTAGCCCTTTGTCAGATGGGTAGATTTGGACTTCTTTCTTTTTTTTCTTTTTTTTTTTTTCTTTTATTATTATTATTATTATACTTTAGGTTTTATGGTACATGTGCGCAATGTGCAGGTAAGTTACATATGTATACATGTGCCATGCTGGTGCACTGCACCCACCAACCTGTCATCTAGCATTAGGTATATCTCCCAATGCTATCCCTCCCCCCTCCCCCCACCCCACAACAGTCCCCAGAGTGTGATGTTCCCCTTCCTGTGTCCATGTGTTCTCATTGTTCAATTCCCACCTATGAGTGAGAATATGCGGTGTTTGGTTTTTTGTTCTTGTGATAGTTTACTGAGAATGATGATTTCCAATTTCATCCATGTCCCTACAAAGGACGTGAACTCATCATTTTTTATGGCTGCATAGTATTCCATGGTGTATATGTGCCACATTTTCTTAATCCAGTCTATCATTGTTGGACATTTGGGTTGGTTCCAAGTCTTTGCTATTGTGAATAATGCGGCAATAAACATACGTGTGCATGTGTCTTTATAGCAGCATGATTTATAGTCCTTTGGGTATATACCCAGTAATGGAATGGCTGGGTCGAATGGAATTTCTACTTCTAGATCCCTGAGGAATCGCCACACTGACTTCCACAAGGGTTGAACTAGTTTACAGTCCCACCAACAGTGTAAAAGTGTTCCTATTTCTCCACATCCTCTCCAGCACCTGTTGTTTCCTGACTTTTTAATGATTGCCATTCTAACTGGTGTGAGATGGTATCTCATTGTGGTTTTGATTTGCATTTCTCTGATGGCCAGTGACAGTGAGCATTTTTTCATGTGTTTTTTGGCTGCATAAATGTCTTCTTTTGAGAAGTGTCTGTTCATGTCCTTTGCCCACTTTTTGATGGGGTTGTTTGTTTTTTTCTTGTAAATTTGTTGGAGTTCATTGTAGATTCTGGATATTAGCCCTTTGTCAGATGAGTAGGTTGCGAAAATTTTCTCCCATTTTGTAGGTTGCCTGTTCACTCTGATGGTAGTTTCTTTTGCTGTGCAGAAGCTCTTTAGTTTAATTAGATCCCATTTGTCAATTTTGGCTTTTGTTGCCATTGCTTTTGGTGTTTTAGACATGAAGTCCTTGCCCATGCCTATGTCCTGAATGGTAATGCCTAGGTTTTCTTCTAGGGTTTTTATGGTTTTAGGTCTAACATTTAAGTCTTTAATCCATCTTGAATTGATCTTTGTATAAGGTGTAAGGAAGGGATCCAGTTTCAGCTTTCTACATATGGCTAGCCAGTTTTCCCAGCACCATTTATTAAATAGGGAATCCTTTCCCCATTTCTTGTTTTTGTCAGGTTTGTCAAAGATCAGATACTTGTAGATATGTGGCATTATTTCTGACGGCTCTGTTCTGTTCCATTGATCTATATCTCTGTTTTGGTACCAGTACCATGCTGTTTTGGTTACTGTAGCCTTGTAGTATAGTTTGAAGTCAGGTAGTGTGATGCCTCCAGCTTTGTTCTTTTGGCTTAGGATTGACTTGGCGATGCGGGCTCTTTTTTGGTTCCATATGAACTTTAAAGTAGTTTTTTCCAATTCTGTGAAGAAAGTCATTGGTAGCTTGATGGGGATGGCATTGAATCTGTAAATTACCTTGGGAAGGATGGCCATTTTCATGATATTGATTCTTCCTACCCATGAGCATGGAATGTTCTTCCATTTGTTTGTATCCTCTTTTATTTCCTTGAGCAGTGGTTTGTAGTTCTCCTTGAAGAGGTCTTTCACATCCCTTGTAAGTTGGATTCCTAGGTATTTTATTCTCTTTGAAGCAATTGTGAATGGGAGTTCACTCATGATTTGGCTCTCTGTCTGTTATTGATGTATAAGAATGCTTGTGATTTTTGCACATTGATTTTGTATCCTGAGACTTTGCTGAAGTTGCTTATCAGCTTAAGGAGATTTTGGGCTGAGACAATGGGGTTTTCTAGATATATTATCATGTCATCTGCAAACAGGGACAATTTGACTTCCTCTTTTCCTAATTGAATACCCTTGATTTCCTTCTCCTGCCTAATTGCCCTGGCCAGAACTTCCAACACTATGTTGAATAGAAGTGGTGAGAGAGGGCATCCCTGTCTTGTGCCAGTTTTCAAAGGGAATGCTTCCAGTTTTTGCCCATTCAGTATGATATTGGCTGTGGGTTTGTCATAAATAGCTCTTATTATTTTGAGATACGTCCCATCAATTCCTAATTTATTGAGAGTTTTTAGCATGAAGGGTTGTTGAATTTTGTCAAAGGCCTTTTCTGCATCTATTGAGATAATCATGTGGTTTTTGTCTTTCGTTCTGTTTATATGCTGGATTACATTTATTGATTTGCGTATATTGAACCAGCCTTGCATCCCAGGGATGAAGCCCACTTGATCATGGTGGATAAGCTTTTTGATGTGCTGCTGGATTCTGTTTGCCAGTATTTTATTGAGGATTTTTGCATCAATGTTCATCAAGGATATTGGTCTAAAATTCTCTTTTTTTGTTGTGTCTCTGCCAGGCTTTGGTATCAGGATGATGCTGGCCTCATAAAATGAGTTAGGGAGGATTCCCTCTTTTTCTATTGATTGGAATAGTTTCAGAAGGAATGGTACCAGCTCCTCCTTGTACCTCTGGTAGAATTCGGCTGTGAATCCATCTGGACCTGGACTTTTTTTGGTTGGTAAGCTATTGATTATTGCCACAATTTCAGCTCCTGTTATTGGTCTATTCAGAGATTCAACTTCTTCCTGGTTTAGTCTTGGGAGGGTGTATGTGTCGAGGAATTTATCCATTTCTTCTAGATTTTCTAGTTTATTTGCATAGAGGTGTTTGTAATATTCTCTGATGGTAGTTTGTATTTCTGTGGGATCGGTGGTGATATCCCCTTTATCATTTTTTATTGCATCTATTTGATTCTTCTCTCTTTTTTTCTTTATTAATCTTGCTAGCGGTCTATCAATTTTGTTGATCCTTTCAAAAAACCAGCTCCTGGATTCATTTATTTTTTGAAGGGTTTTTTGTGTCTCTATTTCCTTCAGTTCTGCTCTGATTTTAGTTATTTCTTGCCTTCTGCTAGCTTTTGAATGTGTTTGCTCTTGCTTTTCTAGTTCTTTTAATTGTGATGTTAGGGTGTCAATTTTGGATCTTTCCTGCTTTCTCTTGTGGGCATTTAGTGCTATAAATTTCCCTCTACACACTGCTTTGAATGCATCCCAGAGATTCTGGTATGTTGTGTCTTGGTTCTCGTTGGTTTCAAAGAACATCTTTATTTCTGCCTTCATTTCGTTATGTACCCAGTAGTCATTCAGGAGCAGGTTGTTCAGTTTCCACATAGTTGAGCGGTTTTGAGTGAGATTCTTAATCCTGAGTTCTAGCTTGATTGCACTGTGATCTGAGAGACAGTTTGTTACAATTTCTGTTCTTTTACATTTATTGAGGAGAGCTTTACTTCCAAGTATATGGTCAATTTTGGAATAGGTGTGGTGTGGTGCTGAAAAAAATGTATATTCTGTTGATTTGGGGTGGAGAGTTCTGTAGATGTCTATTAGGTCCGCTTGGTGCAGAGCTGAGTTCAATTCCTGGGTATCCTTGTTGGCTTTCTGTCTCGTTGATCTGTCTAATGTTGATAGTGGGGTGTTAAAGTCTCCCATTATTAATGTGTGGGAGTCTAAGTCTCTTTGTAGGTCACTCAGGACTTGCTTTATGAATCTGGGTGCTCCTGTATTGGGTGCATATATATTTAGGATAGTTAGCTCTTCTTGTTGAATTAATCCCTTTACCATTATGTAATGGCCTTCTTTGTCTCTTTTGATCTTTGTTGGTTTAAAGTCTGTTTTATCAGAGACTAGGATTGCAACCCCTGCCTTTTTTTGTTTTCCATTTGCTTGGTAGATCTTCCTCCATCCTTTTATTTTGAGCCTATGTGTGTCTCTGCACGTGAGATGGGTTTCCTGAATACAGCACACTGATGGGTCTTGAGTCTTTATCCAGTTTGCCAGTCTGTGTCTTTTAATTGGAGCATTTAGTCCATTTACATTTAAAGTTAATATTGTTATGTGTGAATTTGATCCTGTCATTATGATGTTAGCTGGATATTTTGCTCGTTAGTTGATGCAGTCTCTTCCTAGTCTCGATGTTCTTTACATTTCGGTATGATTTTGCAGTGGCTGGTACCGGTTGTGCCTTTCCATGTTTAGCGCTTCCTTCAGGAGCTCTTTTAGGGCAGGCCTGGTGGTGACAAAATCTCTCAGCATTTGCTTGTCTGTAAAGTATTTTATTTCTCCTTCACTTATGAAGCTTAGTTTGGCAGGATATGAAATTCTGGGTTGAAAATTCTTTTCTTTAAGAATGTTGAATATTGGCCCCCACTCTCTTCTGGCTTGTAGGGTTTCTGCCGAGAGATCCGCTGTTAGTCTGATGGGCTTCCCTTTGATGGTAACCCGACCTTTCTCTCTGGCTGCCCTTAACATTTTTTCCTTCATTTCAACTTTGGTGAATCTGACAATTATGTGTCTTGGAGTTGCTCTTCTCGAGGAGTATCTTTGTGGCGTTCTCTGTATTTCCTGAATCTGAATGTTGGCCTGCCTTGCTAGATTGGGGAAGTTCTCCTGGATAATATCCTGCAGAGTGTTTTCCAACTTGTTTCCATTCTCCCCGTCACTTTCAGGTACACCAATCAGACGTAGATTTGGTCTTTTCACATAGTCCCACATTTCTTGGAGGCTTTGCTCGTTTCTTTTTATTCTTTTTTCTCTAAACTTCCCTTCTCGCTTCATTTCATTCATTTCATCTTCCAGGGCTGATACCCTTTCTTCCATTTGATCGCATCGGCTCCTGAGGCTTCTGCATTCTTCACGTAGTTCTCGAGCCTTGGTTTTCAGCTCCATCAGCTCCTTTAAGCACTTCTCTGTATTGGTTATTCTAGTTATACATTCTTCTAAATTTTTTTCAAAGTTTTCAACTTCTTTGCCTTTGGTTTGAATATCCTCCCGTAGCTCGGAGTAATTTGATCGTCTGAAGCCTTCTTCTCTCAGCTCGTCAAAGTCATTCTCCGTCCAGCTTTGTTCCGTTGCTGGTGAGGAACTGCGTTCCTTTGGAGGAGGAGAGGTACTCTGCTTTTTAGAGTTTCCAGTTTTTCTGCTCTGTTTTTTCCCCATCTTTGTGGTTTTATCTACTTTTGGTCTTTGATGATGGTGATGTACAGATGGGTTTTTGGTGTGGGTGTCCTTTCTGTTAGTTTTCCTTCTAACAGACAGAACCCTCAGCTGCAGGTCTGTTGGAGTACCTGGCCGGCCGTGTGAGGTGTCAGTCTGCCCCTGCTGGGGGGTGCCTCCCAGTTAGGCTGCTCGGGGGTCAGGGGTCAGGGACCCACTTGAGGAGGCAGTCAGCCCGTTCTCAGATCTCCAGCTGCGTGCTGGGAGAACCACTGCTCTCCTCAAAGCTGTCAGACAGGGACATTTAAGTCTGCAGAGGTTACTGCTGTCTTTTTGTTTGTCTGTGTCCTGCCCCCAGAGGTGGAGCCTACAGAGGCAGGCAGGCCTCCTTGAGCTGTGGTGGGCTCCACCCAGTTCAAGCTTCCAGGCTGCTTTGTTTACCTAAGCGAGCCTGGGCAATGGCGGGCGCCCCTCCCCCAGCCTCGCTGCCGACTTGCTGTTTGATCTCAGACTGCTGTGCTAGCAATCAGGGAGACTCCGTGGGCGTAGGACCCTCTGAGCCAGGTGCGGGCTATACTCTCCTGGGGCACCGTTTCCTAAGCCCATCGGAAAAGCACAGTATTCGGGTGGGAGTGGCCCGATTTTCCAGGTGCCGTCTGTCACCCCTGGAAGGGGAACTCCCTGACCCCTTGCGCTTCCCGAGTGAGGCAATGCCTCGCCCCTGCTTCGGCTGGCACACGGTGCGCTCACCCACTGACCTGCGCCCACTGTCTGGCACTCCCTAGTGAGATGAACACGGTACCTCAGATGGAAATGCAGAAATCACCCGTCTTCTGCGTCGCTCGTGCTGGGAGCTGTAGACCGGAGCTGTTCCTATTCGGCCATCTTGGCTCCTCCTTCTTTTCTTTTTTCTTTCTTTCTTTTTTTTTTTGTTGAGACAGAGTCTCGCTCTGTTGCCCAGGCTGGAGTGCAGTGCCGCAATCTCGGCTCACTGCAAGCTCCGCCTCCCGAGTTCACGCCATTCTCCTGCCTCAGCCTCCCGAGTAGCTGGGACTACAGGTGCCCGTCACCACGCCTAGCTAATTTTTTTGTTTTTTTTTTTTTTAGTAGAGACGGGGTTTCACCGTGTTAGCCAGGATGGTCTCGATCTCCTGACCTCGTGATCCGCCTGCCTCAGCCTCCCAAAGTGCTAGGATTACAGGCATAAGCCACCATGCCCGGCCAGCCTTCCTCTTTATTAAGAAGAGGGACATGTTTGTATCTGGGGAGATTCTATCTCTTATGACAGGCTCCTCTGCCCTGCGATGGTAAATCCATCTCTTGTGTTGGTATGAACTGCTAGGACCATATATGATGACCACTAGGTTCTGATTCACCCAAAACTTGGCTGAACTCACTGTCAGAAGATGGCACAGAGTTTCATTCTCTGGAATAGATAGTTTTAATAGTTCTGTAGAAAATCTTATCTCATAATAGCATTTTCAGTTATACAATCTAAGATAAGGCAATCAGATCTTTTGCTTGAGGATATAAATTAATTGCTGGCAGAAGTCAGTCAAGAGGAAGACTATATGTTTTGACTAGGGTACAGTGAGCAAGAAGAAGTCTTAACTGAGGTAGGCCACAGATTTCTAGATGACCGGAGGCAAGGTCTTTAGCCATGACTGTTTTCAGCACTCTGTCTCCAAAATGGAAGGTCCTTATAGATAACATTGATCACTAACAATATACTTGGCATAAAATTAGTGATGATTGATGATGCAGCATGAAATATGAAATGGATAAGAGAACAGACTTTTTAGCCAAATAAACCTAAATTTGAATGTTTTTTCTGTTCTTTACTGGGCGTGTGACCTTGGGAACTTTAGTATTTTTTCTAAGTCTTTCTTTCTTTGTCTGAAAAATGAGGATTACAGTCGTACCCACCTCATAGGGATGTTGTGAAAATTAAGTGAGATTACATGGATAAAAAGCTTAGTAAAGCATGTGGAACATAATAAGTACTCATTAAATGATAGTTGCTGTTATTATTTCATGTTAATACTCATGTTTTCTATTCTGAGATCTTTTTAGCCCGGCCGTTAGGGCGGATTTCTGTACTGTGAGAACCAACTTTGTGTGTTTAATATGGCTGTATGCTCAGCTAAGTCAAAACACAGAGGTAAAGCTCTACCTGACCTTGTCGGCGATTAGCTTTTGCCTTTTCATGCGTGAGATTTGATTATCTTTATCATTGTCTTAGCTTGTGTTACCTACATATCATAAAATTATCCCAACGTTTTAATATCCTGTCACAAACATTTATCTTTTTGACCTTCAATGGAATTGTAGTAAGTCCGTCTGCTCTTGAATGCATCTATCTATCTCATGTAATGTGAAATTACCAGTGCTGAAGTTTAATACTTATACCATGGTCACTTAGATGCCATGAGCTTTGATTCATCCTTGCCACTAGATGGCACTATAATAGAACACATTCATCATAGTTGTGGTTTATTGTCTGGGTAGACATGCCATAGAAATAGGAGCTAAGGAGGTGTAAGTAGCCTCCACATATGAAACTGAAGATGAGAGAGCTTTGACATAGGGACGTTTCGTAAATAGGAGAGTTTTTAGTGTTTGAGTTTTATGTGGTTTGGGTTCCTTCAAACCACATAAAACACATAAAATGATCTCCAAACCACATAAAATGATTTTGAGTATAGGAATAAGTGAGCAAGAAGAACAAGACTGGAAAGGAAGAAATGGAGGAACATGAGGATAATGTTTCAAGACTACTACTGTGGGCAACAGGGCTTAATTCTACAGGAGCATCCTAAGAAGCATGAAGAATGCCTCCCAGAATTGTCCACACAATGGTGGGGCAGCAACAGTGCTTATTCATTAGCTCCTGTCCGTTGGTTAAGGTTGCTCCCTGTTCTTTCACTGCACATATGTATGAGCCAAAAAACTCCTGCTGGAATCCAACATGGCCATGGGGCAGAAAGTAAAGATTCTCAGTGTGGCCTAGAGATAAGATGCCATCAGGTGAAGCAGATCTGAGAATGCATTGAATTATCTATTCCAACCAGGTTAAAATCAGATATAAGCCTGGGTGGATGTGACTCAGGGCACCAGATGTATCTACTACAGTGACCT
Organism: Pongo pygmaeus; assembly: GCF_028885625.2. Lineage (NCBI taxonomy): Eukaryota > Metazoa > Chordata > Mammalia > Primates > Hominidae > Pongo > Pongo pygmaeus. The sequence goes on from NC_085930.1 coordinate 92,104,959, forward strand.
AATAAATCATGTACTCTGTAAATTCTTCCAGTTGAAATAAACAAAGAATCTTAATGAACCACCTGCATCTCCAAATCCTTGGGGGCTACCCGATGGGTAATCCAGCAAACGTTTAATGAATAAAAACATAAATGGTTACTTTATGAAATTCAGAGAAGGAGATATCTTGCCTTTTATATCCTAGTAGGAAAAGTTTCTCAAATCCTTTTATTGTTGTGTACTAGAATATAGAAACAGGAAGTGTTTGTTGTAGAAGCAGGAGGAGTTTACCAATCAGAAAAATCTGGGTTGGGCAGTATGTAGTGAGGGAATTGTAGTGGACTGGGGCTCAAGACAGTTTAGGATCTAGCTGTGATAACTGTCTAGCTGTGATGTTGGATGAATTACTTAGGTCACCCTAAGCTGAAATTGTGGGACCTCAGTGTCTTTATCTGTAGAAGATTGTATATATGATACATATAATTATTTTATATATATATATGTTGGCTGAGTTCAATCATCTTTAAGATTTCTTCTAGTCCTAAGATGCTATGAAAATTATACATGTAGAAAAATATGACTTTTGTGAGTGGGCATATTGTACTCATATGTATATTCATGTTTGCATACGTGATATGATGAGTTTTTCAACACTGGAATTGATTATCCACTTGACGCTGTGAAAATATCCTTGATCTTTAAAAATTGAAAAGTTTCGTTGGATTCAGAATGATGTGCCAGATAATATTCAAGTACATACAAGAAATATTAATTCTAAAGCATGCATAGGTAATATAAATGAAACCCTGTTTTCTTTTATTGGTTAGTTATATAACATTCTTTAGTCTTACAAATTAAGTAATTATTTAATAGTTATTTTAATGGAAGCAGGGAGAAGGTGCAATCATCTTTAGAGGTGGAAAATCATGTAATTTATTGCACATACTGGACACTTTTGAGAGTGAAAGGGGGCACCAATTATAATTAGTAATTATTTTGGGATAAGAGATATAACTCAGAACCACCCCAGGCAAACTGGGACAGAATATTGCCTTATTTGAAGGTTGATTTCAACTTCCTTAGTGGCTAAGAAAGTAGTAGGATAAATTTAATCCAAATTCCCTAGAATTAGACAGACCCTTCACTGAGACCAAATATAAAATCTCAGTAAAATACAAAATAAAAGCTGTTTGAAGCCATCAGACAATAACCAAGGTAGCTGAAACTTGAGAGGCCAGGATCTCAAAGAAAAAGTAAAAACAGAGGGCGAGTCCTGAATTTGCTAATGCTTTTGCCCTCAGAATCTTTGCTAATTTGCCTTCTGGGACATAGAGGCTGAAGAGAAATCACAGGTCTAGAGTTTGCAGCAGTATCACTAAGATGAGACCAAAATTGAACTTCAGGGCTAGTTAAGTACCCAGAACTTAAGGGCATCAAAATCCTAAAGAAATGGGAACTTCAGAGAAGTGATCCTAGCTTTTGCTATACCATTTCCCTTCAAGTTGTTAGCTAATTCCTAAACTGGGCATGTGTGGAGCGAGAGGCTAAGAAACCCAGAAAAAAAAGTAGTCGCCTTTTAGCTAAGAAACTAATCAGAGCTCCTGGCAGTCTCACAGTGCTGGGGAGAAACAAAAATTATAATTTAGAACCTGCCAAGGATCCCAGTAAATTCCCCAGGCTTTTAAATGAGACCTCTGAAGTGTTATGACTGATGATAGGGATAAATCAGTAATAGATCAGCCCTCACAAAGTCTTAAAAATAGCCTCCAATGATTTCATTCTCTGACTGGATCAGGATTTCCTGCCTTTTAGGCAGAAGAAAATAAAATATTCTCTGAAGTAATATAATATCATCCAGAGTCTCTACAATCATTCATGTGTAATGTCAGCCTTCAATCTAAAATTATCAGGTTTGCCAGGGAACTGGACCAAATGACAAAAGCTAAAAGGAAAAAAAATCAGCAATAGGTCTACAGGTGATGTGGATATTGAGGTTATTTAACTAACTATAATTAATAGATTTAAAAAGTAGATTTTAAAAATAGAGACTATCACTAGAAAATTAGAATCTATAAAAGCATAGTCAAATGGAAATTCTAGAGCTGAGAAGATTAAGAAGTCAAAAAATGAGTTTAACTGCAGATGAGACAACAGAATAGAGAATTAGTAAGCTGAAAGTAGGTAAGTAGAAAATATTAAGTTTGAAGTGCAGAGAGGGAAAATTAATGGAAAATCTAGATAGTAGCATAGGGTACATATAAAAATTGGCACAAGTGTTGACTATATGTTTATTTGAAGCTCCAGAAGGGGAGGAGAGGGAAATGGAGGAGAAGAAATATTTGAAGATATGCTGGCCAAATAATTTCAAAAATGAGTGAAGGATCTCATACTGCAGGTTCATGAAACTCTACAAACTCCAAACAGAAGAAATACAAAATATCATGGCAAATAGAGCTAAAAACTCATAAGTAGAAAATCTGAGTCATATTTAGAGAAAACAAGACAAATCGTCTTTAAAAGAGTTACAATAAACTGACAGTTGTCCTTTCAAAAGAAATATCCTTCAATGAAGGATGAAACAGATACATGAAAATGAAATGAAGATATTCATTTGAACATCCTTAAATGAAGAAATATATCAAATGAAGAAATAAACTAATGAAGAGGAAATAAACTCACTTTCATATCCAAATAAAACAGAAGAGAAATTGTTGCCAGAAAATGCACGTTAAAATTAAGCACAAGGGGAGTTATTCATCAGGAAGTTAATGATCTTAGATGGAAGCGTAGAAATGCAGGAAGAAATGAAGAGCAATGGGAAAGACAAATATGTGGGTAAGTTTAAATAAACACTGACTCTTTAAAAATAACAATAATAATGTCTAGTGTATTGAAACTATATGTAGAATTAAAACCCATGACAACAACAGCACAGAAGGCAGGAAGGGAGTGAATGGAGTTGATTCTTGCATTATCTGGGAAGTGGTACATTTTCTGATCTAAGGTAGATTAATAACTGGATGTATGTTACTAAATGAACAAAAAAGAAAGTATGACTAATAATGTAATAAAAAAGAGAAAATGTAATGATAAAATAATTACTTGATTAATAAAATAGAATGCAAGACAGGAGAAAAAAGGAACAACAAAGAGATGGGATAAATAGAAAACAATGTGGTAATCTGGTTTGAAATACGGAAGAAGAAAGGACATTATAGTGGAAAAACTGCAGAAGTCCGAATCAAGCCTGAAGTTTAGTATAGTAGTATTGAGTGTTTAGTACCTATGTGGGTTTCTAAGTTTTAACAAATGTACTGTGATAATGTAAAATGTTAAAATTAACTGAAAGTGGGTGAGGGTTATATAGGAATGCCTTGTACTATCTTTAGAATTTTTCCGTACATCTAAAATTATTTCTTCCAAAAAGTTTATGAGAAATAAAAAGAAAAGGTGATAACTCTAGAAAAGTGGGCAAAATCTTGAGAATGACATAAAAAATGTAATATTCAAATGCCCAATACAGATAAATAAAAGATGGTCACCTTCATTAATCATGAGAAAAATGCAATTTTTAAAAATTTTTTATTTTTATTTTTTTTAAATGGAGTCTCATTCTGTCACCCAGACTGGAGTGCATGGCATGATCTCAGCTCACCACAACCTCCCCATCCTGGGTTCAAGTGATTCTCCTGCCTCAGCCTCCTGAGTAGCTGGGATTACAGGTGCATGCCACCACGCCTGGCTAATTTTTGTATTTTAGTAGAGACAAGGTTTCACCATGTTGGCCAGGCTGGTCTTGATCTACTGACTTCAGGTGATCCACCCGCCCCTGCCTCCCAAAGTGCTGGGATTACAAGCGTGAGCCACTGCACCCAGCCAAAAAATGCAAATTAAAACCTCAATGCATCATCACCATACATCCTCCATCATGGCTTACGTGAAAAAGACAGAATACCAAGATTGTTGAGGATGTTGAATGACTGGAACTCATACAACACTGGTGGGAGTGTAAATTTACAAGATCATTGTATTAAAATTTTCCTTGGCAGTGTTAACTAAAGCTAAACATGATGCCTACACTACCATCCAGAAATCCTGCTCTAAGTACACGTGTGCTAAAAAATGTGGACAAGAGCCAGGTGTGGTGGCTTATGCCTGTAATCCCAGCACTTTGAGAAGCTGAGGTGGGCAGATTGAGCTCTGAAGTTCGAGAGCAGCCTGGGCAACATGGTGAAACCTCGTCTCTACTAAAACAAAAAATTAGCCAGGCAGTGGTGGTGCATGCCTGTAATCCCAGCTACTGGGGAGGCTGAGGCACTAGAATCACTTGAACCCAGGAGGCAGAGGTTCCAGTGAGCTGAGATCATGCCACTGCACTCCAGGCTGGGTGACAGAGCAAGCCTGTCTCAAAAAAAAAAAAAAAAAAAAAATCAACAGCAACAAAAAACTGGACAAGAATGTTCAGTATCACTTTACTCTTAATAGCCCCAAACTGAAACAACCCAAATGTCCCTAGATGGGTAAATAATTTGTGACATTGGCATACAATGGAATATTATAAATTAACTTTTTAAGAAGCAACTACTGTACAAACAAAAATATGGATGAATCTTACAGACATAATGTTGAGGGGAACATCTAGAAAGAAAAGAAGTACATTCTTCATTATCCAATTTATTTGAAAGTAAATAAAATTAACCAACAGTGATGAAGGTCAGAATAGTTGTTACTTGTTGAGGAGGTAATGACCAGGAGGGGCAAGAGGGAGCCTTCTGTGGTGCTGGTGGTGTTCTATATCTTGATATCATTTGTGGTTACAGGAGCGTGCTCACTTTGCCAAGATTCATTAAGCCCTTAGGATTTAGGTGTTTAACTGTATGACTATTATATATTAATAAAAAAGTCAAACCCACAAATGCCCTGGAAACCTGAATTTCAAATTAAAACATGTTTTCACTCAGCTTTATAGTATTGATACAAACTATAGCATATTTTTTCAGTGGGGGACACAGTCTTGCTCTATCACCCAGGCTGGAGTGCAGCGGTGCAATCTCGGCTTACTGCAACCTCCACCTCCTGGGTTCGAGTGATTCTCATGTCTCAGCCTTCCGAGTAGCTGGGATTACAGGCCCGCACCACCATGCCTGGCTATTTTTTTCTGTATTTTTAGTAAAGATGGGGTTTCACCATGTTGTCCATGATGGTCTTGAACTCCTGGGCTCAAGGGATTCACCCACCTTGGCCTCCCAAAGTGCTGGAATTACAGGCGTGAGCCACTGCACCCAGCCTATAGCATAATGTTTTTGTAAAAGTTCTGTAAGTTGTAGAAACTGAAATTCCAACTAATGTATTATTCTAACATAATAGAAAGATTTTATTTTATTTTATTTTATTTATTTACTCCTTTTTGAGACAGAGTCTTGCTCTGTCACCCAGGCTGGAGTGCAGTGATGCGATCTCAGCTCACTGCAGCCTTCTCCTTGTGGGTTTAAGTGATTCTCAGGCTGACTCCTGAGTACAGGCATGCGCCACCACACCTGGCTAATTTTTTTATTTTTAGTAGAGACGGGGTTTCACCATGTTAGCCAGGCTGGTTTTGAACTCCTGACTTCAAGTGATCCCCCCGCCTAGGCCTCCTAAAGTGATGGGATTACAGGTGTGAGCCACGGCACCTGGCAATAGAAAGATTTTAGTGTCCACTTGTGTGTGTGTGCATCCTTTAAAAATCAATAGATATATAGAATGCTCTTATCAGAAAACATCTGCACTATACTTTAATAACTAATTAATTGGTCTTCCATTCTTTGGGATTTATTCTCTGCATGAAGAGATCCGAGGAGACCAGTTACAATTATTGTACAAACTAAGGCCAAATTAGGCACTAGACTCTCCTGATGTTCTAATATTTTGAAATGTAGAAGGAACTGTTTGAATGCCTAATAAGGCTTTTACAAATTTTGGGACTTCATGATCAAAGCAAACTACGATTAATACTCATGGAAGATTAACTAAGAGAAAAATGCAAAGGTGAATCAATATCCTTGAGAGAAGATTGAGAAATAGAGCAAGCCAGCAAGGGTTTTAGAGCCTACAGGATTCCTCTTTTCAAATAATAATTATATATATATTCAAACATTCTCTCTCTTTCCCTCTCTCTCTTTACACACACACACACGCACACACACACTCTCACAACTCTGCAAGATACTCTTTTTATCCTCCTATTTCACGGATATAGAAGCTGAGGCTTAGAGAGATATGTTGTTCAACTCAGGACACCATGTCCATGAGTGGAGGGTCCATTATTTAAATATAGATATGGCCAATTCTAGAGCCCATGCTTTTATTCACTCCTATTCACAGCAGTATTTCTTGAAGTATGAATTATGCCACCTGCATCCAAATAGCAGGGGAAGCTTGTCAAGTATTCATTCCCAGGTGCCCAGTGCAGCTGGAATTTCTGAAGTTGGAGCTTATGAGTCTCCATGTTTCTTAAGGGCTCTGAAGGTTGAGAAAAACCACTACGGTTTTGCTGTCATGATTTTGAATAGGAGTGGGACATTTTGTCCAAACCCAACTTAGCAAGTACCAAGTTTACTCAAGTATCAAATAATAGAAGAGAATAATGCTCCTCAAGTGTGTACATGCTGTTGTTGTTGCACACAATTCCTCTCCCATTCACTAGCATTTTACCTGAGATTTTTGAGGGTAGATGCTTTTCCAACCATTTTCAAGCTGTTGTGCACAGTATACACAAAGGAAACACTAAGTTTGTTTAAATAAACATTTGTAACTCCCAAGAAGAGTATATGCCTATTGATTCTTTCCACTACATTCTAAATATTAAGTTGAAGCAATACATTCATCAGAGGGACCATTATTCTGCCTACGCTGTTCTCTGTATCAAACCCCTTGAGACTTGTTGAAATACCAAATATGATGTGGCATGTGTTTCTTCAGTAAAAGATAGAAGACAAAAAACGATGTGAAAACGATCAAATAATATGTAACAGCTGATTCTTTCAGCCTTAATGAAGTTATTAGGATGTTTCCTTCTCCAAAGCCTTACTTTCTTTAAAAAAATGAAAGGAAGATGGGAAAGGGGTAAATAGAGGTTGTTAAAGCTTAAACCTTGCATTTTCTCCCCTCTCAGTTTTTAGAAACAATATTGAAAATTTGAAAATTTCTTGGTACAGGGACAGAAAAACAACAGTAAATAATTAAGAAGCTGAGTCATTAGGGATGTGAAGTGCAGTCAGACCTGGGTTTGAGGCCAGCTCTTCTACTGAGCATTAGGATCTTGAGTGAGTTCCTTATCATCTCTCTTCAGTTTCCTCCTCCTTAAGTATAATAAGAATGGGACTTATTTCATGGGGCTCAGAATCCCCTTTACATGAAATAATTGCATGTGCAATGGATAGTACAGTGCCTGGAAAATAGTAAGCATATAAAAATCATTAGCTATTATTGTAATTGCTATTGTCTCTTTCTTCTATGATACTTACCATTTATGTTGAACGAAAACTTCCTTTAATAGAAACTAAATATGAAATGTACTATTACAAATTTCGTGAGTTCAGGAACTTATGAAATAAAAATAACAAGAGGCCATTTAACAACATTTCCAGGCTTGTGTGATTTTAAGGGCTCTGCTGTGCCAGGTGTATGCTGTCTTAAACAAGTTCCTTATTGTTTCCTGGATTGTGCTGCTGTAAAGGTTTCTTCTGTTTTCTTCCAGAGCCAGAGTTGCTGGTTTCTTTTCTGTAGATTAGCAACTCCCACACCGCTCAGAGATAAGGTTTGAGAACCAAAAATAAAGTTGTCTTGTGATACCGAGGAAAAGTTGATAGAAATGAGGTTAGCTTGTCAGTCTGGTATGTTTTCTGAAGATCTCTTCATTCTAGTTCTATCACTATGTGTGGGATTACCATAGTGATTTTTTTCTCTACTAAAAATAAAATTTCCTCCTATATATAGAATGTGTGTTTAGTACAGAAGAATTGAAAAAATTGAAAAAATAGAAAAGTAGAAATATGAAAACAAATAATTTCTAATTCTAATGAAAATTACAGTTAACACTTTGGATTGCTTCATTATAGACTTCATATAGACTCTATATATATAGAGAGAGATATATATATATCTCCATGGGAGAAATACATATATATGTATATATTTCTCATTAACAAGCAAAACTGTGTATAGAGATTTGTAACTGTCTTTTCTCCCTAAGGTATTATCATAGATATCTCCTATCATAGTATATTTTCCCAATTTAGTTTCTTTTTATTGGCATGAAAAATATTTTTAAAGAGAGTTAGAAAAGTCTACCAGTCAGATGTGATTCTATTATATTTTAGACTTAATTTTTTACTAATTCACTTAGTCATCAAATTCTTATAATGCACTTACTACTCAAAAAGCACTAGACCGGAACTTTTTGTGGACAGGAACTTTGGTCATGTCCACCTCTATCTCCAGTTTCTAGTACTGTGCCTGGCAGGTAGGGATGTGCAGCAGATGTTATTGAACAAATGATTATTGAGTAAACACTTGTTAGTACATCCCTTACCTCAACTAGGGGTTGAAGTTTTTAAAAAAGTCACACTGCTGTCATGAAAGTGTATCTGAGTCAACTCTGTGTTGGATCCCGAAGTGTGGGGGTGACAGGCTTGACTCAGTGAATAGCTTTTTTTTTGTTCCAAGGTCTGGGGGAAAGGAGATCCAGACTCAACTTGTTTTATGGTTTTTAAAATGGAAAAAAAGGATCTTTGCCTACGGCATTTGTGTGTATGTGTGTGTGTGTTTGTGTGTGTGTGTGTGCACGTGGATGTATATAAAAATATACTTTCAAGGCCTGACCCCATGGCACACACCTGTTACCTCAGCACTTTGAGAAGCCAAGGAGGGCAGATTGCTTGAGTTAAGGCTCAGGCATCTGAGACCAGCCTGGGCAACATGGAGAAACGTCGCCTCTACTAAAAACACAAAAAAGTAACTGGGCTTGGTGGCACACGCCTGTAGTCCCAGCTACTTGGGAGGCTGAGGTGGGAGGATGGCTTGAGCCTGGGAGGTCAAGGCTGCAGTGAGCTGAGATCACATTGCTCTACTCCCACCTGGGCAACAGAGTGAGACTCTGCCTCAAAAAAAAAAAAAAAAAAAAAAGTCTTTCAAAGAAGCTCTTCACATATATATTTATTTTTTGAGCAGAAGTATATTTGCATTTGGTCTGATGAGACCTCTCAAATTACTTCCATAACCTCCCCTCAACGTTTCATCAGTCTTCCAAATACCAAGAACACAGCACTCTCATAGCAAAGTGCTTCATAGGTCAACTCAAGCTGGAGGTAGGCAGAAAGTGGTTTCCAATCTGAAAAGGTAATTTCCTCTCTAAGATTTAAGATTAAAAAATAATTGAGGCCCAGGAAGATGGTCTGTCCTATAAGAAAAATGACTTCTTCCCTCGTGACACTTTCTTTTTTTATATTTATTTATTTATTTATTTATTTATTTATTATTATACTTTAGGTTTTAGGGTACATGTGTGCAATGTGCAGGTTAGTTACATATGTATACATGTGCCATGCTGGTGCGCTGCAACCCCTAACTCGTCGTCTAGCATTAGATATATCTCCCAATGCTATCCCTCCCCCCTCCCCCCACCCCACAACAGTCCCCAGAGTGTGATGTTCCCCTTCCTGTGTCCATGTGTTCTCATTGTTCAATTCCCACCTATGAGTGAGAATATGCGGTTTTTGGTTTTTTGTTCTTGCGATAGTTTACTGAGAATGATGATTTCCAATTTCATCCATGTCCCTACAAAGGACATGAACTCATCATTTTTTATGGCTGCATAGTATTCCATGGTGTATATGGACACTTTCTTGTTGGAAGTGAATTCAGAGTAGAAGTTGGCTGGGAGTGTGTGTAGCCTGAGTAGATGGGAGTGGGGGTATGGAGTGGGACCCAATTCCAAACTCATTTAGGTCAACTCATTGAAACAATCATAATCTGTAGGAAGTCCTACAGCACAGACTCTGGCAATATTTCCATGCCGTTGGTCTCATCCCTGTGCCTGTAAAACATACTTATTATGCTATGACTTTTCTGTCTGTGTAACAGGGATGGCCATACTTGTAATGTTTCTTTGTTACCTCCGTATTATATTGTTTTTAGGGTTAAATCCCGAAGGAGTAGTGCTGGCTCTCTTGGTTGGAGAAAAGTGCCTAACAGCCACTGCATTACTACTATTTTTAAAACATTTGATATGTTTTTATCAAAGTAATATGCACACATGTTTAAAAAGCTGTACAGAAAGACTTGTCATGAATGCAGTTGTCCCCGGCTCTGTCCCCTCCCCACCACCAGAGGGAGACCCTTTTAACCATTTCTGTGTTCAAGTGATTACCTTAGTATCTCTAAATGATATTCTTTTCCTACTATTTTTAAATTGTTCCAATTGCATTGTCAATTGCTGACTCCTCAGAAGGACCATCAGAAAAGCCTGTCGACCAAGCAAAGCTGAGTTTTTAGACTTATTCCAGTAGGGAGAACACCTTCATAGACTTCTAGTCGTGTCTCAGAAGGAAGAGGTCAGGGAAAGATATCCGTAGAGTTTAGGGTGATTTTTCAGGCTAGTCTTGCAAAGCAGAAACTGACTGGAATTGGGCTGAGGTTACGGCATACTAATTTTTGATTGGTAGGAAAAAGGTGAAACTTTGAACCAAATGTTGATGTTAGTTTTGATAAGTAAGCTAATTAGTTAGCAGTCTAATCTTCCAGTAGTAGTTATTCTTTGGAGCAAAGAACTAAGTAATTTATTGTTTTGTCCCAGTATTGTTTAGCATAGAAACAGAAGGCAGGTTTAGTATGGGTTCCTAGGACAGTGTTGAGTAACTTTTTGCTATGATCATGAAGATTGAATCAGATTATTATTATTATTTATTTTTTAGAGGCAGAATCTTGCTCTGCCACCCAAGCTGGAGTACAGTAGGGCAATCATAGCTTACTACAGCTACAAACTCCTGGGCTCAAGTGATACACCACCTCAGCCTCCTGAGTAGCTGGGACTACAGGCATGTACCACCATGCCCTGCTAATTTGAATTAGATGATTTATACCTCCCACCACCCCACTTCTTATTCTTCAAAACTAGCCCATTCCTTCAATGACCAACTCTACTCATGCAAACCAGAAACTTAAGCTTCCTATTTTTTGCTCCATCACCACAGGTAGCATCTCTTTACCATCCCTTCCCTCAAGCCCCAATTTTGTAGGATGGATTTGTTCTATGATTCTTGATGATAAGGAAACTCGTATTTCTTTAGTTTGCCAAATTAAATAACATCTAACTCAGACCTCACCAGTCTACTTGGCATGATGCCTAATCAGAGTTATTTTGGGTATCCCCTCCCCTCAGGGCTGGAAAATTGTTCCAGGGACTTAATGAGTATTAAGAAAAATCAGGGTACTGGGCTTGATACCTGGGTGATGAAATAATATCTATGACAAACCTCTGTGACAAGTGTTTACCTATGTAACAAACCTTCATATGTACCCCCAAACCTAAACTAAAAGTTAAAATAAATAAATAATTAATTAAATGGATAAATACATAGAAAGAAAACTCAATTAGTGGTGACTCTTTTGTTTCTCTCTAACCTGGGTTCATTTGAGGGAGGATGGTTCTGAAGCCCCTCTTTCTTCTCTTCCATGCCAGATGTGGCTGCTGGGACTTCATAACATCTTTTAACATTAAGCTTAGTGCTCAGTCCCCAGGGATTCACATACTTGCTCCATCAAAGCTCTTGTCAATCATAGGTAATGGGGCATGCATCTTCAATTTCACTGAGCCCTTTCATTCCCTGGTTTTGGGGTAATTCAGCTTTCTCTGGGTTCAGGTTATTTTCCCTCACTTCGATTTTTGAAAACCTCCATCTCTGGCACTACCAGTTCTAGCATTCTAATACATGTGGCAGTTAAGGCCACAGGCTCTGTTATCAGCCTTCCTAGGTTGAAATCATCATTTCCCCCAGAGCTCTCTATGCCTTGGAGCTCCCTAAGCCTGAGTTTCCTGGCAAGTGAGAATGACAATAAATCCCTACTGCATAAGGTTGTGGTGAGGAAGAAATAATGTAATTGTTATGAGGCATTCTTTGCACCATGCCTGGCACTTAGTAAGCTTTCAGTAAAGGTCAACTATTCTTATAATTATTATATTGCTCTGTTATTTGAGGGATTGTTTTTTCGTTTGAGACGGAGTCTCGCTCTGTAACCCAGGCTGGAATCTCGCTCTGTAGCCCAGGTTGGAGTGCAGTGGCACGATCTTGGTTCATTGCAACTTCCAGCCTCTAGCCTCAAGGGATTTCCTCCTCAGGCTCCTGAGTAGCTAGGACTACAGGTGCGCATCAGGATGTCACCACATTGGTCAGGCTGGTCTTGAACTCCTGACCTCAGGTAATCTGCCTGTCTCGGCCTCCCAAAGTGCTGGGATTATAGGCTGAGCCACCGTGCCTGGCCTAATTTGTGGTTTTTAAAAACAAAGTCTTCAAGTTTTCTCTGGGCAAGGGAAGCTCAGTTCTCCAGGACATAAAGCCTTGGCTCCTTTCTAAGGAAGAGAAGAAAAGAATATGGTGAAAGTTAGGATTAGATGATTTCTTAACCTGTTTACCCTGTCGCATTAGAAGCCTGGTTTTATGATAGTACAGAGCTTCCCTAGATCAGGAGTTGGCAAACTATAGCCTGCAGAGTCCTTTGTCTGATTTTACAAATATAGTTTTATTGGAGCACAGCCACACCTGTTTAAGTTTTATTGTCACTTAAAATCAGGTTTAGACTATGTAAATCTATGTATGACCCACAAACCTAAAATGCTTAATATCTGTTCCTTCAAGAAAATGTGTCCGGGCACAGTGGTCCACGCCTGTAATCCCAGCACTTTGGGAGGCTGAGGTGGGCGGATCAGGAGGTTAGGAGTTCAAGACCAGCCTGGCCAACATGGTGAAACCCCGTCCCTACCAGAAAAAAAAAAAAAAAAAAAAAAAAAAATTAGCCAAGCACAGTGGTGGGTGCCTGTAATCCCAGCTACTGTGGAGGCTGAGGTAGAAGAATTGCTTGAACCCGGGAGGCAGAGGTTGCTGTGAGTTGAGATCTTGACACTGCACTCTAGCCTGGGTGACAGAGCAAAACTTCGTCTCAGAAAAAAAAAAAAAGAAAATATTTGCTGATTCCTGGCTTAGACCATTTAGGTTGACTTAGAATTTAAGTTAAAGTACATTGAAATTAAATGTGCATGGCTGAGTAGTGTGGGGTCAAGGAAACTACTCTGTGATGCTCAGCCTTCAAACAGCATGACATTGACAGGTCCTTCATGTTAACTGAGCAGGAAAGGCAAATAACTGAGTCAAGGAACATCCCCACTGCCTTCCATTTGTGCTGTAGCGGCCCTCCCAGAAGCTCCTTTGGATTCTGCCCTTAGACATGGCAAGAGAAGAATCCAACTTTTGAAGGACCCCATGTATTGTAAATATCCAAACACAAAGGTAGTTTTTCTTTTCACTCTTGAAAGAAAGTTGAGTAAACAGCAAGGAAGGAAGAAGGAGCTTTTAACCTAACTAGGCCAGTCCCCAGAGCCTGAGGATGCAGGGCCAAGGGCATGTAAGTGTGGCAGTATGGGGAGGGGTGACCTGGGAGGAGAAAATTACAGCCTCTGTGCTGGAAAACAGAGCTGGCTTTTTTCAAGTTGGCTGCCCCAAGTCACCCTAAGCAGATGTCCAGATAGACTGAGTTCCTTAGATAACTAGATGGTATCATTTCTTTGTTTGTTTATTTATTTATATTATACTTTAAGTTCTGGGGTACACATGCACAACGTGCATGTTTGTTACATATGTATACATGTGCTATGTTGGTGTGCTGCACACATTAACTCGTCATTTACATTAGGTACATCTCCTAATGGTATCTATCCCCCCATCCCCCCAACCCCATGACAGACCCCGGTGTGTGATGCTCCACACCCTGTGTCCAAGTGTTCTCATTGTTCAATTCCCACCTATGAGGGCGAACATGGTATTTCTAGTTCTAGATCCTTGAGGAATCACCACACGGTCTTCCACAATGGTTGAATTAGTTTACAGTCCCACCAACAGTGTAAAAGTGTTCCTATTTCTCCACATCCTCTCCAGCACCTGTTGTTTCCTGACTTTTAAATGATCACCATTCTAACTGGTGTGAGATAGTATCTCATTGCGGTTTTGATTTGCATTTCTCTGATGGCCAGTGATGAGAGCATTTTTTCATGTGTCAGTTGGCTGCATAAATGTCTTCTTTGCATAAATGTCAGCATAAATGTCAGTTCATATCCTTTGCCCACTTTTTGATGGGTTTGTTTGATTTTTTTCTTGTAAATTTGTTCTTTGTAGATTCTGGATATTAGCCCTTTGTCAGATGGGTAGATTGTAAAAATTTTCTCCCATTCTGTAGGTTGCCTATTCACTCTGATGGTAGTTTCTTTTGCTGTGCAGAAGCTCTTTAGTTTAATCAGATCCCATTTGTCAATTTTGGCTTTTGTTGCCATTGCTTTTGGTGTTTTAGACATGAAGTCCTTGCCCATGCCTATGTCCTGAATGGTATTGCCTAGGGTATTTCTTCTAGGGTTTTTATGGTTTTAGGTCTAACATTTAAGTCTTTAATCCATCTTGAATTAATTTTTGTATAAGGTGTAAGGAAGGGATCCAGTTTCAGCTTTCTACATACGGCTAGCTAGTTTTCCCACCACCATTTATTAAATAGGGAATCCTTTCCCCATTTCTTGTTTTTGTTAGGTTTGTCAAAGATCAGATGGTTGTAGAGGTGTGGTATTATTTCTGAGGGCTCTGTCCTGTTCCATTGGTCTATATCTCTGTTTTGGTACCAGTACCATGCTGTTTTGGTTACTGTAGCCTTGTAGTATAGTTTGAAGTCAGGTAGCATGATGCCTCCCGCTTTGTTCTTTTGGCTTAGGATTGACTTGGCAATGCAGGCTCTTTTTTGGTTCCATATGAACTTTAAAGTAGTTTTTCCAGTTCTGTGAAGAAAGTCATTGGTAGCTTGATGAGGATGGCATTGAATCTATAAATTACCTTGGGTAGTATGGCCATTTTCACAATATTGACTCTTCCTATCCATGAGCATGAAATGTTCTTCCATTTGTTTGTATCCTCTTTTATTTCATTGAGCAGTGGTTTGTAGTTCTCCTTGAAGAGGTCCTTCACATCCCTTGTAAGTTGGATTCCTAGGTATTTTCTTCTCTTTGAAGCAATTGTGAATGGGAGTTCACTCATGATTTGGCTCTCTGTTTTTCTGTTAATGGTGTATAGGAATGCTTGTGATTTTTGCACATTGATTTTGTATCCTGAGACTTTGCTGAAATTACTTATCAGCTTAAGGAGATTTTTGGGCTGAGACAACGGGGTTTTCTAAATATATAGTCGTGTCATCTGCAAACAGGGACAATTTGACTTCCTCTTTTCCTAATTGAATACCCTTTCTTTCTCCTGCCTGATTGCCCTGGCCAGAACTTCCAACACTATGTTGAATAGGAGTGATGAGAGAGGGCATCCCTGTCTTGTGCCAGTTTTCAAAGGGAATGCTTCCAGTTTTTGCCCATTCAGTATGATATTGGCTGTGGGTTTGTCATAAATAGCTCTTATTATTTTGAGATACATCCCATCAATACAGAGTTTATTGAGAGTTTTTAGCATGAAGGGCTGTTGAATTTTGTTGAAAGCATTTTCTGCATCTATTGAGATAATCATGTGGTTTTTGTCCTTGGTTCTGTTTATATGATGGATTATGCTTATTGATTTGCATATGTTGAACCAGCCTTACATCCCAGGGATGAAGCCAACTTGATCATGGTGGATAAGCTTTGTGATGTGCTGCTGGATTTGGTTTGCCATTATTTTATTGAGGATTTTTGTACTGATGTTCATCAATGGTCTAAAATTCTCTGTTTTTGTTGTGTCTCTGCCAGCCTTTGGTATTAGGATGATGCTGGCCTCATAAAATGAGTTAGGGAGGATTCCCTCTTTTACTATTGATTGGAATAGTTTCAGAAGGAATGGCACCAGCTCCTCTTTGTACCTCTGGTAGGATTTGGCTGTGAATCCGTCTGGTACTGGACTTTTTTTTGGTTGGTAGGCTATTCATTATTGCCTCAATTTCAGAGCCTGTTATTGGTCTATTTAAGAATTCAACTTCTTCCTGGTTTAGTCTTGGGAGGGTGTATGTGTCAAGGAATTTATCCATTTCTTCCAGATTTTCTCGTTTATTTGCATAGAGGTGGTTATAGTATTCTCTGATGGTAGTTTGTATTTCTGTGGGATCGGTGGTGATATCCCCTTTATCATTTTTTATTGTGTCTATTTGATTCTTCTCTCTTTTCTTCTTTATTAGTCTTGCTAGCAGTCTATCAATTTTGTTGATCTTTTCAAAAAACCAGCTCCTGGATTCATTGATTTTTTGAAGGGATTTTGGGTCTCTGTCTCCTGCAGTTCAGCCCTGATCTTAGCTATTTCTTGCCTTCTGCTAGCTTTTGAATGTGTTTGCTCTTGCTTCTCTAATTCTTTTAATTGTGATGTTACGGTGTCAATTTTAGATCTTTCCTGTTTTCTCTTGTGGGCATTTAGTGCTATAAATTTCCCCCTACACACTGCTTTAAATGTGTCCCAGAGATTCTGGTATGTTGTGTCTTTGTTCTCGTTGGTTTCAAAGAACATCTTTATTTCTGCCTTCATTTCGTGATGTACCTAGCAGTCATTCAGGAGCAGATTGTTCAGTTTCCATGTAGTTGAGTGGTTTTGAGTGAGTTTCTTAATCCTGAGTTCTAGTTTGATTGCACTGTGGTCTGAGAGACAGTTTGTTATAATTTCTGTTCTTTTACATTTGCTGAGGAGTGCTTTACTTCCAACTATGTGGTCAATTTTGGAATAAGTGCAGTGTGGTGCTGAGAAGAATGTATCTTCTGTTGATTTGGGGTGGAGAGTTCTGTAGATGTCTATTAGGTCCACTTGGTGCAGAGCTCAGTTCAATTCCTGGATATCCTTGTTAACTTTCTGTCTCGTTGATCTGTCTAATGTTGACAGTGGGGTGTTAAAGTCTCCCATTATTATTGTGTGGGAGTCTAAGTCTCTTTGTAGGTCTCTAAAGACTTGCTTTATGAATCTGGGTGCTCCTGTATTGGGTGCATATATATTTAGGATAGTTAACTCTTCTGTTGAACTGATCCCTTTACCATTATGTAATGGCTTTCTTTGTTTCTTTTGATCTTTGTTGGTTTAAAGTCTGTTTTGTCAGAGACTAAGATTGCAACCCCTGCCTTTTTTTGTTTTCCATTTGCTTGGTAGATCTTCCTCCATCCCTTTATTTTGAGCCTGTGTGTGTCTCTGCACGTGAGATGGGTTTCCTGAAGAGAGCACACTGATGGGTCTTGACTCTTTATCCAATTTGCCAGTCTGTGTCTTTTAATTGGAGCATTTAGCCCATTTACATTTAAGGTTAATATTGTTATGTGTGAATTTGATCCTGTCATTATGATGTTAGCTGGTTATTTTGCTCGTTAGTTGATGCAGTTTCTTCCTAGCATCGCTGGTGTTTACAATGTGGCATGTTTTTGCAGTGGCTGGTACCGGTTGTTCCTTTCCATATTTAGTGCTTCCTTCAGGAGCTCTTTTAGGGGAGGCCTGGTGGTGACAAAATCTCTCAGCATTTGCTTGTCTGTAAAGGATTTTATTTCTCCTTCACTTATGAAGCTTAGTTTGGCTGGATATGAAATTCTGGGTTGAAAATTCTTTTCTTTAAGAATGTTGAATATTGGCCCCAACTCTCTTCTTGCTTGTAGAGTTTCTGCCAAGAGATCCACTGTTAGTCTGATGGGCTTGCTTTGTGGGTAACCTGGCCTTTCTCTCTGGCTGCCCTTAACATTTTTTCCTTCATTTCAACTTTGGTGAGTCTGACAATTATGTGTCTTGGAGTTGCTCTTCTTGAGGAGTATCTTTGTGGTGCTACTGAATTTGAATGTTGGCCTGCCTTGCTAGGTTGGGGAGGTTCTTCTGGATAATATCCTGTAGAGTGTTTTCCAACTTGGTTCCATTCTCCCCGTCACTTTCAGGTACACCAATCAGACGTAGATTTGGTCTTTTCACATGTACCCATATTTCTTGGAGGCTTTGTTTGTTTCTTTTTACTCTTTTTTCTCTAAACTTCTCTTCTCACTTCATTTCAATCATTTGATCTTCAGTCACTGAAACCCTTTCTTCCACTTGATCAAATTGTCTACTGAAGCTTGTGCATGTGTCACGTAGTTCTCGTGCCTTGGTTTTCAGCTCCATCAGGTCATTTAAGGTCTTCTCTACAGAGTTTATTCTAGTTAGCCATTCGTCTAATCTTTTTTCAAGGATTTTAGCTTCTTTGCGATGGGTTTGAACATCCTCCTTTAGCTCGGAGAAGTTTGTTATTACTGATTGTCTGAAGCCTTCTTTTCTCAACTCGTCAAAGTCATTCTCCATCCAGCTTTGTTCCCTTGCTGGCAAGGAGCTGCATTCATTTGGAGTAGAAGAGGTGTTCTGATTTTTAGAATTTTCTGCTTTTCTGCTCTGGTTTCTCCCCATCTTTGTGGTTTTATCTACATTTGGTCTTTGATGATGGTAACATAGAGATGGGGTTTTGGTGTGGATATCCTTTCTATTTGTTAGTTTTCCTTCTAACAGTCAGGATCCTCAGCTGCAGGTCTGTTGGAGTTTGCTGGAGGTCCACTCCAGAGGCTGTTTGCCTGGGTATCACCAGCAGAGGCTGCAGAACAGCAAATATTGCAGAATGGCCAATGTTGCTGCCTGATCCTTCCTCTGGAAGCTTCGTCTCAGGGGGGCATCCGGCTGTATGAGGTGTCAGTCGGCCCCTGCTGGGACTAGTTAGGCTAGTCAGGGAACAGGGACCCACTTGAGGAGGCAGTCTGTCCGTTCTCAGATCTCAAACTCCGTGCTGGGAGAACCACTACTCTCTTCAAAGCTTTCGGACAGGGACGTTTAAGTCCGCAGAAGTTTCTGCTACCTTTTGTTCAGCTATGCCCTGCCCCCAGAGGTGGAGTCTACAGAGGCAGGCAGGCCTACTTGAACTGTGGTGGGCTCCACCCAGTTCGAGCTTCCTGGCCACTTTGTTTACCTACTCAAGCCTCAGCAATGGCTGATGCCCCTCCCCCAGCCTCACTGACACCTTGCAGTTTGATCTCAGACTGCTGTTCTAGCAGTGAGCAAGGCTGCATGGGCTTGGGACCCTCCAAGCCAGGTGCAGGATATAATCTCCTGGTGTGCCTTTTGCTAAGACCATTGGAAAAGCGCAGTATTAGGGTGGAAGTGTCCCAATTTTCCGGGTACCATCTGTCACGGCTTCCCTTGGGTAGGAAAGGGATTCCCTGACGCCTTGCACTTCCCGGGTGTGGTGATGCCCCGCCCTGTTCCATGGGCTGCACCCACTGTCCGACAAGCCCCGGTGAGATGAACCGGGTACCTCAGCTGGAAATGCAGAAATCACCTGTCTTCTGCGTCACTCACACTGGGAGCTGTAAACTGGAGCTGTTCCTATTTGGCCATCTTGGAACCTCCCCGTTTTTTTTTTTTTTTAACAGCTTTATTGAGATATATTCATATACCGTATAATCCACCCATTTATAGTGTATAATCTTCTGTTTTTTAGTACATTCACAGTTATGCAACCATCACCACAATACATTTTAGAACATTTTTATTACACCTGAAAAAAACCAGTACAGTCACTCTCCATTTCCTCCCAACTCCATCAGCCCTAGGCAATCACTAAATCAGTTTCCATCTCTCTAGATTTACCTCTTCTAGACATTTCATATAAATGGATTCATATGATATGTGGTCTTTTGTTATTGGCTTCTTTCATTTAGCATAATGTTTTCAAGGTTCATATATGTCATAGTGTGAATCAGTACCTCATTCATTATTGGTGTGTAATAGTCCTCATTCATTATTGCTAAGTAATAGTCCATTGTCCACTCATCACTTGGTGGACATTTGAGTTGTTTCCAGTTTTGGGCTATGGTGAATAATATTGCCATAAACATTCATGTACAAGTTTTTGTGTGGCATGTTTTGTTACTTCCCTGGGGCACCTAGGAGTGCAACTGCTAGGTCATGTGATAAGTCTATATTTAACTTTTTAAGGAATTGCCAAATTATTTTCCAAAGTAGTTGCATTGTTTTGCATTTACACCAGAAATGTATAAGGGTTCTAGTTTCTCCACATCTTTGTCAACACTTGTTATTGTCTGTCTTTTCAACTATAGCCATCCTAGTGGGTGGGAAATGATACCTCATTTTGGTTTTGGTTTATATTTCCCAAATGGTGTTGAGTGCCTTTTCATGTTGAGCATCTTATTGGCTGTTTATATACCTTCTTTGGAGAAATGTCTGTTCAAATTCTTTGCCATTTTAAATTTGGGTTATTTGTCTTTTATGACCAAGTTGTAAAAGTTTTTTTTAATGTATTTTGGATACAAATCCATTATCAGATATATGATTGTGTAGGGGAGGAAAAAATCTTTTTCCTTTTACCCTTCTATGTTCTCAGCTGGGGCTCTGTAACAAAAGATAGCTTAACAAGAGAAAAATGGTCAGAAGTTTATTCACATGTGTATATCATATATACAGAGGAGAAACTCAGGGATGAGTAACTCAAAGAGATGACTAGAACTTAGGCTTATATAGCATCTTAACAACAATAAACAATAAATTTTGAGAGAAGTTACGAGACAGGAAAATGACTGAGTTTCTAGGGCAACAAATTATGGGAAGGTGAGTATGTAAGAGACTAATAGAAGACAAGAATTAATTATAAAGTTTGTTATGTAGAGTCCTGTGGTGCCATCTCTGGGCTGATAAGGGTCTAGGGTTGCCACATTTATGTCCTGCTTTTAGGCAGTAAGGAGAGGGAAGAGAGCATTTCTTGTATCTACTCCTTCTCATTTGCCTTCAGCTCAAAATAGTCCTTGTGCCAACGTGACATATTTTGAGGTGGAAAGTTCTATCTTTCAATTGCAAATATTTTCTCTCATTCTGTGGGCTGTCTTTGCGTGTTCTTAATGGTGTCCTCTGGAGCACAAAAGTCTTAATTTTGATGAATCCTCTTCACTTGCTTTTTCTTTTGTTATTTGTGCTTTTGGTGTTGTATCTAAGAAGACTGCATACCTCAAGGTCATGAAGATTTACTCCTGTGTTTTCTTCTAAGAGTTTCATAATTTTACCTCTTAAATTTAGATCTATGGTCCAATTTGAGTTAAATGTTCTGTGTGGTAGAGAATAAGCCTCATTTTTTTTTATCTTAGCATCGTTTGTTGAAAAGACTACTGTTTTCCATTGGATTGTCTTGGCACTACTGTGGAAAATTAATTGACTATAAATTTGAGGTTTTGTTTCTGAATTATCAATTTTATTCTGTTGATCTATATCTATCCATCTAGACTTATATTATATTGTCTTGATTACTCTAATTTTGTAGTTAGTTTTGAAATTGGGAAGTACGAATCCTTCAACTTTGCTCTTCTTTGTTTAAGGTTGTTTTGGCTATTTGGGGTCCCTTGCACTTCCATATGAATTTTAGGATCAGCTTGCAAATTTCTGCTAATAAAACTAGCTGGGATTCTCATAGCGATTGTGTTGAATCTGTAGATCAATTTGGGGAGTAGTGCCATCTTAATAATATTAAATCTTCCAATCCATGAACATAGAATATTTTTCTATTTATTTAGGCTTTGAGTTCTTTAAAAAAATGTTTTCAAAATCAGAGTTTTCATTCTGGATTTCTTTCATTAAATTTGTGTCTAAGTATTTTGCTCTTTTTGGTGCTATTATAAATGCAGTTGTTTTCTTGAATTTGGTTTTAAATTATTGCTAATGTCTAGAAATACAATTGATTTTTGTATATTGATCTTGCATCGTGCAACCGTGCTGAACTTGATTATGAGTTCTAACAGTTTTTAGTGTAGTCACTACCCAGAAGTCCTGGGCCTGAGCCCAGGTCCGTCTTCTATCCTGTCCTGCCCAGCATATTTGTGTTACCAAGCAGTCTAGCAGGCTTTTAACACTCAGGCTGGAGGACTATTTTCAGATATTGACTGCAAGGCCTTGAGTGGGATTTAAGTTGATTTCTAACTTCTAAATATTTTGACAAGTTATGTGGTCACAATTTATATTCTTTCTCTGGGTCCCACAAATAAGAGAGGTGTGTTTATTTTCTATCTATATAACTCTGCTGCTCCACTGCCCCCACCACTAGTTACTTGCCTCTAGTTTAATGCATTTTATTCTATCATTTAGATGTTCATTCTTTTGGGTTAAGGCATTATTCCTTTAAGACTTTGCTTTGTCAGAGACAAGTTGCTGAAATGAGGCTGGATGAATGAACACTTGTCAGGCACAGTATAAAGTAAATGTGATTAAACTAAAAATGTGTCTTCTTTTGGGTGCTGGTGTTGGGAAATCATAATCACAGTAGCTATAACATCTGTCAAAAATAAAAGGTAAACTTTGTCTCCTAAAATCTTAATTCAGGAGAAAGCCAGGCTTTTCTCCAAAATGATTTTTTTTCCATTTTTCCTGTCTGTTTTATTTTCTTCTTTTTATTATTTTTATGATGTATTAAATCGAAGCATTTACTTGCAGCAGGCTAGTTAAGACAATTTTCTTAGCATTTGCTGAGTGATTTGGCAGGCTAGACGTCCTAGAGCTAAATTGTAAAATCCCATTATAGCCTAGTCATATAAAAATAAAAGATTCTGCCTGGTACACTCCATGACACGTTATGGTGAGGTCTCATCACATTACAATAACAAATGCCAAAATGAAGTGACTACTGTGTAATAGAATATGATGGAGAGAGAGTATATTAGTGATGCAGCCAACTGTATTTAATTAAATCTATGTCCAAATTAGTTCCCTGATTGGCATGTAAAAAGAAAACATGTTTACTATGATAGTTCAAATAGCATGATTATTGTTTTAGCACACAGGCTTTTTAGCCTGTCCCCCCACCCTCTTTTTTTTTTTTTTTTTTTTTTTGGTCTTCAAGTGTCTTGCAACCTCATGGATGAAGTAGGTATAACTGAAATCTCTCTTTGTCTTGGGTGAAAAAGAAACAGGCTGTCATAGGGTAAGTAGCTTGCTCAAGTCACCAGCTAATAAAGAGCAGAGCTGGAATACAAACTCAGGTCAAGAAGATTCCAGAGTCCATGCTCTTTCGTTTATGCCAAAGACTGCCCAACTATGTCCTGCAGGCCAAATCTGGCCAGCTGTCTGGTTTTGTGCAGCTCAAAAGCCAAGAATGGTTATTATAGTTTTATATAGTTGAGAAAAAATCAGAAGAAGAATAGTATTTCATGATGTGTGAAAATTATAAGAAATTAAAAACTTAAAATTTCAATGTCCATATGTAAAGTTTTATTGGAACACAGTCATATCCATTTATGTATTAACTACAGCAGCTTTTGCATTACAATGGCAGAGTTTAGTTGCAACAGAGATTACATGGCCTGCAAAGCCCAAAACATTTTCTACCTAGACGTTTATAGAAAAAGTTTGCCAACCTCTGATCTAGTCCGTGGTTCTTAAGCCAAGTTAAATGTAAGCGTTTAATGTTAAATTAAACGTTCAGTTGAAGGCTGGGGATCTGCATATTTAAAAATAAATACCCAGTATCATTTGACATACTTTCTGAAGTAATTATGATTACTATTACTATCTTACATTATGATTATGTGTGTATTTCTTCCTCTCCTTTATCCATCTTTGAGGGCTAGGACCATGCTAAAGTATCTTTGAATGAAAAAACAAGCATAGATTTTATGTATTAATTTATCAGACATATATATCTGAGTATTCATTGTATGTCAGGTCCTCTTCAGTGGTAGAACAGAAGACCTACAGTCTGGGGGAAAACAAGAAAAAGGGCCAGGATAAAGCTACATGATAAGAAGTCCACACTAATTGATTAGAATAATACTTGCTATACATAATGGTAACTCATAAGACCCTTCAACTTTCAAAGAATAAGTTATTTTGGCTCCATGATAACATTAGATGTGTCTCACAGAATTTAAGAGTTTATACATTGGTAGTGCAAAAATAAACTATAATGTATAGATATCACTGGAATTTGGGGGCCAGATAACCAGTGGTTAACTGTGTTTAGATCGAAATGATGAATTAGTATGAATCCACAGGACTCATTTGTATAGCTATTGTCTGGCTACTATATATTATAAAAACCCAACATGTAGATGTCATCAGCTGTAGATGGAACCAGATAAAGAGAGCCCATTTAACTTCAATAGGAAGGTGTCTAGAGATTAATTTTAGCACTTAGTGTCATTATGACATGTAGAATGCTGTGTTGAAAAAATCTAATGGATTTCGAAGTATTTTTTAGAACTTTGACTTAATTACGATTTTCTTGGAACTGTGTAAAGCTCCTACTGTCAATATGCTAAGGTAACACCTTAGAATGGGAAAATAAATTTTCAGTTGAAACGTTACTGCCATCCATTAGACATGGGAGAAGCAGCTGTTACCACACTGCCAAAGCAGGGTTATTTTTTGAAAAACACTAGTACATGCTGTAAGAGCAGAAAGTAGAAAATTACAATGCCATTTGAAAAAAGAATACCCCAATGACTTAAAAATAAACACTTTTATATAGATGTATGTATTAGTTATCTCTGGCTGTGTGACAAATTACCCTCAAGTTTAGCAGTTTAAAGCAACAAATATTTATTATCTCATAGTTTCTGTGTGTCTGAAATCTAGGAACAGATTGGATGGGTAATTCTGGCTTAGAACCTCTCACAAGATTACATGGCCAGGGCTGTAGTCATCTCAAGGTTCAACTGGGGCCGGAGAGTCTTCTGACCTCTCTCGCATGGTTGTTGTCAGGGTCCAGTTCCTCATGGGCCATTAGACCGAGGCTCTCAGTTCCTCACTGGCTGTTGGCCAGAGGCCTCTTTCAGTTTCCTGGCACATGAGCCTCTTCATAGGGCAGCTGGCTTCCATCAGAATGAGCAAGTGGGAGAGCAACAGACAGCCAGGCAGAACTCCCAGTCATTTTTTAACTTAATCTCAGTGGTGACATTCCATCATTTTCCTATATTTTATTCATTAGAAGTGGGCCACTAGGTCTAGTTTGCCCTCAAGGGCACAAGAGCATGAACACTAAGAGGAAGTAAGCCCTGATTCTTATCATATTTGATTATAAGAGGAAAACAGACATAACAAATCCAACTGTTAGAGAAGCACCCTTCATTGGTAAAATATTTGTTGAGTGCCTACTATGTGCCAGCCATGGAGGATATGATAGTTCAAAACCAGCAAATTTCCCTGCCTTCATATAGCATACTTTCTGTAGGAAATAAACCACTAGAAAGCATACTATATAGTGTCTGGTACACAAGGCTCTCAAAAGATGTTAAGTTATTTTTTTTTTCAGGGTAGATGGATATCTACCCTGTCCCAGAAACAGAGCCAAACTCTCTAGTCTGTTGCATCTCTAATCTTATTGTAGACAAATATGATTTGTTTAACCAGAGCAGAAATGGCTTTTCTTTCAGTTGTGCTTGAAATAGGCGATTCATAATAGTTTATAACACTACACAGTCGTAACTGCCTTTCTCACATCTGTATTTTTAAAGTGGCCTTTGTCAGAAAAAAATGTAAATAAATGTAAATAAAAACACTAGAGTCCCACGGAAGTAGCTGTCCTAGTAGGTTTCCTGCAGCGCCGTGCTGACCACTGTATCCTTTTGCATTACACATGCCAAGTTGCCCTAACATCTTCCAGCTCCGAATTATTTTAATTGCTTTTTTTTTCTAGATGCATCTTTTCAGTCTCTCAAGTGCTCTTTAAAAAATGGCTTCTTGAACTACAAACAAGATTTCAAATGTGTGCCTGGTTCTGCCAGGCAATTCTGCAGTTGCTTTCTCTAATTAATATTCCATATCTCAAAAAAACTGTCTCAAGATTTCGATTGACTTTTGTCACCCCCATCTCATTCAAGTACTGTGCTGGCCATCCTCGTACATTATTAATAAGCCATGTGTACTGTGTGTGTTTTTTCCCTGCTGCCTGATGTTTAGTTCTTTCTTGAACTTTGTTTTGAATGACAATTGAAGGATAATTTATTGTGCTGGGCTTCCGACACTAGTATGGTCAGCTATAGTTTGCTGTGCTAATTAGGAAAAAACTGTCAATCAAAGAAGTTATTCACTTTAGAGAGTAGACATAGCTTCATTTGTCTTGTACATAAACTCCTTCATACAGTGTAGAGCTAACTTCCTATACCATCGAGAGAAGTATACTAACAAAGCTGAGTTATAAAATATTTTTATAGAAATATTGATTTAATCCTCTCAGGTTTAAAAATAGGTTTCCAAAATACAGTAAAAGAATAAGAATTTTGATGAATACAGTGATTGTTTATTAAAATGGATTCTTTGACAACATTCTTTAAAATACTTAAGTTCTTCCATTCATCATTCTTTGTTGTTAATTTCACAGAGTCTGCCAACTGAAACTTTCTGCCAGCCCCTTTCCAATGTATCAGAAATTTCACATGGGTTGCCACCAGATTAGCATCATTGATGCAGTGTAGTGTTCCCCTGAAGCCTGTTGATCTTCTCTGTGGATCCATCTATTCATGGGACTTCTAAGCATGGAACATCTATTTGTAGTAGTGTTGACCTTTTCCCCTGTTCAAATAACATTTTTGTAGTGCTCTTTTTTTCACCCAGGTTGGAGGGTAGCGGTGTGATCATAGATCATTGCAGCATCTCCCTCCTGGGCTCAAGGAATCCACACGCCTCAGCCTCCCACATAGCTGAGACTACAGGCTTGCACACCACCTAATTAATTAGTACCCAGCTAATTTTTTTAAAAAACAATATTTTTTAGAGATGGAGTCTCACTATGTTTTCCAGGCAGGTCTCCTTCCTTCAGGCAATCCTCCTGGCTTGGCATCCCAAAGCGCTGAGATTACAGGTGTGAGCCACCGCACCCAGCTTGTAGTGAGCTATTCAAGTTTGTTTCTCCATCTAAAAGAGGAAGCACAGCCAACTTCTACTCAGATCACCTGAGTACTGTACATGGAAACGACTGTGCAGGCAATTGCTTTCACTGATGAGTGAAGACACATCACAAAGAATCCATCCCCATGATGAAGAATTACCAAGGGAAACACACCTAATACATTTAGGATTATTTTTCCCTCGGTTATGAGAACATTGGAGTCTAAAGATAGTACAGTTACAAGAACAAATATTTTGGGCTTATTATCTTTCAAACTAGGTAGTTATAGCTAGAGGAAAGTGGATGGATTTTAGGAAAATTACTTGGGTATTTTGGAGTACGGCAGGCTGATCTTCCATTCCAAACACCCACTGGGACACCCAATAATGTTATTTTCCTGTGGCCTCTGACATTTTTACTATATTTTTGCTGTTATCCCATGTTTTGTTAGGGATTTCTGACTCCAAATCCGAAGCAACTCTAAAATAATATTAATCTTGTGCCCATCATCTGCCGGTCTCAAACCTGTTCCCTACCTCCGCCTGCTCTGCTTGGTGGCCCAGCTGGGCCCTGCCAATGACATTTCCCTGACTCCCTTGCCAAGTGACTTTTGACTGGTTTGGCCATTGAAAGGCACTGGAAGGCAACTGAAGGGAGAGAGGAGAGGAGAAACCGGGTATTTTTTTTCTCTTTCTTTCTACCTGCGGTGGGAAAAGGGGTAGGAGTCCATTATTGGCTGCCTGTCCTTCATGATTCAAGCTCTCAGTGGTATGGTTCCTCCCTCTTTGGTCCAATCTCTCGTTGGGCAGCTCCACCTTCTGGGGTCTGTTAACGACACTCACTCTTTGTCTGCCCTGATCCTAAGGTAATAGCCACTTTCTGCTATTAAATTTTTGCTTTGCCTCGCTGTGCCATTTGGCTTTTCAGTTCATCCAACCTTTTGTAACTAGTTCCCTGTATTAAATTTTCTTTGTAAAACTGCCTGACATAAAGATGTCTGCTTCCAGGAAGATGGAATAGTCACACTTTACCATATTTTTTCTGCTAAGTAGAACTAAAAGTCCTGTACATTATATTTAAAACACATAAGAAGACTGAAAGGTAGAGAAAAGAAGGCAGACTGGCTAGGGACATCAGGATGCAAATGATGGTGGTGGGTCTCCCAGGTTTCCTTTTTGCCTCATACATATGAGACTGGATACTGGAGAAACTGGCAACCCAAAGCTGACAATGGGTGAAGATAAACAAGCCCTAAAAAGAGCCTGCTCTCTCGAATCAAAGGACCTAGAAATGGGCAGCCTTGCAAGACAGAAAACTTTAGAAAATAACTGTGTGACAGTAGCCAAACCCCATAGAAAAATTTTTGTCTCATTTCTACCCCTACTCCCACCAGCAAAGCTTGATTGGGAAACTTTGGGTCCTGTCTTTGCCAGGCTGTAATGGAGATGCCAAATGACAGGGCTGCAAAATATGTAAAGCAAAAATGATAGAGCTAAAAGATAAAATAGACAAATCCACAATTACGTTGAAAATGCCAACACCCCTCTCTCAAATGATAGAATAACTCGACAGAAAATCAGAAAGATATAGAAGAACTCTTAACATCACCCACTAACAGAATCTAACAGACATTTATAGAACACTGTACCCAGCAACAGCAGAATACACATTCCTTTCAAGTGCCCACAGTATACATACTAAGACAAACCACATCATGAACCACAAAGCAAACCTCAACAAATTTTAAATAATTGAAACCATATGGAAGGTGATCTTTGACCACAGTGGAATCAGACCAATATGAGAAAGATAACAGAAAAATCTCCCAACACTTTGGGAAGTAAACAACATACTTCTAAATTATCTTTGGGTCAAAGAGGATGTCTCAAGGGAAATAAAAAATACATTGAACTTAGTGAAAATACAACATATCAAAATTTATAGGTCACAGCAAAAGCAGTGCTAAGAGGAAAATTTATAGTGCTACTGCTTACATTAGAAAAGAGGTGAAGTCTCCGATCAATAATCATCAATAATCTCAGCTCTGGCCAGTTGAAGTCACTCACACCTGCAATTCTAGCACTTTGGGAGGCTGAGGCAGGAGGACTGCTGGAGGCCAGGAGTTCAAGACCAGCCTGGGCAACATAGTGAGACCTTGTCTCTACAAAACTTTTAAAAATTTGCTGGCTGGGTGCGGTGGCTCATACCTGTATTCCCAGCACTTTGGAAGGCTGAGGCGGGCAGATCATGAGGTCAAGAGATCGAGACCATCCTGGCCAACGTGGTGAAACCCCACCTGTACTAAAAATACAAAAATTAGCTGGGCATGGTGGCGTGCACCTATAGTCCCAGCTATTTGGGAGGCTGAGGCAAGGGAATCGCTTGAACCTGGGAGGCAGTGGTTGCAGTGAGCCGAGATTGCTCCACTGCACTCCAGCCTGGCAACAGAGCGAGACTCCGTCTAAAAAAAAATTTTGCCAAGTGTAGTGGTGCAAGCCTGTCGTCCCAGCTACTTAGCAGGATGAAGTGGAAGGATCACTTGAGCCCAGGAGGTGGAGGCTGCAGTGAACTATGATCTCACCACTGTACTCCAGCCTGGGTGACAGAGCAAGACCCTGTCTCAAAAAAAAAAAAAAAAAAAAAAAAAAAAAAAAATCTAAACTCCCACTTTGAGAGCCTAGACGGAACAGAGCTCAATGAAGTTACTGTTGATAAGGTTTAAGGCAGTGTTAACAGAAGGCAGCAAAGGATGGCAAAGCATTCAGGTTTAGCAGCACTAGAAAGTGCTAGCACTCTTTAGGCCTGAAGGCACAAGAAGAGGGAGTTTTTGCTGAAAACTGATGTGAACTGTAGCTCTAGGATAAGAGAGTCTGGCAGGAGCTTGGTATGTGTTAGAGAAATGCAGTCACTGCCAACTTAGAAGGAGGGAGCCAGGGATTGAATAAACACCATAGCCTTTCTCTCTTTGTGCCCTCTGATATCCTACAGTGCTGCCCAGTGACTGAACGCATTAGGAAGCCAGAGGGCAGGGAAGACTTGCTGATACAGAAAGGCCTCCCAGAGCATAGAATAGGATGGAGAGGGGTAGAGGATAGATTTGGAGAGACAAATGGAGAATATTCAGCACAGTTTCTTTCAAGTTTATAAAAAATAACTTCAAATGTAAGCCAAATATTTTCTAGAAAAATCTCTGGACTACTTTAATAAATTCGAGAGCTATTTGTAATGATCAAATTTGTAGAAATTTGAGTAGAGATGTTATATTTTAAAGAGTGAGATATTTGAAAATGATTTCTTCATTTGTTTTAATACCTGCTCTACCCCCATCTCCCCGCACCATACTATATGTAATCAGTCTGTAAAAGAAATATTGTTAAGCAATGGTAGACATTAGCTTGGGGTTAGAAATATCATGAGCAGTCTAGTGTTTGACTCTTGACTTTGCCCTTTTCTTGCTGGGTGATCTTGGGCAAATTACATAACCTCTCTGAGCTTCTGTTTAGTCATCTGCAAAACAGATGTGATAATATCCACTTTCTAGAATGGTTGTGTAGCTAACAGAATTAAATGAAAGATGAATGTGAAGGCACCTGGTAGGCACTCAATACATTCTGATTGAATTTGAATCACAAATTCCAAATTAGTGGCTTCAAAATTCATACAGTAAGGCCACAAGTTAGAAAGAAGAGTGAATTTTTAAAATAAGAAGAAAATCTGCATTTCGACTGTTAATGTCATCTATCACTCAATCAACAATTATGATAATACGATCAGCAAATGTTCTCTATTGATGGGTTTTCACCATGTTTTCATTACAAATGTGAAATTTTGCTAGGATTCAACTCATATTAGGATGCAATTTCTTAATTATCTGATAACTTGCAAAAATTCCCCCAAAGAAAACAAAAGCAAGCCCTTTGTTATAGGATGTTGGTTACATGAAGACTTTGTACTTCACTCATTTAGTCAAAGGTGAACATTAGTGGTGAACATCAGCTATAGGGAAGCCTGAGGTGCATCATTTTGCAGCCCCTCTCAAACAAGTTGCCACGGTAATGTTGACAATCATAACCTCTTACTAGAGACTACTGAAAGTGTAGGGGGAAAACAAATATTGCAGGTAGAGTTTTGATTCAAGAACATTTTAATTTCTGTGGTGTTAGCCAGGTTTCCTTTTTAGTTGCAAGCTCAGATTTGGTTATTATAAACATTTATCAATTTTAGCAATCTTTGTTTCTATTAACTATGCTTTTATTGGCATACTTGTCAAGAACAAGAGCAAGTGGTACAATTCTAATAAGCAGGTATGTTTTATACATAAGAATTACCCTGCTGGGTCAAAACCACACTCTGTATCTTGCCTGTGACAGAAGCCCCTAGAATCATATCAGTTTCCCTTCCAAAGCAGTTTTAAGATACCCATGGATCTGCTACCACTAAATTTTTTTCTTTAACAAAAGACTGTGGTGTAAGGGGTTATCTACATTTGAATGGTCAAAAATTTTTTAGCAGCAGCACATTCCTTCTTTGCACAAACACATACACAAAATCTTTTCAAATCCATCATATAATGAGCAGCACCATGACAGCAGGAGCCTTGTTAGCTCTGTTTGCCACCACACCCCTAGTGCCTAGAACAGTGGCTGGCACATAGTAGATGCAGTACAGGATGGTGGCTTAGAGCAGGGGGTAGCATAGCATTTCTATAAAGTACCAAGTAGTAAATATTTTAGGGTTTGTGGGTCATATGATCTTTGCCACCTCTACTCAACTCTGCTGTTGTAGTAAGAGCAGGCATTGACAACACATAAGTGAATGGGCATTGCCGTGTTCCAATAAAACTTTATTTACAAAAATACAGGCAAAGTACTGGATTTTGCCCATGGGCCATAGTTTAGCAATCCAATCTGCCAACTCCAGTTTATAACATGAACTCTGCAGCTGGTCTGCCAGGTGTTTATTCTGGCACTATCACTGTGATCTTGTTATTAAGTTATTAATATGGGCGGCTGTTAAGTTCATTGTGCCTCAATTTTTTCATCTATGAAAAAGGGGGTCATGATAGATATTATTATATAGTTGTTAAGATTGTATGAATGAATAGTGTGAAGCTTTAGGATAAGGACCTGCCTTGTATATCAGTGTTTATTATTATTTTTGCTGAATGGACGTCAGATGGACAAATCAGTCTTTAAGAATACAAAACACAGGATACCTTTAAAATCTATAGCATTTTACTCTCTCTCTTTCTTTTTCTTTTTCTTTTTTTTTTCTTTCTTTTTTTTTTTTTGAGACAGAGTCTCTCTCCATCACCCAGGCTGGAGTGCAATGGCATGATCTCGGCTCACTGCAACCTCTGCCTCCTGGGTTCAAACAATTCTCCCGCCTCAGCCTCCCAAGTAGCAGGGATTACGGGCGCCTATCACCATGCCCAGCTAATTTTTTTTTGTGTTTTTAGTAGAGACGGCATTTTGCCATGTTTGCCAGGCTGGTCTCGAACTCCTGACCACAGGTGATCCACCCGCCTCGGCCTCCCAAAGTGCTGGAATTACAGGCGTGAGCCACTGTACCCGGCCACATTTTACTCTCTTTAAAGGTAGTCAGTGACAAGCTGGGGGAACAACAAATGTGAAAATGCAGACTTTGGATATATGTTATAATTTTCATTGGTCCCAGCATCCTATTTACAGTCATGCACTATTTAATAATATTTTGGTCAATAATGGACCAGCCATATGACAGTGGTCCTATAAGATTGAAGTGGAGCCAAAAAATTCCTATTGCTCAGTGATGTCATAGCCCTCTTAACATCATAGCACACACAATGCATTACTCATATGCGTGTGGTTTTTATTTTTATTTTTAAATTAAGACAGGGTCTTGCTCTGTCACCTAGGCCTGCATGCAGTGGCGTGATCTTGGCTCACTGCAGTCTCCATTTCCTGGGCTTCAACCATCCTCCCACCTCAGCTTCCTGAGTTGTTAGGACTACAGATGCGTGCCACCAAACCTGGCTAATTTTTTGTATTCTTTCTGTAGAGGCAGGGTTTCACCACGTTGCCCAGGCTGGTCTCAAACTCCAGAGCTCAAGTGATCCACCTACTTTGACCTCCCAAAGTGCTGAGATTATAGACATGTGCCACCGTGCCTGGCTACTTATGTTTTTGGGGTGATGCTGGTGTAAACAAACCTACTGTGCTGTTAGTCGAATAAAAGTATAGCACATACGGTTATGTACAGTACATAGTACTTGATAATAAATTACTATATTACTGGTTTATGTATTTACTATACTATACTTTTTATTATTTTAGAGTGTACATCTATTTATTTTAAAAAGAGTTTGGCCAGCTGCAATAGCTCATGCTTGTAATCACAGCACTTTGGGAGGCCAAGGCAGGAGGATGGCTTGAGACCAGGAGTTTAAGACCAGCCTGGGCAACAAAGCAAGACTCTGTCTCTACAAAACATTAAAAAAAAAAATTAGCTAGGCATGGTGGTATACACCTGTAGTCCTAGATACTCAGGAGGCTGAGTTGGGGGGATTGCTTGAGTCCAGGTGTTCAAGGCTGGAGTGAACTGTGATTGCATCACTGCACTCCAGCCTGGATGACAGAGAGAGACTCTGTCTCTAAAAATAAAATATAAATAAAAAGTTAACTATAAAACAGCCTCAGGCAGGTCCTTCAGTAGATATTCCAGAAGAAGGCATTGTTATCGTAGGAGATGAGGGCTCCATATGTATTATTGCCCCTGAAGATCTTCCAGTGGGACAAGATGTGGAGGTGGAAGACAGTGATATTGATGATCCTGACCTTGTGTAGGCCTAGGCCTATGTTTGTGTCTTAGTTTTTAATAAAAAAAAGTTTAAAAAGTAAAAAAAATTAATATAAAGAAGCTTATAGAATAAAGATATAAAGAAAGAAAATATTTTTGTATAGCTATACAATGCGTTTGTGTTTTACATTGTCATTGCAAGAGTCAAAAAGTTAAAAAGAAGTTTATAAAATAAGAAACTGATAGTAAGCTAATGTTAATTTATTACTGAAGAAAGAAAAATATTTAAAATAAATTTAGTGTAGCCTAAGTGTGCAGTGTTTGTAAAGTCTACAGTAGTGCACAGTAATGTCCTAGGCCTTCGCATTCACTCATCAGTCATGTACTGACTCACCTAGAACAACTTCCTGTTCTGCAAGCTCCAATCATGGCAAATGCCCTATGCAGATCTACCATTTTTATCTTCTATATTTTTACTGTACCTTTTCTATATTTAGATACGCAAATATGCACCATTGTGTCATGATTGCCTACAGCGTCCAGGATAGTAACTTGCTGTACTGTTTTGTGGCCTAGGAGCAACAGGCTATAGCATACAGCCAGGTGTGTAGTGTGGGCTATATACCATCTAGGTTCACGTAAGTACACTCTGTAATGTTTGTACAATGAGAAAATGGCCTAATAACACATTTCGCAGAGCGTCCCCTTAACAAATTGTCTAATGACACGTTGCTCAGTGTCCCCTTTGTTGAGAGATGAATGACCGTATTTTGTTCTGGTTTAATAGTATTAGGAAGAGCCTGGAAATGGTATTGGTGATGGTGTTAGTCATCTCATCCTGCCATTTCTGGAGACTCTTTAACTAAGCAGAGATGGCAAGGGAACTGTAAATCTTAGGTTTACACAAAAATGAGTTAATCTGAATCCCCAAATTAATATATTCAATGTAAATTTGAAATAGAATATACTTGTGTGTGCGTATTGTTCTGTTAACATTTTATTTAAAATATGTGTATATGTATATTTATATCCATACATATAAAATGTGAATCAGTTATGTATGGATTCTCTGGGTGCCTTATGAATGGACATATGTATCTATGTACATATATTGTGTATAAATATATATGCACATGCACAGATACACAAAATGTGAGCCAGTTATGTACAAGTCCTCTGGATGCCTTCATAGAATCCTCGCATGCTCTCCAGCTTGTCCTGACATGTGGTGGCAGGTTATAGTTGTGATTTGCTCTTGTGTCTCTTGACATCTTCTAATCTGTTCTCTACACAGTAGTAGCCTGAGTGATCTTCTTAAAATATGCATCAGTGCCTGTCACTCCCTTGCTTAATATGCTTCCTTGGCCTCCCATGGCAGAAGCATCAAATCCAAGCTCCTAACTGTGCTGTACGAGGCCTTGTGTGATCTGGTTTCTAAGGCCCCGTGCAATCTGGTTTCTAATTCTCACCTTCACCTTGCATCTCTCCTTTCGCTATCTGCTTCGGTGCCCATCAGTTAAGTGAAATCCCTGAGGTTTCTTTCCGGCCTTTCAACATATCAGGCTCATGCCCTGTGGGAGTCCTTAGCCCTTGTTCATCCTCCCTCAGGCTGAACCCCTCCAGGGTCCTGCCAGGCCAGCTCCTTCTCAACCTCAGACCTCATTTAAGTGTCACCTGTTCGGATGTGACCATCTTCTGTAAAGTGGCATCTCTACCCCAATTTACTTTATCTCATCACCCCTGTTTACTTTTTTCATAGCATTCATTCTAATCTGTCATTAACTTGCTGTTCCCTTAATTGTTATCTTTCTCCCCTATTGGAATAGCAGCTCCATGAGAGTGGGAACTTGAACATCTTGTATTGTTTATCCCCTTTGCATAAGACAGTGCCCAGGACTTACTCTATGTAAGTACTTGTGGACTAGATGCCCCCAGGCTGACTGGCAACATTATTTGCAGGGCCCAGTGCAAAATGCAAATGCAGGTCCCTTTGTGCAAAAGTTATTAAAAAATTAAAGACGATGACAGCAGAACATTAAACCAAGCGCCAGGCCTTTCCAAGGTCTCATGGCCCTGCCTCCAGGCGAGTTACTTAATTTCTCTAGACTCAAATCCCTCTTCTGTAAAATGGTAAAATGCTAGTACTCCTCATTCAGTGCTTGCGGGCATTAAAGGTTATCACACAAGCACAGGGCTTAGTAGCAGTGCCCTGCCTCAATCCGTGCCCATAGGCAGCAGTATTATAATTAATTGTCAGCCTCACCCATGTGAGGCAAAGCCCCTGTAGCACTAATTTTCCAGCATTCTTCCTCTCTGAATAACCTCTCTAGCAACTCTCCCAAATGACTAACCCAACTTTATCAAATGCGATGGGAATGTGGGTGTCGCTTGCAAATTATTTTGACACATTCAGGGTATGGACCGACAGCATCTTTGCCTTGCTGAAAGAAATGTGTCAAACGGAGTTAGGCTGTTATGAAAAGTCGCTTGACAATAGGTAAATCATGTCACCCTTCTGAGCCCACTAGTGACACTGGAATGATAAATAATATCTGCCACCCACCTTTCTGACAAGAGCAAGGAGAGCATGAATTGGATTAAGAAGCCAGTCGAACACTTTGATTTTCTTGGAGAGAGGGGATATGCAGGCGTTGCTTGCTAGAATACGTGCATATTGTCAGTCACCCTGTTTACTTAGTCTGTGACTTTGGTTACCGTGTGCATTGTGTAACAAATCAATTGAACCTTGAATGGAAACTGTTCACAGACTTACATTTTGATTTATTTTCGTGGTGCAACCAGAGATTCAAGTTAGCTTAGAAATGCAGAGAGGAAGAGCAGCATGTCTTTGGCATTTATAGTGTGGTCTCCTGGGTGCTATGGAACCATAGGGATGGACTGGGAGATATGGGTTGACTCCCTGGGGAGTCAACCTGGGGAAGGAGGAGCACCTTATTTCATTTGCTGGGGGGAATGCCCTGCCAGGTGAAGGCCTGGACACTGATTTTATCAGTGGGTTCCCTTTGCCAGTGGAAGCTATAATGATGTAGAACAAGAACATCTGTGAAGCATGCACTATATGTAAGGAACTCTGCCTAGTGTATTACTTGCTCTGAGAGGTTGCATAGTATAGTGATTAAGAGCATGTGCTCTAGACCAGACAAGTGACTTAACTTCTCCAAATCTCAGTTTCTTCATCTGTAAAATGGGGTGTGTTGAATATCTTCTCTCTGACCCTTCAAATCTACTCTCCGACCCTTCAAATCTACTCTCCACACTTTATACTCTGATTTCTTCTCCAAAAGGGTAGCTGTATGGGCATCAGCAGCAGGCTACCATGTCCTCTTCCTGTTGATCTTGGCCAATAGGAAGCTCCTGCTGCAGCTGGGAGGGAGGGAGGAGAGTGAGGATGGGGCATTTATTTCCCAGTTTTCCCTGGCTTCCCTCACTGCCAGGTTGCCTTTGTTTGACTTTGCTCCTGGCCAAACATCACAGCTTCTGTCAAGTTCCTAGAACCTGATAGATGTCCTTCTGTCAGGACATTTCACTCCATGTCCCTGCAGGTGTAAGGATAATGATAGCTCAGGCTCTGCACTCTCCCCTGTTGTTACCTGCACCCAATCTATACCTTTGTAACTAGCCTCTTTGCTAGCAAGCCCTCCTTAAAGTATTTTGAGTGTGCTGTTTGTTTTCTGCTGGGCTCCTGGCTGAGTAGCTACCATCTATGGTTGGTGTGGGGATTAAATGAATTCACATACATGTAGAGTGCTTAGAAGAGTGTCTGGCACAAAACTGAAACTTGGGTCAAAAATTTACCCAAGGTTACATGGTGTCGTGAACATCTGGTGGTTGCTTCACCAGCAGCCGTTCATCTTTCCCCATCTCATCTAGCCTAGGTTTCAGCTGGGAACCTCTAGGGGTCTGGAATAGTTGATTCCACCTTTCACATTGTGATTTAAGCTAAGCAATCAGCATATTTCACACTCCTGCATGCCATGATTGGCTTAAGGGAAGGCACATGACTTTATTTAGTCCAATCAGTGTGGCTCTTGGGACTTTTGCTGAGAATTCTGGAGCATAATACAAAGCACTGGGTGTGGTTGCAGTTGGCCTGGCTGGGAGAAGCATTTTATCATTGACCTTGTTTGAACCGCCACTGCATGGTGATGATAATCATTGACCCCATTTTGTTTTATTCTTGTTTTAAAATTCTCTGCAAATAATGTGTCTCCTTA
Organism: Pongo pygmaeus; assembly: GCF_028885625.2. Classification (NCBI taxonomy): domain Eukaryota; kingdom Metazoa; phylum Chordata; class Mammalia; order Primates; family Hominidae; genus Pongo; species Pongo pygmaeus. The sequence continues at coordinate 92,143,064 of NC_085930.1, forward strand.
ATGTCTGCACTCAGCATGGACGGCTCCCACCTCCCCACTCTTGTTACACCACTCTACTAATGCTGTATGTTCTGGATGATAAGATGACCCCACTTAAGGCTTCTGGGGGAAACCAGTCTATGGGTGAAGCTACAAAGAGAAAAGCAGAGCCCAGAAAACAGCAGAAACAGAGTTAGGGCTTTGTTCCAACCACAATCAAAGCCCTCCCTACCACTGGCCTTTTTCAATTATGCCAACCAATAGCTTTCTTACTGTTGACATTTTTTTTCACCAAAAGCATCCTTACTGATATGCTTGGATGGCATTTGGGTTTGAAACCAAGTCTTTCTGGCTCTGGAGACTGACAACATTTTCATCTGTTCATTTTCCTCATCATTTGACTTTTATAGATCAAACCACACTTCATTTTCCTTCACATGAGGATTTCGTGATGCACTTTATTATGTGAGTTTCAGGTTGGAAGCCAAGCCTGTGCTGGGGTCTCACATGGTCCTCTTACTGACTTTGGGCAAATTAGTCTCCCTGCAAGCCTCTGCTTTTCTGTCTGTAAGGGGAGGAGGTTGGACAGGCTAATGTCCTTTCTGGCATTCTGTGAGCCTCCACACGTGTGGTGCAAACCAGTCTCTGAGTTGGTACAGCCTCTTTGGGCAGAGGCTAATGCAGGTTTGTGCCAATTAAAAATAAAAATGGAGCAATCCTCCTAATTAGTATAGAGATGTGGGTCATTTTTTTCACCTTATATTAATTTCCTCTAATTCAAGCTTCCTGAAATAGTTGTGCTTCACAATTTGGCAATTTAGTGTCTTATAGTGTTCCTTAATCATCTCCCATTTGAAAGTCTCATCTGGCTAGGCACAGTAGCTCATGCCTGTAATTTTAATACTTTGGGAGGCTAAGGTGGGAGAACCACTAGAGGCCAGGAGTTTGAAACCAGTGTGGGCAACATAGTCCCTACAAAACATTAAAAAAATTTTTTTTTTAATTTTAAAATGTTTCATAGATTAACATTACAACGTAACATTGTAATTGTAATTAACATTACAACCCTGTCTCTACAAAATTTTTTTTTAAAAATTAGCCAGGTGTGGTGGCATGCACCTGCAGTCCCAACTACTCAGGAGGCTGAGGCAATAGAATCCCTTGATCCCAGGAGTTTGAGGCTTCAGTGAGGTGTGATCACACCACTACACTCCAGCCTGGGTGACTGAGCGAGACTGTCTCTAGAAAAGAAAAATTCTCATAAACCCACAAAAATATTAGACAACTTGTGGGCAACATCCACTCTAATGGTTTCAAGTGCTCTAAATCTGATCTCCATCCCAGACCTATCCACTGCATATCCTTCAGGCACCTTCAAAGCAACTTGTCTGCAACTGAACCTATTTTTTTCCTCTCCCCATCCTTTCCTTCTTGTATTCCTCATCTCCGCGAAAGCATCACCCTTTACCCAGTTGGCCAAGAATCTTCCTTCGTGCCCACTCAGGCCTGTTGATTCTGTCGCTTTAATGTTTTTGTAAAGCTTGTGTTAGTTTTCTGGAGCTGCTATAACAAATTACCACAATCTGAGTGGCTTCAAACAATAGAAATTAATTTTCTCGTGGTTCATGAGTCGAGAAGTCCAAAATCAAGATGTCAGCAAGGTTGGTTCCTTCTGGCAGCTCTGAAGAAGCAGTGTTCCGTGCCTCTCCTAGCTTCTGGTGGTTGCTGGCCATCCTTGACGTTCCTTGGCTTGTAGATGCATTGCTCCAATCTCTGCTTCCATCTTCACATTGCCTCTTCTCTGTGTCTCTGTGTATGTATCCTTTTATGTTTCTTATGTAATACTCTCATTGGATTTAGGGCCCACCCTAATTCATGATGATCTCATCTGGATCCTTACCTTAATTCCATTGGCAAAGCTCCTATTTCCAAATAAGGTTACTTTTTGAGATTCTGGGTAGACATGAATTTGGGGTGGGGAACACTATTTTGCCCAGTATAAACTTTTTCATCCCATTTTCATGCTCTAAGTTCTAGCCCTTCCCACAACAGCCTCCTGGTGGTGATCTTTCTGTCTCCAGCTTTGTCTTCCTTCCATCCCCAGTCCACCGTTTACTTCATTTTCAAGACTTTCTAAATTGCAAATCTGGTCAGTTCCTTGCTTCCCCATTTAAACTGTTTCAGGTTCCTCCTTCCCCAGTGGCAGAGGAATGGTCTTTAAGCTATGACTGGGCCATGCTGACTCTCCATGACCTGCAGGAGTGCACATGGATGGCTGTCTTTTCAGCATCCCCTGTCCGCTTCCTCCTTATGAACAGAGCCTTGATGGTTAGGACAGCAGTGGGCCCAGCTAAAACTCTATATACCAGCCTCTCTAGCAGTTGTTGCCTTGTCAGGGATGTGTGGCATAGTCCCGGCCTCTAAGAAATCAGTAGTGGCTGGGCGTGGTGGCTCACGCCTGTAATCCCAGCACTTTGGGAGGCCAAGGCAGGCAAATCTCTTGAGCCCAGCGGTTTGAGAACAGACCAGTCAACATGGTGAAACACCATCTCTACTGAAAATACAAAATTAACTGGGTGTGGTGGTGCATGCCTGTAATCCTAGCTACTTGGAAGACTGAAGGAGAAGAATTGCTTGAAGCCGGGAGGCAGAAGTTGCGGTGAGCTGAGATTGCGCCACTACACTCCAGCATGGGTGGCAGAGCAAGACTAAAAATAATATTAATAATAAATAAATAAATAAAAATCAGTAGTAAGATGGGACTTCTAGAAAAGCTAGGCAGATTTGACCGTACATAACTTTTGTCCTTTGCCTTCCTTTACTTCCCACCTGGTATGAAGATGAGATGCTGAAGGTGTAGTAGCTGTCTCATGGCCACAAGGGTTAAGTACATACTAAAGGTGGCCTAGCAGATCAATAGCAGACCCAACTGTGTCATGGCACCATGATGCCTTTGTTCCAGTCTTAACTGCCTACCCTGGGAGTTATTGTTTTATTAGAAAAAAAGAAACTTTCATTTTGTAAGGCATTCTTTAGGGATATCTTTTACTCTCATTTAATAATGCAGTTCCTTCCTGATTTGATACACCTGACTACTTCCAACCTCATCCTCTCCCTTCCCAACTTCATGTACTCAATTCTGGCCATACTGATTTATTAATACTTCCTGTGCAGTAAAAGCACAATGTTCTGTTTTTCACCTATTGGCTTTTATAGATGATGCTCTCTCTGCCCTGGAATACTATTAAGCGCCAGCTTCTCATGGAAGCTTTCCTAACACCTCCAGTCTAGGTTTAGTATTTTTATCACTCTGTATACATCTCCAACCTAGTGCTTTATTGTTCTGCATTGCAATACCCCATTTACTTTTCTGTCTCTCTTCCAAGTCCCTAAGGAAAGGATCGGGCCTTTCTTTTGTGCTATGTGCAATGTCAGGCACATAGTAGATATTAAATAAATGTGCAAACGAAGGACAGAAGGATCATGTGTAGACCATAATGCCAAGCAATGAGACTTATTGAGGAAATCCTATTGACTTAGGTGTATGTGGGCCACATTCCATCTTTTGTTATGCATGTGATTATAAAAACCGTGTATAATAAAAGCTTCAGGTGATACTGCAAAGCAGATGAGCCATCATTACTCAACAGTGATTTATCAATGGACCATTATACATTTTTTGAGGACTGGGTCCTTACCTTACTCATATTTTCATTCCTAGTGCAGTGTCTGGCAGTTGGAAGTGCATAATTTTTTTTTCCATTGGACAAAAGTGCAAATCAGTATTTTGGGTTTTCAGAGGAAGGAGAGGATTGAAAAAATAATCCCGGAGGAAGTGGCATAGGAGCTAGGTGAGGACGGCAGCAGCTGGGACTTCAGTGGTAGCACCAGCATTGGCCAAAGTTTGAGAATGGGAAGGCATAAAGGATGATGTCTATGGGAGACTGAGGCAGGAGAATCCCTTGAACCCGGGAGGCGGAGGTTGCAGTGAGCTGCGATTGTGCCACTGCACTTCAGCCTGGATGACAGAATGAGACCCTGTCTCCAAAAAAAAGTATAGTGTCTAGTACTCTTTGATGGAAATAATTCTGAAAGTGTGAGGTGGGTCAGATCATGGAAATATTTGAATGACAAACCCTCTGGTGCTCCACCAGTCTTGTTACCTGGAGCAGAGGTTACCAGTTGTCTCTCCAGTATCGGTTCTCCCCTTCCTTTCAATATAGAACCTTGATTTTTATCTGGGCACATTTTTACAGCCTCCCTTGCAGTTGGGTATGCCTATGTGAGTAAGTTCTGGTCAGTGAGGTATAAGCAAAAGGGTTGCATGGGACTCCAGGAAGTCTATTTAAAAGGCTGAGTGTGCTCTTTTTTTGCCTTTTCTTCCAACTGCTGCTGGAATGAAGATACAAGTGCAGAGGTCATGTTGGACTGGGAGGTAGGGGCTGCTCTCTAGGCTTGTCGTCTAGGATGGATGCAAAATATCTGGTTCCAGATGACATAATAGAGAGGCTAGACCAGCCCTCAAATAACTTCCTCCTACATGAGAGGGAAATATGTTCTTTTTCCTTCAAGTCATTGTTACGTGGGAGTTTCCTATTTCATGTAGCAGAATCTAATCCTAATTGATACATCACCCAACTTCAGTGTTATGGATGTTGGGGAGCCAAAAATGAATTTTCCATAGGGCTAACTGTTAATTCAGGACATGTTCAACTTCTTGAGTGTCCTGTCTTCCTAGAACTGGCTGTGGAATGAGACCAAGTGGCCCCGCCCTCCCCACTCCTCTGCTGTCCCTGCACATGGTTCCTTTCTGTTGTAAGGATGTTAATAGCTAATCACCGTGGAGAATCAGTCAGAAATAACAAACGGGACAGTTATTAAGTGTTCTTATACCATTTTCATAGCTACAAGTCCTCATGGATATGCCTTGGTTCATTTTCTTGGAAGTTATGGGGGAAAGTATTAGTTGTTTATTGGTGCATAACAAATTAGGTATTTATTATGTTTACGCCCCAAACCTAGCAGCTTAAAACAACAAACATTTATTATTTGTGGTTTCACAGTTTCTGTGGGTCAGGAATATGGGCACAGATTGGCTGGGTGTATCTGGCTCAGGCCTCTCATGCGGTTGCAGTCAGCCTGTCTACACCTGGGGCTGTAGTCATTTCAAGGCTCCTTTGGAGGTCTGGAGAATCCATTTCCAAGCTCACTTATGTGGCTGTTGACAGGCCTCTGAAGTTCCACTTCCAAGCTTCCTTGCGTGGTTGCTGGCAGGCCTTAGTTTTTTTCACCATGTAGACTTCTCCATAGGCCGCCGGTGTGTTCATGTGATATAACAGTGGTGTTATGAAAGACAGAGAGAGAGAGAAAGAGAAAGAGAGAGAGAGAGACACCAGAAAGACACCAATTCAGAAGCTACAGTTTTTTATTATATAATCTTAAAAGTGACATCCTGTTACTTCTATCATATTCTATTTGGTTTTTTTTTGTTATTGTTTTTGGTTTTGTTTTGTTTTGTTGAGACAGGGTCTCACTCTGTCATCCAGTTGGAGTGCAGTGATGCCATCATAGCTCACTGCAGCCTCAAACTCCTGGGCTCAAGTGATCCTCCAGCCTTGGCTTCCCAAAGTGCTGATTCCATGTGTGAGTCACCGCATCCCAGCTTCATATTCTGTTTGTTAGAAGCAAATCAATAAACCTGTCCTACAGCGAAGGAGAAGGCATTATATAGTGCATGATCATCAGGAGGAAGGATCACTGGGGGCATCGTAGAGGTTGTCTCCCACAGGTAACTTTGCTTAGTTTCCTGCTCCATGCTCTAATTTCTGAGGATCGTTATCTCTTCAGACATTCTTGCTTCCATGGAAGGTTTCTTTTCTGAGTTGGTGGACCCAATAATATAGTCATTCAATTAACAGATATTCAATGAGCACCTACTGGGTGCCAAGCATGTGCAATGGATAGTAGATAGACCGCTAAGAAAAATGGGCCTGGTCACTGCCTGGGGCACAGCAGTATGTGGGAACTGATTATGTTTTGTTCTTCCCACTGGATAGGAGCAATTCGAGACAATCACACATTTTATCTCTGCATTTCCAGTCTTGGTTATCTGTCTGCTCCAACTCATCACTAAAGGCTTCCCTGGATTCAGGTGACTCTAGGAATTTTTTCTTCAGCCAGGACACCTCCCATCAGAAAAGTAGATGATAAGGGTTGATGGGGAGGGGAGTCTCTGAAACAGGTTTGGATTTCAATCCCAGATTCATCCCTTACTAGTTATATACTGTTTTGCACTCTACTTCTCTAAACTTAATTTTCCTTATCTGTGAAATGGGGACAAAAATAGTGTTTACTCAAAGGGTAGCTGTGAGGGTTAAATGTGAAATACTTGGCACAGAGTCTGGCACATGACAGACACTTCAAGAACTTCAGTGATTCTGATTCATTACTTTCTTATTAATTTTACTGGCATTCTCTATTTGGAAGTAAAAATCAGTGTAGGAAAGGAGTTCTCCCTCAAATAATCTAGTCCATCAAATCGTGTATGAGCTAGCTCAAATCCTTTTTGCAACAGGCAGGGCTGGGTATAAATAAATTAACTAATGAAGAAAAAAGAATATGTATTTTTGACTTTGTATAACTGTAATCCTTTTTGCAATTGGGAAATAATCTTTCAGTAAATAGAGAATGTGGAACATGTTCAGACTAATAAAGTTCATTCAAAATGGTCAAATATTTAGCATGCCTGATACAAGCGATAGTCACCCCTCAGCGTTCTCAAGTCTACGTGTGCCTCCCACCTAGTGAAATGCATTCTGGCTTCAAAATGTGCACCCAGCCTTTCCAGTGCTTCCTGCTTAAATGTATTCTGAATTTTTCACACATGCGCAACACACACTAGGAATGATGAACAGCAGTTTTAAAAACACATCGTTGAAATGCCAATTTCCAGATGGATTTGTTTTGCTACAAAGTTCGTTAACACTTGATGCATGAAATAGCGGGTGGAGAGGAGATGTAGAGTGGGTGCTTATACCCAAATAGGGTGAAACCTGCCAAGGAATGGATGGCCAAAAAGAACTGAGAAAATGAAGCAAGTACTCACATGATCTTCTGAAGATAACTCATCAAAGCTATGGAGAGAAAAGGAAAGGCAAAAACCAAAAAAGCATGCAAACTGGTGGGGAGATGTTAACCCTTTTAAGATTAAAGCTGTAAAATGAAGCTGTGATTTATTTTTCTGAGACTGCCTGTTTTGTTACCGAATGGCTTAATGTGTGTAGGAGAACAAAAGCTTTCAATCTATTAAATAGTCTTCTTGCTTTCCATTCCTTTCTTTCTTTTTCTTTTTTTTTTTTAAAAAAAAACTCTTTAAAAAAAAAATAATAATATCTCCCAGGAAAAGCATGACCCAAGAACATATGTAGGAATTTAGAGGGAATCCTTATCAAGCAAAGCTTTTCTGTGTTTAGATATGCTCTAATTTAAACCCTGAAAATGTGGTGATGTGGTTGCTCTTTCCAGTTACTTATAGGCTGTCTTTCTTTATGAGATGCTCAATAAGTAATGTTAAAATAATGAACACGTGATGGCTGGGAGTCAGTCTGGGCTGTTGGCCTTTGTGCTAACTCCATCTCTGCTGGCAACTGGACATGTGATGCTGGAGGTATGGCTGTTCTAAGGTTCATTTTCCTCATCTAGAAAATGCTTGCCTCACTGGGTTTCTATGATGACGATGGCATACTCCATCCAGTCTATAAATATTTATTGAGCAATTACTATGTGCCAGCCCTGATCCCAACATTGGAGATACAGAGAAGGCCAAGACAAAATCCCTGCTTTCATAGAGTTTATAGTCTGGGGTAGGACAATGAACAGAAAAGTAAATGTCTAAGCTGTGTAAGAATTTCTTTAGGATAGGCTGGGCACAGTGGCTCACTACTGTAATCCCAGCACTTTGGGAAGCCAAGACAGGTGGATCACTTGAGGTTAGGAGTTCGAGACTAGCCTGGCCAACATGATGAAACACTGTCTCTACTAAAAATACAAAAATTAGCCTGGTTTGGTGGCATGCACCTGTAATCCCAGCTACTTGGGAGGCTGAGGCAGGGGAATCACTTGTCCCTGGGAGGCAAAGATTTCAGTGAGCACAGGTCGTGCCACTACACTCCAGCCTGGGCAACAAAGTGAGACTCTGTCTCAAAAAAATAAAAAATAAAAGAATTTCTTTAGGATAAATACCTAGGAGCAGAATTAATTGCTGTCATTCATTTAACATGACAAAATCACTCTTTATAATGTCTGCACCTATCTATCCTCCCACTGGCAAATGAGGCTTCTTTATACCCACATCCTCACCAACACTTAGCATTAACCAACTTTGTGATTTTTTTCCAGGCATAAATGCATTTAATTTGACGTTTTCCTCATTAGTAATGGTTTTGAGCACCTCTTCATATCTTAGTAGTATTTCTGCTATTGTAAATTGCCTGTTCATATCCTTTGCCCATTTTCTTATGGGAATTGACATTTGAAGTTTATTATTATTAATTTGAATAAATTTCTTGTGTATTATAGACTTGTCCGGTCCAACATGGTAACTGCTAGCCACATGTGGCTTTCCAACACTTCAGATATGGCTAGTCTAAATTAAGACATGCTGGAAGTATAAAATACACCTGGAGTTTTATTTATTTATTTATTTATTTATTTATTTATTTTTTTGAGATGGAGTCTTGCTCTGTCTGTCGCCCATGCTGGAGTGCAGTGGCGCAATCACGGCTCACTGCAATCTCCACCTCCCGGGTTCAAGCAATTCTCCTGCCTCAGCCTCTTGAGTAACTGGGATTGTAGACGCACGCCATCACGCCAGGCTAACTTTTGTATTTTTAGTAGAGGTGGGGTTTCACCACGTTGATCAGGCTGGTCTCAAACTCCTGATCTTGTGTTCCACTTGCCTCGGCCTCCCAAAGTGTTGGGATTACAGGCATGAGCCACTGCGCCTGGCAGAGTTTTATATTTTAAATATAAATTAAGACATATTGGAAGTGTAAAATACACGTGGAGATTTATTATTTTAAAAATGTACAATATCTCGCAAATAGTTTCTACAAGAATTGCAAGTTGAGAAAATTGATGTAAATAAAGTTTCCCTTTAGAAACTATGTTAGTCCATTTTGCATTGCTATAAAGGAATACCTGAGGCTGGGTAATTTATAAAGAAAAGAGGTTTATTTGGCTCACGGTTCTGCAGGCTTTACAATCATGGCACTAGCATCTGCTCAGCTTCTTGTGAAGCCGTGGGAAGCTTTTACTCATGGTGGAAGGCGAAGGAGAAGGAGGAGCAGATGTGTCACATGGAGAGACAGGGAGCAAGAGAGAGAGGAGGAAGTGCCAGGTTCCTTCAAACAACCAGCTCTCATGTGAACTAACAGAGTAAGAACTCACTGTGCATTACCATTGGGAGGACACCAAGCCATTCAAGAGGGATCTGGCCCCATGACCCAAACACCTCCCACTAGGCCCTACCTCCAACATTGGGGATCACATTTCAACATAAGATTTGGAGGGGACAAATATCCAGACTGTATCAGAGACTAAATATAATATTTTAACATATGTCCCTGAGTTGTTTTTCAGAAACCTGACCTCCCACCGAATGGATTTGCTGGCATGTAGATCTCAGATAAGGGGGAACTGAGGACTGTACTCTGGTCACCATACTTTGCTCTGAATTTCTTCCTGAGGGGCCTGAAGGGAGTCTGAGCTGACATTCTTTTTTGCTGACCCCAAATTTTAAACAAAGCTTCTCTTGCTTAACCAATTGCCAATCAGAAAATCTTTGAATCTATTATACCTATGACCTGTATGCCCCCACTTCAAGAGATCCTGCCCTTTTGAGCCAAAATTAATGTCTAACCTCCATGTACTGATTTACGAGTTTGCCTGTTAACTTTCACTTTCCTGAAATTTACCCCTGCTTTTAAAAACTCTTACCTGCAAGCCATCAGGGAGGTGAAGATTTACATGTTATCTACTTGGTCCTCCTTACTTGGTACAAATAAATACCTCCTTTCTACCACTGCAAAATCCTGGTGTAGGTATCTGGTTTTACTGTGCTGGGTGAGCAGTCCCCAGTTTGGTTCTATAACATTAAAAGGTTGGGAGATTTCATGTAAGACTTCAGATTTTGAGTATTTCTCGAAAAATTGTAACCTTAGCCAGGCTCTGTGGCTCACGCCTGTAATCCCAGCACTTTGGGAGGCCGAGGTGGGTGGATCACCTGAGGTCAGGAGTTCGAGACCAGTCTGACCAACATGGGGAAACCCTGTCTCTACTAAAAATACAAAAAATAGCTGGGTGTGGTGGCATGCACCTGTAATCCCAGCTACTCGGGAGGCTGAGAGGAGAATTGCTTCAACAGCTGGCTGAGCAATGGCTGTTCCTTCAGAGGGCCAGGAGCCCATTATTGTCCTGCGGTCTCCAACAGTCATCAGTGTCTCCTGACACTGAAGCTGAGGGTCAGTTGCTATTTATCATGGCATAAGCATTGTTGTTTTTCTTATGGCAGAGTTAAGAGGAAATAATGACCTGTCCGCACTAACACCCCACGTTCTCAATAGTGAATAAAAGAGAGACTGAGAAAGTCTGCTTGGCTCCTTTCCATTATCTTCCTAACTTCTTTGGTATTTGACTTTGTCTCTTAATCTAGACTAATTTAAAAAAATTCAGAGACGGGCTCACGCAGGCTGGAGTGCAGTGGTGTGATCATAGCTCACTCTAACCTCGAGCTCCTGGGCTTAAGCGGTCCTCTCACCTCATCCTCCCAAGTAGCTAGGACTACAGGTGTGTACCACCCCATACCTGGCAAATTTATTATTTTAAATATTATATAAAATTCTTTTTCAAATGAAATTTTAACTGGATCCCCATGTGGAACTCTTCTGGTGAGAGTGGGCGGGACAGTCTTCATGGGTATGGGAACTACACAGTTTGGCACAGACTCACACATTCAGAAGGACCCCACGCTGGGTTTAAGGTCTGCTGTCACCATCCTAAACTTCTCAATAATTTTGTTTTTGAACTTGTGTTTTATAAGTGAGGTCTGAGGGGGACAATGGAGCGTGCACATGAGCAGAGAAACCAGGCACAGTATCTGAGTCGTCTGTTCCCTGCTGCCTCATTTGCATATAGGATGAGATGATGCTCCAAAAGCACGGCATTCTAGTTGTCCCACCTTGTGTGGGAGCCCAGAGAGACTCAAAGCCATTACAAGATATCTTACCTCTACAACTGAGTAAGCAGGGGCTGAGAGGCCACACTTTTCATTCAAACCAGAACTGGCTTCTAACCCGCAAAGAAGGCAATAGAATGCTAAAAAAAAAAAAAAATAGCCGAGGAGTCCTATCATATTCTTCCTTACTCCTGTTACTTCTCTGTATCAGCCAACAATTTATGCTGAAAATGATGGAAAAAAGGAAAGAGAAAGAATACATCAAACTGGAGCTCCTTTTCCTTGCAGTCCTTCCTTACTCATCTGTTAGCCAGTAGTGGAAAGTATTGGTAGAATATGTGCATATCAAAAAGTAAAAATAAAAAAAAAAACAGTTGAATTAGTTTTGTGCAGCATTCACATTGTTCTTGTAAAAACAAAATACATATGCATGTACGAGCTACAAAATATAAATTGCCCAATTTCAGTGATTTTGTCAAGGAGTGAAGTGCTTTTATATTTGCATTTAAACCTGCATTCATTGCATGGTATAAAGATAAATGGTACAATTCATACTATTAATTTAAATTGTTAATTTTTCTTTACCTAGAATAACATTAAAAAACCAAATAAAAAACATCATGACAAGTTGAGAGAGGAACCACAGAACGAAGGAAAGAGTTTTCTGTTTTAATACTGTCAGTAAGGAAAACCTTTTCCTCTACCCTCTTATGTTCATTGTTTGGGGGCCTGCAAATTAAAGTAGCAAAAGACTCATAAGCAAGAAAAAAGAGATTTGTATTTACCTAAGTAGATAAAGTATGACTTAAGTGGCTTAATCTGGGGCCTCAATACCATCTTACAAGGGAACGGGATAGAATTTCAAGTGACAATCAATGGTGGGAAATGACTGAGACATATATGAGGGAAATTAATGGAAAGTGAGTTTTGTTTTAGTGAAGTCTGTTTATGCAGTTTTCCATCCCTACATAAACTTCTCATCTCTGATGAGAAGAGTCACCCTTTTCGTCTGGTACAGGAAGCCTCTCCTAAAGGGTGGGATTTATGGCAGCTTTTGGGAGGCTCTGTTTTTAGGCAGAAAAGGTAAGTTTAAACAATGACTCTTCTTGTGTCTGCTGATTTTGAAATTTCTTCAGCTCAAAATAATTTTTATGCCACAGTAGTGTAATCTGGAGCCCTTCAAATATCTTGCATGTTTTCCTTACTTTTATGACAAGGGACCCCACATTTTATTTTGCGCTGGACCCTTCAAATTATGTAGCTGGCCATGGAAATTGGATGGGAAAGGCTAAAAAAGTCCAGAATCCCATGTCTTATGCCTGCATCTATAAGATGTCCATAGGGCATGCTGGTAAAATCCAAAATAATCCTTCTTCTTGTCCTTCTTCCTTTCTTGCAAGAACCATAATTTCCATAAGGAAAAGAACATTGCCTACAAGGCTACAGGTTACACAACTCCCGGGGGCACCACTTTCAAGGATGATGCCCCCTAAACGTGATGCAGCATGGTGGCCCTGGGTGCTTACTTCTATACTAAGGCCACACAGATGAATGGTCAAAAATTTGGTGACGGAAATCAATGTTAGATTCTTTAGCTTCTGTTTCCTTCTTCCTTTATTGCCACTGCCTCCAATTCTGTTACCCCAAAAAACTGGGGTTCAATCACCTAGCAAGCAACAAACAATGCTCAACTAGAAAGTAGGTTTTGATCAGTAGGAATTTACTTACTTGTCACAAGTAAGGAGAGCACTGGGAGGATTCTCCAAAGCAGTGTCTCCCCAAGGAAGCGTGATAGAAAGCTTTTATGGGTCAATGGAAAGGGAAGAGGATGTGTCATTGCATGGAGAGGAGGAGTCCCATGCACGCAGTGAATCATTATGCCAGCACAGAAGTCACATGTTATAATAATGAGGCTATAGCTCCTCCTGAGGTGGGGAGTTTAGCATGGTATTGAGGAAAGACCACTTGGGTTCATAGATAAGTTGCCAAGGTCTGTCAAGAACTCATTCCAGTCCACTAGGTGACCGCATTCCACATTGGGTTTGGGAAAAAATAGGCTGCAAGGCAGGAGGCTGTAAAATAAGCTAATTGCTCACACTGATTAAATTTCTATAGTCCCTGGAGACCCTCCCTATCTGCTTGCAATTTCACTCCTTGATTTCCATATCCATTTTAACTGACATTCTTTCTCTCTTCTAAATTTCTCTGTGTTATATTTCTATCCTCTTTTAAACCCTCATTTAAATTTTTTTTTGGTTATAAACAATAATGCATGTTTATTGGGGGAAATATAGACTTGCCAAAATATATAAAAATAGTAAACAAAGCAAACATTTATACTTATATCACCAGAAGATAAGCATTGTTACTATTTTGTTACATACTTTTCTTCTCTCGTTTATACAAGCAAACCAATGTAGAAATATTTTTTCTTTCAAAAATGGAACACACTGTAGATAATGTTTAGTTAACTGCTTTTTTACTTAATAATATTTCATCAATAGTTTTCCAAGTTCTTAAATATTTTCTCCAAATCCTTTTTAATGATTGCAAATGATTCCATCATTATTAGTGCTTAAAAATTATCATTCATAACTATTCCCTATTTAGGACTTTTTTTTTGCTACAATACTACTTTCATAAAATCTCCACATGCAACTTTTTTCACACCTCTGTGATTATCTTCTGATGTCTTTCTTGTTTAATCTTGTAGGTGCACAGATTGTTTCTTTTATTAACCAAACTTTGAGCTTCTTGAGGCTCAAATTCAGGTTGATTCATCTTTGTTTCTCTCAGAATACTTTAAAATTAGGGAACCTTCCAAAATGTTTGTTTAATGAAAGAGTTTATTGGTATGCATTCTTCCTTAAATGGAATAAAAAGATAGTAAGATATGAAAAGAAGTAGAGTTAACTAACTACAGCTGACTTTCTAAAACTTCTGCCAGTCTGCTTTGTGGGCTATCTGTGGATTTTTTTCCCCTCTCATCCTGTGTCTTTTCATTTTCAGAGTCAAAAACATCTGGCTGCATTTTAAATTGATTCACACAATTTATTTCACCAGCCTCTAGGCCCCAAACTGTTTCTAGATGTGCATCAGTGTCTGTGGTAGAAGTCAATGGGGGCTCTGCCTCTGCATCTGAGAATGTAATCTGCTCCTGAGTCATTATGTAAAAATGATTCCTTTACGTTGAATTGTTTAGTGTGAAATAGGATTGTTTGCTTTCCATTTACTCTTCACTTTCTTAATTAGAGTGACCTCCAGTTTGAATCTACCAACTGTTGGATTCTATTATATCTTTCCAGGAGTTCCTGCTATAATAAGGTTAACTTTAAGTACTGCATTTCCTCGAGGATGACATAAAATTCACTCTGCTTTAGAGAAAATAAATCCAAGTTCTCAATAAACGATGCCAGACAGAATTCTAGGAATATTGTAGTCAGGCAATTTTGAATGCTCATCCCTTCATTGCTGCATATAAATATTGCTTTTTTTTTTTTCTGAACAGTCTCGTTCTGTCACCCAGGCTAGAATGCAGTGGCGTGATCTCAATTCACTGCAACCTTTGCCTCCCTGGTGCAAGCGATTCTCCTGCCTTAGCCTCCCCAGTAGCTGGGATTACAGACATGCACCACCATACCCGACTAATTTTTGTATTTTTAGTAGAAATGGGGTTTCGGCATGTTGGCCAGGGTGGTCTCAAACTTCTGACCTCAAGTGATCCACCTGCTTCGACCTCTCAAAGTGCTGGGATTACAGGCATGAGCCACCACACCTGGTCAAATATTGCTTTAAAGCAGCCTCCCCTACCTTTTAGGAACTGGTAGCTGCTGGGGTCTATCTTCAAAGCATATATCAGGACATCCTTTGCTTGGTGGGGGCTAACAATACCTTTCTAATATTACTTCTCTTGGGTCCAGAAGTTAATGTGTGACCCTGTCTTTGTATACTCTTTCTATAAAAGAAAGCTGAAACACACCAGAGGGTTGGATCTGTTTGGGGAGCGTATTACATGAGTTGATAAATACACTTGATTTTTCTCTTTCTGCTTCTCAATTCAGCTTCATCCACACCCTCCCCAGTATTCAAATCTAATGTGTGACAAAATGGTAAGGTTCTGGGATGAAGTGGCCAAAACAATGATCAGGATTACCCCTCCACCAAGTCTCTGAAGGGTTACATAGCTTTGTATTTTCTAAGTGATGTCTGTAACCACGAGGTTCTTGCTCTTCAAAGGCTTCTCTAATACTTACTGGATCTCCTGACCTGAGATGTCTCATGTCTCTTGTAACTTGTAGGATTTAAAAATAAAACCCTAAGTTTCCTACCTGACCCCAGAGAAACCTTAAAAACCGAGTTCCCAACCATGACGGATGCGAGCTCGGACATGCCTCATTGTACCCCCTCCCTTGCTAACCACGATTAGGTTTTCTTTCCTAGGGATTAAACAGAAACCAGCCCTTTTGAAAGTCTCCACCACTGATTTCATCAGACTCCCCTCTGTTTTGTGGTTTAAACATAACAATGGACCAGCATTCCTTCCTGATGAGAGACCACCCACCATGGGATGGTTCTGGTTAGTTTATGGAGGCTGTGCATGGAGCAGCTTTGTGTCCTCTGCTTCACCTTTTGATGTACAGGGCCTAATTGTAATACATCTAAATGTTAAGTCTCCACCCCAAAGTGACCATGGGACATATGTAACACAAATGTTAGCTTACTATGCATGTCATGTGCACACCCTTATTCATGAATATTCATAGCTTCTCCTATAACCTGTTGAATATGTGTACTTAGCCAATGGATTCTGCGTAAGTTGCTGTCTCATCCTTCCCTCTTCGAAGTTCCTACTTCTGGTCTCTGCCGGAGGCTATGATTCCCAGCCTTCATGATGGCCAGCCTGCAGGCTACAACCCTTTATAAGAAATAAAGCTCACTTCTCCGAATTAATGAACCTTGTGATTCTTCAGTGGACCCTCGAAATCTCCTTTTGCTTGTCTGGAAGCACTAGTTTCTTTCCCATGTCCATTGTGGAAGACAATGCTTCCAGTGGAACCCTTACAAGTTCTGAAATCCTGAACAAACGGAGGTGTTGCTATGTCCTGTGTAACAAGATCTTACCAATCCTGCCACCTTGCCTGCCTCTGCTGTACTCACACTTGAGGATTTTAAGCTCAGATGTGCAGGAGCAATTTGTATGTGCTCCTCTCTCTGCCTGGAATGTTCTTTCCTACTTTTCTGAGTGCTGGTTGTTTCCTATCCTTTTGGACTCAGCCTTAAGTGTTACCTCTTTGAAGAGGCCTTCCTAGACCACCAGAAGTGATGCTGTAAATATTTAACTCTCCTCAGGCATAGGCACCATGCAATAAGAACAGACTCAAATATTAACAAACAGCATCCTTGAACTGGGGCTAACTGGGTGAATACCAGCTCCTGCTGATCCATCTGGTTCTTTGATTCATGGCAATAATTACAATCTGTAAATATTTATTTATTTCTTTATTCGCTCTTTGTGAATATATTCCCCAGTAGTTTCCGTGAGAGTAAGACTTTCGTGTCTTGGTCACTGCTGGGGAAGACAAATGTTTCCTCTGTCCTCTTATGCTTAGTGTTCGGGAGTCTGTGAATTAAACTGACAAAAGACAGAATAGCAAGAGGAAAAACAGATTTTTATTCATGGATGTGCACTGGAGTTCATAGAAAAAGATGACTCTCCAAGCAGCCAAAGATATGGGGTTTATAACCACTTAATAAGGTGAAAGGCATGAGGGGCGGAAAGACTTCTATGGGAAGATATTTCATTAGGAAAGATTAATGGGCTTTTAGGAGAACAAAATGGGAGATAGGAAAGTTTGTGACAATGTCTGTTTATGCAGGTGCAAGTGGTCTTCTCCTTCTTCTTTCTGGTCAGTATAAACTCCTCTGGAGAGAGGACTTAACAGTAGTTTCTTCTTTTTTAACTTTTCAATTCAGGGGTACATGTGCTGGTTTGCTATATAGGTAAACTTGTGTCATGGGGTTTGTTGCATGGATTCTTTTGTCACCCAGGTATTGAGCCTAGTACTCGTTAGTTATTTCTCCTGTTCCCCTTTCTCCTCCCACCTTCTCCTCTCAAATAGACCCCAGTGTCTGTTGTTCCCCTTTTTGTGTCCATGTGTTCCTATCATTTAGCTCCTACTTATAAGTGAGAACATGCAGTACTTGGTTTTCTGTTCCTGAGTTAGTTTGCTAAGTATGATGGCCTCTAGCTCCACCCATGTCCCTGCAAAGGACATGATCTCATTCTTTTTTACGGCTGCATAGTATTCCATGTACCACATTTTCTTTATCCAGTCTGTTACTGATGGGCATTTAGATAGACTCCATGTCTTTCCTATTGTGAATAATGCTGCAGTGAACATATGCATGCATATGTCTTTATGATAGAATGATTTATATTCCTTTGAGTATATACCCAGTAGTGAGATTGCTGTGTCCAATGGTATTTCTGTTTTTAAGTCTTTGAGGAATTGCCACACTGTCTTCCACAATAGTTGAACTAATTTTCACTCCCACCAACAGTATATAAGCATCCCTTTTTCTTGACAACCTTGCCAGCATGTGTTATTTTTTGACTTTTTCGTAATAGCCATCTGACTGGTGTGAGACATTCTGTTGTTGATGGTGGTTTCACAGTCTCCTTTATAAAATGAGGCTGCCCCAAAAGAGAAGATTTACAGTAGCCTCATTTCCAGATGTTTCTGCCTTTGGTCAGATAAGAGAAGCTCCAAAAAGTCTTCTTTCTACATCTGTCAAATCTCAAATGTCTTTAGTTCAAAATAATCTTCATATCAACTCTGGGGGTTTAAGTGCATCTTCATATCACAGCACCAAGTACTATGCCTGATGCATAGTAAGTATTCCACAAGTATTCATTGGAATATGAATTAATGAAACAGTAGAGAAATTACTTAGGTGACCAATAATCCACTGTGGTTGCTTGTCCCAGGTAGAAGAGTGTGCATGTGTAGCAGGTGACATGAAGGGGAGGTTATTGTCGTCTATGTCAAAACCCTGACAAAAGTATTCACAATGCTCTGGAGAAAAGGATACCTTAACTTTATAATTTAAAATACATGTTTCTTTTGTTGGAGAGTTGGTAAGTCCCATGACTTGATGCAAATGTAGTTCAGCGGTAAGATGCTTGAATATGTGGGCCTTCTCTGGCATTTTTCTTTCTGTCTTACAGGAAAAAGCCCAGTTTTCTGTGTGTAGTAGTCCAGAAAGAGCTACTTTTCATTTCTCCCAGCCCTTGAGATCACCACAGATGGGCAGCTGCTAGTAATAAGCACCTGGTGAGTGCTCAGGATACTACAGTGGGCAGTGGGATGCAGGAAGGAGGGGTGTGTTCAGGAACTTCACGGAATGGGCAGAGCGGGCAGTTTCTCTCCATGGCCCTGTGTCTATCTGAAGGGTTAATAAATATGAAGGCAACTGCTGTCTTATTGTCTACTGGGATGAAATATTTTAAAACTCTTTTTCTTTAATGAGAACCTTCAAACATACACAAAGGAGGGAGAATCGTGTCATGCCCTCCAGTGTACCATCACCCAGCTTCAAAAATTATCTGCATTTGAACCATCTTGTTTCGTCTCCAACCCTGCTCCACAATTATCCTTACACTCCCCAACCCCTCCTCTCACTAGATTATTATTTTAAAAACTTTTTAAGTTATTTTTATTTTTTAAAATTTTATTTGTAATCTACAAGTAGCAATTGTTTTCACCAGATTATTTTAAAGCAAATCTCAGATTGCATATTCTTTCATTGATGAATATTTCAGATCTTATTTATAACAGATGAGCACACATTTACAAATTATTACATTTACTTATTTATTTTTGGTGGGTTGGTTTACTGTTTATTTATTTATTGTGGCAAAATATACATAACAAAGTTTGCTATTTTAACCATTTTTAAGTGCACAATCCAGTGGCATTAGATATATTCACATTGTTGTACAACCATCGCTCCCCTTCTATCTCCAGAACTTTTCTGTCTTCCAAAACTGAAATTCTGTACCCATTAAACAATAATTTCAATTCCCTCCATCCCCCAGCCACCCTACCTTCGGTCTCTATGAATTTCAGTACTCTAGGTACCTCAAATAAGTGGAATCACACAATATTTGTCCTTTGGTGACTGGCTTATTTAACTCAGCTTAATGTGTTCATGGTTCATCCATGTTGTAGCATGTGTCCAAATATCCTTCCTTTTTAAGGCTGAATAATATTTCACTATATACGTATACCACATTTTGTTTATCCATTCATCCATCAGTGGGCACTTGGGTTTCTTTCATGTTTTGGTGATTGTGAAGTATACTGCTTATATGGACAGGAGACAGGGAAACACTGGGTAGAAGAGGACGGTTCCCTGGCAAAGGGCCCCCATCCTGAACTCATATAAACCCTGAACCCCAGGCTCCAGAAGCAGAAGAGTAGGCAAGGAAACAAGGAGACAAGCAGATGGACAATGGAACAACATGGCAGAGAAAGAGAGAAGTGGAGGAACATCTGAACACTGACGGGAGTTCAGCTGGAGGTGGTTGGAGAAGAATTCATCAGCTGGAAGGCCAAACTCCAGGGGAAGATGAGATCATTTTCCCACTCCATCCCCCGCTTCTAACTTCCTGTCCATTCCACTGAGAGCCATCTCCACCACTCAATAAAACTCCACGTCCATCCTTGAGTGACCCAATTCTTTCAAGATGCTGGGCAAGAGCTTAGGAAACAGAAAGCTGTCACACTGGCCCTCTGCCCTTGTAGAAAGGCAGAGGGTCCATTGTGCTGGTTAACACTCAAGCTGTATGTGGACAGCAGGGCTAAAAGGGGATAATGCAACACATGCCCACTTGGGCTCCTGCACCTGTCTGTCTGTGTGGCCCCCCCACTCCCCTCAGGAGTTTGACCAGCAGTGGCCACCGAACAGGTGAGGGAGACTAGGGAACTCTCCCGTTTCACTACTATGAACATAGGCGTACAAGTATCTGCTTGAGTTCCTGCTTTTAATTACTAGGGGTATATACCCAGAAGTGGATCATATGGTAATTCTATGTTTAATTTTTGGAGGAGAGCACATATTTTTAAAAATAACCAGTTTTGTTGTACATATGAAACTTTAATAGTAATTTTCTATCCCTGTAGGGTTTACAATTACCCAAGAGACAGTACTGTAGTGGTTAACAGCTGAACCATTGCACCTGCTTATCTGAGCAGATCACTGAAATATCCTGTGTCTCAGTATCCTCATCTATAAAACAGGGAAATGGATTGAGTGTGATGGTTAATTATATGTGTCAACATGACTAGACTGAGAAATGACTAGGTAGCTGGAAAACCTTATTTCTGGGTATGTCTATAAGGGTGTGTGTTTCTGGGTGTTTTTCCGGAAGAAATTCACATTTCTCTTGAATCAGTGAATCAGTGGATTGAGTGAGAAGAGCTGTCCTCACCAATGTGAGTGGGCATTATCTAATTTGTTGAGGGCCAGCATAGGACAAAAAGATGAAGGTCAGGCAAATTCTCTCCTTCTTAAGCTGCACCACCCATCTCCTGTTCTTGGACATCAGCTTTCCTGGTTCTCAGGCCTTCGGGGTCTGAGTGTGCTTCCCACCCTCCATCAGATTCTGAGGCTTTTGGTCCTTAACTGAATTACACCACCAGCTTTCTGCTTCTCCACCTTGCAGACAGCAGATCATGGAGCTTCACAGCCTCCAAAATTGTATGAGCCAGATTCCATAATAAATGGTTCTGTTTCTCTGGAGAACGCTGACTGATACAGTGAGCTAATATACATGAAGCACTGTGAGCAGTGTCTGCGGATTCTGAGTACTGTCTATATACTTGGTTCTATTATACGCTTGCCAGATATCAGTGTTGCTAACAAGAACTCTCATATAGGTCCGATTTTTGTTCTATGTAGGTAGCCCAGGGCTGAATCCAAGATTTGGAGGCCTAAAACTTTTATAGAAAAGATCACAAAACTAGACACACACACACACACACACACACACTCACAGACACACACAAACTCATCAAAAATTTGATATGAAATTTATTTAGAGTCAGAGAAAAAAATCACTACAAATAATTGGCATCTTAGAGATTCAAGTCTTTTTTTCAGAGACCTCTTTAACTGGTTGACCTCACATGCTAATGAGAGTGTCCTTGTTGATTTCAGCCTAGCCTCTCCCCTCACCAAGGGCTGTTGTTAAGTTTAAATGAGTTATTATGTGTAATGTGCTTAGATCAATGCCTCGCATAGAGTAAGTGCTCCATAAATTTTAATTATGATGGTTGGTATGATATTGGAAAAGGAGCAGTTTAGGGAAGAAGTTGGGAGAGAATGTGATGAGCCCAGTGTGGGGCAAAAGTTTGCAATGCCTTTCAGAGATTCAAGAAGTGATGTCAGATAGTACTCAATGAGTGTTTGATGATGATAATGACAATGGCGACAACAGGGATGACAACACCAGTCCACGTAGGCCTCTGTACCATCAGCCTGTGAATGGGAAGGCTGTCTGGGAGCTCTGAGGATTCAAGCTCTGACTGCTCAGCTGGTTTCACTGCAGGGTGAGCAGTCAGGGAGCCACTTTCTAGACTGGAGCCTCTCAAATGCCAGAAAGTTGGCGCCTGTACTGTGGCAGAGCCTACCTCCTCCCTAGCCTTTCCTCCTCTCCAGGAAGTTGCTTCAGCTTTTTAAGGCAAGATTTATCTGGGTTTTCAGCCTGGAGGTAAAATGCTGGGGAGGGAAGGTGGTGGCAGTAGGGTGAGATGTAGCTTTGCTTACTTGGGGTCGGGGAGCTGCGAGGGGAGTGTGGGAGCCACAGTAGCCCTATCAACCAAGGGCTGCACTGCTTGAAACAGAGAATGGGGGAGTCAAGACAGGAAGGGAGCTAGTGGAAAAAGACCTTCTAAAGGTAAATTCAATGAGCCTCTTTTTTATTCTTACCCTTCACTAACTCTGCCCATCCTGACTCTGTAGCTTCTCGAGGGCTTTCCTAGCAATTGTCTCCTTCTTACTTTGTAATCACCACCCACTTCCTTACTCCCTCTCTTTCATCCACCAACTGGCTTCCACTCTCTACCCGTTTATTAGAAATTGGGTGATGGTATTCATTGATGGTCCTCTATCTGTGCTTGTCTTTGTTATGGGTTTATTCTCTTACTACCATTTATTGGGTCTTGACAGGGAGAGATGATAAATGCTTGTGGTCAGTCCTCTTTTCCCAGTGGATGCTTTTCTACAGATGTCTAAAAATACCTTTCACTTGAATATTCCATTTCTAAGAAAACCATCTATTCTCTGGTGTCAGAAGTGAAGGGCAAAGCTGTACTGCTAGCAAAGAATTATCTAAATCAAATAAGAGCAGTGACGGTTGTCCAGGGCATGTTTTTGTTATCATTAAATTCACTTTGCTGCTGCTTTTGTTTATGGCTCTAGCAAACATGGGCTCTAATCCCAGCATTGCTTGGCCCACTGGAGATATTTCAGTTTGCCCTCTGCCTGGTGATCTCTGTCAGCCTGAGACAAAGTTTTCTATCTTTTAAGTAAGTTAATAAAAAATGCTTGTATTTTCCAAATACATGACCACCAGTTTTGCTTTCTACTTTTATCATTCCATTTTAGAATGGTCAAGAACCTGAGATAGACTCAAATCATTTATGGCAAACACAGCAACACTATAGAGAAGTCATACAACTGTCCTGGAAATTGTGGGAATACCACAAAAAGCTAGAAAACCGTGGTCCCCAAAGCCATACATGTATTTATTTATTTGGAAGCCAGTATGGACTGTGAAAAGAAAATTTGCAGGAGCAAAACATAGACTGAAGCCCAGGATTAACTGGAAATCATTGCTTTGGTGGAATCATTTTCTCAACTTTCTCTTAGCTTTAGTTAAACATACTTGGGACTGTTTCTTCCTGGGTTATTTTCGCATGTGTATTAAAAAGCAGAAAAAAGTGGTGGTGGTGATGGTGGGGAGACTAATGAGGAATAAATAATGGAAAAATGGTGAAAAAAACCTCTTTGTTTGTAAGTGTATTAGACCTTATAAACTTAAATAATCCACGGATCATTTCCGTAGTAGACTATTATGGCTCCAGAAGAGCCATTGTGGTAATGTAGCAGCTGATGAGCTTATGCACAGAGTCTGCACACTAAATGCCCTTATGAAGTTGGGAATGAAATATGGGAGCCGAGTATGGCCAATAATCATTTTTAAAAATAATGAAGTACCCTACTACCTCACTCTTCCACCAGCCTCCGCCAAAATCGTGAAGAGCTGAGTCAACCTAATGAACAATTTGCCTGAAAATGTAATTGAAAAAAACAAAAACAAAAACCTCTGTAATTGTAGCAAGAAAAAAAACCCAAACAGAATGAAAATAGGGCTCATATTTTGAAGCAAAAACATATTTTTGCATTTGGGGAAAATGGGTGAGCCTGTGCCACATCTCATTTCAGCAAGTGATGTTTAAGCCTTGGAAATTAAATCATAGACACCCTGGGTTTTAGAGAAGGGTTAGAGGTGGGGACCTGGCTTTGCCAAAGCCTTTTGGGCCTAAATAGCAACACCCTGCTTGGCCATGCTGGAGAATAGACTGCCAATTGTGCCAAATTATATGATGCTTTTGAGATGTGCACAAATAGCCCATTACACTTTTCACAGCATTCCTTCATTAAGCCCGCAGAATTGTTTCTTTATGTTTTCCTCATAATCGCTTCTGAAAGGTCAAGAATTGCTTACTTGACTTTTTGGTGCCCTTCAGGGAATAATGCTGTTAACCATTTGCAGCTTCTGCTCCTCAGAGCTGACATTTGCTCCAAGGTCTGCCATTGGCCATCAAGACTGGGTCCCCCTCCCCAACACACACACACACACACACACACACACACACACACACACACACACACACACCCCTTGGTTGCGGTTAGGGAACATAAGGAGGATCCTGGAATTTCTGCCAGTTGAGATTTTGTTGAACTTTCTGTTAGAGTTGATGTTTAGCCATGATGGCAGTAGGCCCTGGTGGCATTAGGAAAGCAGTAGAGGGCAGTTGTTTTATTATTATTATTTTAATTTCAATAGTTTTTAGGGTACAGGTGGTTTTTGGTTACATGGATAAGTTCTTTAGTGATGATTTCTGAGATTTTAGTGTACCTGTCACCCAAGCAGTGTACACTGTATCCAATATGTAGTATTTTATTCCTCACCCCCTACCAATCTTCCCCCAACCAAGTCCCCAAAGTCCATCATATTATTCTTATGCTTTTGCCTCCTCACAGCTTAACTCCCACTTTTAAGTGAGAACATCCAATATTTGGATTTCCATTCCTGAGTTACTTTGCTTTGAAAAGGGTGGTGGTTTGGAGAGTGGGCCCTGGAACAGACAACTGGAGCTCAAACCCAGACCTACTCCTTAGGAGGTAGGTGACCTGTGGTCATCTGAAATCTCAAGGGCTCAGTTTCCGTATACATAAAATGGAAATAATAGTATCACCACTTCAGAAGGTGCTTTCCTGGCACAGAGTGAGCATTAAAATGTTAACTCAAAACAAAACAAGTAGCCTTGGAAACCTGCCAAGGGTGGGCCTTGACTGGCAACATTGCATTATATACACTTTTCCATTGTGTGTGTGGCTCCAGTGAGCCAGCCCAGTGGCTCACTCCCAGCCCTCACTCAGATTTGTGAGGATCCAGTAACACTTATCAAACATCTCTTATGTGCCAAGGGCTTGCATATATTTCTCACTTAATTCTTTACACATTTCTGTAAAATATGTTGTTTCTGTATTATACATGAAGAAACTGATGCTCAGGACTAATGATAATGGCTACTCTCCTAGTTCATTTTCTGTTTGTTATAATAGAATATCAGAAACTAGGTAATTTATGAAGAAGACATTTATTTTTTACAGTTATGGAGGCTGAGAAGTCCAAGATCAAGGGGCCCCATTTGGTAGGGACTCTATGAAAAGTCCAAAGGTAGCTTAAGGCATTACATGGTGAGGGGCTGAGTGTGCTTGCTCAGGTCTCTCTTCCTCTTCTTGCAAAGCACCAGTCCCACTCCCATGATAACCCATTAATCCATTAATCTCTCAATACTGCCACACTGGGGGTTAAATTTCAACACGAGTTTTGGAGGGAATGAATATTCAAACCATAGCAGCTACCATTTGCTGAGTGTTTATTGTGTACCAGGCACTATCTTAGGCAATTTGATTTATTTTCTTGTCAGTCAGCATTTCAGTTGTTTCCAGTTTTTTGCTATTATGGGGAGTACTGCATAGACCTTCTTGAACATTGTCTTCATGGGCACGTGAACAAGATTTTCTCTTGGGAATACACTCAGGAGTAAAACTGCTGAGTAGAAGGTATGTGAATGTTCAATGTTACCAGCAATGCAAAATTATTTCCCAAAGTGACTGTAACAATTTATTCTCCTGCCAGAATGTGTAAGCCTACTCATTGAGCCACATCCTATCCTACATTCGGTTCTTATTTTTCCTAAGCTCATGGATACAAAATAGCATTTTGGCTTGATGTGTATTTCTCTGATTACTAACAAGGTGGATAATCTCTTTTTATATTAATTGGCCACATGTGTCTCCTTTTCTGTGAGATGTCTGTTCATGTCTTTTACCCAGTTTCCTATTGAATTGTTTGCTTTATCTTGTCAATTTGTAGGAGTTCCTTATATTTTGTACACTAATCTGTAGGTTGTTATATAATTGCAAATATCTTCTTCCTGCATGTTACTTGGTTTTTTTTTTTACTTTCTTTAAAGTATTCTTAGCAGAAGTTCTTGGTTTTAATGGCGTTGACTTATCAATCTCCTCTTTAACGATTAGCACTCTTTGTATCTTGTTTAACAAATTTCTCTCAATCTCCTTTAATTTCTTTTGAAAGTTTAAATTTCAAGTTTTGTTTGTGACACTTAAGTCCTTTATATATCTATAATTGACTTTTGAATATGATTTGAGGTAGGGGTCCAATATAATATTTTTTCTATGATGGAAGGCTGTTTTTGCCAGATCATCTATTGAATTTCCTCTCCTTGTCCTCCACCCAACCCTGCCCCAGCACACACTGCTGCTATTACCTGTCATGTATCAAATATTCATATGTATTTCTGGGTTCTCCATTCTGTTCCATTGGTCAGTTTGTCTATCCTTAAACCAATACACACGACTACTATGGTTTTACAATGTTTCCTTATCTTGTAGCACAACTCCCACTCTTTTCCTTCTGCTTATAAAAGTAACAAATATCCATTTTAGAGAATTGAAAAAATCGGCCAGGTGTGGTGGCTCACACCTGTAATCCCAGCACTTTGGGAGGCTGAGGCAGGTGGATCACCTGAGGTCAGGAGTTCGAGACCAGCCTGGCCAACATGGCGAAACCCCATCTCTACTAAAAATACAAAAATTAGCAGGGTGTGGTGGCATGCACCTGTAGTCCCAGCTACTCAGGAGGCTGAAGCAGGACAATCGCTTGGACCTGAGAGGCGGAGGTTGCAGTGAGCTGAGATCATGCCAGTGTACTCCAGCCTGGGTGACAGAGCGATACTCCATCTCAGAAAAAAAAAAAATAATAAGAGATAGAATTGAAAAAGTCTACAAAATTCCAGAGCAATAAAATTTCTTCTAATCTCATCATTTGAGTACAACAACAGTTAAAATTTGGATGTATATTTTTCTAGAATGTACAAATACATACTCACATGAAAACACACACACACATGCATTTAAATATAGACATATTCATGCTTTAACAAATTTGAAATAAGTATTGATTGTTTTCTCTATGCAAGGCTCTATGTCTAAGGCTTTATTGTTGCCAAAGATGAGAGATAATATTTAGGAAATATGATCATGCTTAAGATACTAATAATAGTGTTAGAAGGAAATTTGTTTTCAATTTGGCAGCTAATATAATTCTTATTTGGATACCTTATTCCAGAAAGGCATTTATTTTGTATCCCTAAACTTTATTACTG
The DNA here is from genome assembly GCF_028885625.2 of Pongo pygmaeus. NCBI lineage: Eukaryota > Metazoa > Chordata > Mammalia > Primates > Hominidae > Pongo > Pongo pygmaeus. The sequence continues at coordinate 92,170,322 of NC_085930.1, forward strand.
CCCTAAACTAAGAAAATAAATCTCTCTGTATTCCTAAAGTAACACACTTATCTTCCAAGGAAACCGCTATCAGCTTGTTTAATAAAACAAAACATTGTGTATTACATTTTAAAGGAGCTATACCTTAGCCTTCAAATAAGATTTGTGTTTCGGTCCTCAGTTGGCTGCTTATTAACTTTATGACCTTGGACAAGTCCTAGAACTTCTCGGAGTCTCAGTTTCTTCATCTTTAAAAATGAAGATAATATCTACCTTGCGTAGTTGCCAGGAGTGTTAATGTATTTTTTAAAAGCCTCATGAAATGCTTGCCAATATTTGCTTTTGCATTTTTAATTAGCTTTTGTTTTATTGTAAAAGTAATATGAGCTTTTCTTGTAAACTTTTTGGATCAGTACAGAAGAGTACACAGTAAAAAGTGAAAATTTCCTTCCCTCCACATGTACCCCATCCTTCCCTGCAAATCAGTCTCACTCTCCTGAAGAAAATACATCACATTCTCAGGATATGTTATTACTAAGGACATTCTAAAATTCCATGACAGTCAAAACTCCTTGAGATATAAACATAGCCTAACAAGTAAGCTAAAATGCCGGAACATTTTATTTCTTTGATGGCTTTTATTTTTAAGTTTCTCTGTTTGCAGGCATTTTAGGAAAAAAATTGAAAATAGAAACTTTCAAATTAAGACATGGGAGAAGGTGTCAGGAATCGCCTCTAATTTAAAATCACAGTTGATATCTCATTGCAACGGCAGTGGGAGAGCAGAACAGGAGCCACGATGGCGAGGGCCATGACAGGACAAGCATTTAGAACGTTTCTCTGCTCCTTGACTGAGTATTGGTTGAAAGGCATGCACCCGAAACCCTGCCCTCAAAGGCATGACATGAGGTTGGTACAAAAGTAATTGCTGTTTTTGCTATTGAAAGTAATACTTCCAGAAAAATCTTGGCCGAGTGCGGTGGCTCATGCCTGTAATCCTAACACTTTGGGAGGCCGAGGTGGGTGGATCACCTGAGGTCACGAGTTCGAGACCAGCCTGACCAACACGGAGAAACTCTCTCTCTACTAAAAATACAAAATTAGCCGGGCATGGTGGCGCATGCCTGTAATCCCAGCTACTCGGGAGGCTGAAGCGGGAGAATTGCTTGAACCCAGGAGGCAGAGGTTGTGGTGAGCCGAGATTGCGCCATTGCACTCCAGCCTGGGCAACAAGAGCAAAACTCTGTCTCAAAAAGAAAAATTATTATAACGGTAATTCATACTTATGGAAATCTCTAACACTTGTTAGGTGTATAAAGTAAAAAAATGAAATTCCTTTCTTTCACTCCCTCAATTTTACTCCCCAGAAATTATCGCTGTGAACAGTTTTGATTGATGTCTTTCTTATTTCTTACCCACAAGACTTCAAGATGCCTCAGCTTAATTGCTTGGTTTCATTCCTTTTGTGATATAATATTTATTTTGCTTTGGTGTGCTTGGTGTTGCATCCATCCATCCACTTATTTCTTGATTAGGCACTTACTAGATCATCTGCTCTGGGCCAGGGACTAAGCAAGGTGCTGGAGACTCTTGACATGTCAGGCTTAGTCCTTGCCGTCACCCCTAACCATAAATATAATATTAAGTGCTTCAGTATAGTCAGTTGTACAGGATGCTTTGGGACAATTAAGGAGGGACACCTAACCTAGGTAATCTGGGAAAGCTTCCTGGATGAAGTTTTCTAAGTTGAGAACTGAAAGCTGAGCAGGCATTAGGCTGGTGCAACAGCCAGAGATGTGAGACAATAGTGCACTGGGGAATGATGAGAAACTGGAATGAAGAGGACAGCTGTATAGGAGCTGGGCCTGAGGATGTTGGAGAGAGAACAAGTTGAACATAGAACTGGGTTCAGTCATGAAGGACTTTGTAAGGTGTGCCAAGAAGTATACACAATGAAGGAAGATGGACCCCATGAAAGGACTGCAAGTAGGAGAGTGACATTGCTATTTTGGCATTTGAGAAGATCCCATCTGGCTATTGTGGGGAGGAAGAACTAGAGAACGTAAATGAGGAGACGGGGCAATGGGAGGCCCTTGTAGTAGTAATCTAAGTGAGAAAGGATGGTGGTCTGAATTAAGGCAGTGACAGAGCTGGTGGGAGAAATAGACAGATTCAGGAGTAGAAGTCTTCTTTATGCAGAGGTCACTGAGAGTGAAGCCATTTAATACAGGGGCCACTTGTTCAAGTAAATAGTGGGGCAAAAGACTTGATTAGAACTCAGCTTAAAAAGTTAAACTAAATTAGTTTTTAACCCCTATTTTAATATTATCAATAATTATATAGGTTATAATTACAATTAGGAACTAATGTTGAAGATGAAGAATGAATAGGAGTTTGGGGGGTATAATCTTTCAACACAAATTTTATGGTAGTATGATAATTGCATCTTTCACTTCATGTTTAAGTTTAGCAGCAAGTTCATAATAAAGGTCATTTTGAAAAAAAAATCAGTATTGGTCAATTTCCTCGAGTTTCTTCCTTCAGTATACACATCATTTTCTTGGTAAGTGCTATTATGTCATCCCCTTTATGAGTTTTTTTTTCTTTTTCAGCTGTTAACTAGTTTAACTAGGCAGTACTGTCATTTGTCAAAAGCTTTGCTTGTATTTAGAGCATTTCTCCCAGATCACTTTGATTGGCTTTATGAAACTCTGTATCCTTTAAAAGATTTGCACTTGTCTTAGCAGTTGATTTGCTTTAGATTTGTAGTGTAATATAGGTAATTTGTAATTATAATTTGTAATTGGCAAGGAATTTTAAAGTCGGGGTAATATTGTAAGTGGTAAGTTCATTGGTAGATATTTTGCTGTTATGATGACTTTTGCTTTTCTTTGTAACCTGTTGTCTACAGGGACTTGGATAACAAATACTTGGATAATGAAAACATCCAATAATTATGTGCCACCTACTCACCAGGATCATGCCCCAACAGGGAAATGTGGAACAAAGCTCTCCTCAAGGGGAAAGAAAACGGGTAAGGTCTTCATCTTCTAGGACTAAATCCTTTGTGTACATCAAAGATACAACAGAGGAGAACATGAAATGCCTTCTTCAAATTTCTCTTCCATGCTTGCACAGCTGAAGATATTTTCTCAGTAGTGCTCACATCAAAGTCTATGGATTTGCTGGAAAAATCTCTGTCACTTTCTGGAAGGAAGCCCATATCTCATTACTAATAAGAGAGCATCCTCTTACCCACTGATGTTTTCAAATGAAAGGAAAAAAAAGAAAACCTTTTCCCACTTCCTCCATGGCAACATAGTGTTCTCTCCACCCACTCCCCAGTACTTTATAACCATCCCTAACCCAAAGGATCTAGGAAGATTCTGATTTATGTTATTGTTTTCATCCTCATGAAGATTTAATATACTGGGTTCAGTGCACTGATCTTGAATTTACATCATTGTTAAAATCTTTTGATTAATGACTCATTGACTGAATAGCCAGCTATCTAATTCCCTCCCTTCTTTTCCTTCTTCCTGGTTTTCTTTAATAAGTATGTACCGTGTGCCACTGCAGGCCAGGCACTAGGCTGGGGGCTGGGGCTGTAACCCAGACATCATCCCAATACGGTGGGAA